>NC_064540.1:21929473-22244473 GCF_023856365.1 Brienomyrus brachyistius
GAATTAATATGTCTTTGAGCATTCTTATAAAAAGGGAATTGTTTATTTAGCAATATTACATCACATTAATGCAGGCATGAATTCAGGGGCCTGTTATACTTTGTGTTAATAAAAAAAGGGCTTTGTTTGAATTCCAGTTACATTACCTGATGTGTTGCCTTCCACGTAGCGCTTTAGCATTGTTCGCTCATGGTTTGCTTGGGTTAAGCAGCAAAGCTACGTTGCTTATCTTAAACACACATTCATTCAGGAAACCATGAAGTTTGAGAAGCTCTTACCATCATTAGCTAAAATGACTAAATTACAAAACGAGAGAAATCGGTGTTGTTCATTATCCAAAGACAATGCTGATTTTGTAGCTGCATTTAATGCAGCTGTTGCATCTTTTAGACAAAGATTCTTGTTCTGAAAACTTTACAAGATCGAAGTTAATTTTCTCTCAGATACAGACTGTTCGTTTCCAAGACAGAGTAATACGCCTCACCATCAATGTGAAATGACCTCTTCATTAAGGCCAACCTTACATGCATTTTATGAGTTTGTTTCCCTTCCCTCTCGTCCAGTCTGCCCAATCAATTGGGGGCATAAAACACGGATTTTATTAAGCAGCCATCCTTTGAAAGTCACGGAAGGGGAGAATTCTTCCCTTTGTCAGTTGGGTGAAGGCTGACTACCTATGTAAGTCACCTATTAAGTAACTACATGGTTTCTGAGCAGCTGTCAAAAGATCTGCCTGAATATCCGTCCCAGTGATCGCGGGCTTAACAGTGAGGTCTTACAGCACCCAGCAAGCGGCATGCTGGGAAAGTGAGTGGCCTAATCGCTTTTGCTAGATGAAGCACCGTCACAAATTATTTTTTAATTTTCAGAGAATGGGGTCACAAATGAACCTGTCACATATTTTCTCTTTTTTTAGCTTTAACTGCCTGTTTTGAATCCTCATATTACATTATGACATCATGATATTGCATGTTATTAATGGCTGCTGGTTTTACTGAAATGTTTCTCCATCCATCCATTAATTTTCCCCAACTACCCATCCATTGCAGGCTTGCAATCAATCGACAAGCATATTCTTTTGCAAGAGAGGGCAGGGGGTGTCCTGAATGTGATTGTGTAGCTCTGTAAGCTGTACAAAACACATGTCTGAGGTGTATAGTTCAGGTCCAGAAATTAAAATTCCAGACCAGGATTATGTTTCAACCAACCAGTTGAGCATGAAAAGTCACAGAGTACTCAAGTGGTTGGTTGAACCCAAATCTTGATCTGGATTTATACTAGAACCATCTACCTCTGCACATACTAGAATAAAGATGTGATGAGGAAAAAAGTCAAAATTGTTAGGTGTTGAATAAAAGCAGTCAAAATAATCTCAAGTAAAACAAGAAAAGATGCTTGATTTAAATTTTCCATTAACTTCCTTCTTACATTGACCCAGAGTCCAAAGCTGGCTGGTTACTCCAAGTGCAGCTCATTTTAGTCTGCGCACTCAGTATAAGAATTATTTAATATCAATTTCCACATTCCACATTGTGTTATAGGGTGTGAACTTCAATATATCAAGCAGTCATTTTTTAGATAAATACGTAATTATTAACTTCTCTGGCAGGAACCAAGAGACAAATCAATATTTCAGCTAATCTGACCACTCGAATAACACTTAAACTTCAGACTCAGGCCTAAACAAAAAGTAAAATCTCAGGACAGGTCCTCAAAGCAGCATTTTAAGCCCCACAGAACAGTGGCTATAACCACAGTGAAAATGAGGCTGGTATAGAGAGCTGTGTAGCTGGGAGTTCTCTGGTGGAGCATGCAGGACCTTCACAAACTCACACTGCATGGTCTGAACGCCTCCAATGGTTCAGCACTCGGGTAATGTATTTTCTCCATTGCCAGACAAATCACATAGCAGCATCTCTTCTAAGCTCATTTATATGTAACTACCAAGGGGAACCATAAATTTCAGTGGGAAATTGTATAATATATACAGACCTCAGCGTGTGCTGGAGTGTGACATAAATCAGTCACATCACATGTGGTTGAAACATTCTGCAGAAGACGGTCATGCTGTCTCGCTTTTACATTTGCAGGTGCCCTTTCACAGAGACGCCTCCCCGCTTTGAATCCAATTTTCATTGAGGGGAGTGAGAATGACAATGACTGGTTGACAACATGGCCTAAGAGTGTCTCTGTGGGTCCCCGTGGTAGAAGCGGCTGGAGCTGCTTTCCGTTTTTGTGGTTTGTATGTCTGAAGGTTTTCTGCCTTCGTAAGGCCATTTTATAGGGATATATGTGACCCGTCGCCACGAAATTAGTCTTAAGTCGCACTGGTAGAATTTCACCCATAAGACTCATTTTGTGGTGATGGGTCACATATGGGCATGGTGGTGCAGTGGTTAGCACTGTTGCCTCACACCTCTGGGACCCGGGTTCGAGTCTCCGCCTGGGTTACATGTGTGCAGAGTTTGCATGTTCTCCCCATGTCATGGTGGGGTACTCTGGTTTCCCCCCACAATCCAAAAACATGCTGAGGCTAATTGGACTTGCTAAATTGCCTGTAGGTATGTGTGTGAGAGTGAATGGTGTGTGAGTGTGCCCTGCGATGGGCTGGCCCCCCCATCCTGGGGTGTTCCCTGCCTCGTGCCCGTTGCTTCCGGGATAGGTTCCGGACCCCCCGCGACGCAGTAGGATAAGCAGTTTGGAAAATGGATGGATGGATGGGTCACATATGCAGATAAACTTTTTTTGTTTTTCTTATGTGATTTTGTGTTTTGGTTGTTTGGGATCTTTAGTTGCATTAAAAATTAACTCATAGGAAGTTCTCACATGTACACCTTTTTTTAAAAAAATAAAAATCCTACCAGGGCTGAACTGGTCACCTGGCACACATCACATTTTCCAGGTGGGCCAACAAGTATGTGGGGTGGCAGATTGTATTGGGGGAGGACCCCAAAATCCAGGATCGATTTCTAATCACAGTTCAGCCAAGTATTTCTTTTTTTGAAGATTATTCAACAGAAATAAATATCAAAGTTATTATTTCTGTATTAATCATTCTGACAAAGCAAGTCTAAAAAAGATATTGAGTTCTTACAGGGTTAAATGGCACAAAGGAGCAAGTGATTACAAGATAAAAACAGTGTTAGATTAGTTGGATCATCAGCCCAAAATGCAACGGCGTGCTTTTGTACAGGAACAAAGGGCCCAGACAAAAAGCTTTAGATGCCAGTAATGGCTGAATAAGGCAAACAGGCGCCTGCAGCGTTCTGCTGAATGCAATTTGGGACTTTATCTTTGTCCCGTGCCCCCCCCCCCCCCCCCCCCACACACACACTTTTTCCTTCAAGGAGTAGGGGACCTGGCTCCCAGGCAGGGAACGAATTGGTGTAACCAGCTAATCAAGTCCTGGGGTGGAGAGAAGTGGATGCTCTTCATCACAGTGGGATGACGCCTGTAGATACCTGGGACGGTCTAGTCTCTGCTGAGGGCGGCCAGTTCCAGATGTACTTCCCTGGCACACCTGGACCAGTGAAGGGGGGTGGGGGGGCTGCATTTCGTTGTTTCTGAATAATGGAGAAAGCAAAGGAGATGAGACTGTGTGTAGATAAATCTGCCAGAACTGGGAGACAACGGTCACATTGAAGTGTGAGTCATAAGTGGCAGGATGTTTGATGTCATACACATCACAGGCAAATGTGGACCAAAAAAATTATACAAAAAAAAAAAAAATTCAGACATTGTATTTACTATGCAAAAATAAATGAGCAAAAATATTAGGTAAAATTTCAACTTTCTCAAGACAGCAGACAGTACAGCAACTTGCTGATGTTAGAATAGAGTTAGTGTTTAAGCCTGTACAGAGGGCTGTATTTAATCGGTACGATGCAAAGAGGCTTAGTGCCATGAAAAGATTAAAGATGAAAGATAATTACTTTTTGTGAGACTTTGAGAAGTAAAAGCTTTGGTCATTATTCAGAAGTGAATAAAGATCCCTGTGTTTCCGCTTTTTGGATCTGTCTGTGTCCAAGAAAGGGCACGTGACGATGTGGAGTGTCAGGCAACACAATCCGCCGCTTTATCAATAAAAATGATGGCAACAAAAGTAAATGAATTTTTTGTTTACTGACATAGGTGTGTGTGTCTTAAGCTCTTTAGGGAATCGTCAAAGTGCTGACTGGTTAATCACTTACAGAAAACCGGCAGATGGTTACCAAAGAAAATAGCTATCAGCTGAACATCCATAAAAATTCCTGTGAGAAATCTCCTGACCCGAACCCCCGTGGAGCAGAACCAGTCACCTAAACTCTGTCCCATTACCTGCAGGACATGATGTCACTACTGTATGTGACTATTTTGTGTGGTTAATGTCCGCTTTTTGTTTTGAATTATGATCGGTGGGTACCCAGGTTCGAGTCTCCGCCTGGGTCACATGTGTGTGGAGTTTGCATGTTCTCCCCATGTCGTCGTGGGGTTTCCTCCGGGTACTCCGGTTTCCCCCCACAGTCCAAAAACATGCTGAGGCTAATTGGAGTTGCTAAATTGCCCATAGGTGTGCCTGTGTGAGTGAATGGTGTATGAGTGTGCCCTGCGATGGGCTGGCCCCCCATCCTGGGTTGTTCCCTGCCTCATGCCCATTGCTTCCCAGTAGGATAAGCGGTTTGGAAAATAGATGGATGGATGATTGGTGGGTTTTGCCAATGATGTCCAATATACCACATGGGTAACATCGGTTTACAGTATCTATCATGGATGGTTGAGAGAATTGACATCTTAAAGGATGCCATATGAATTTTCCCCTCCTGCTCCTTGGCTGTTGGTCTTGTTTTCAATGGAACAGAATTGGTCCCAGGTATAGCCACAAGACAGAGGCTGTAACAGGTATTCATCCAGAGGACGTCCCAAAGGAGACACGAGGGGCACAGTATGGAAGGGCTTTTCTTCTGGGTGCTCAGCACCACTTCCTGCTGAACATTGGGGCCCCCGATACACAACCGCAGGCGTAGACCTGAAACGAGCCAGAGTACATTAGCATTCAGGTCTGGTCAGGTGGACTTACCAAAGGACAGAAGGTCCACAAAGCTTCTTCTCAGCCTCCATTTCAATCAGGGCATTTTTTTCCCTTTTATTTCGGGTACCATTTGCTAAAACTCTTTTTACTGGCGACGACTCTGCCCAGCTGACCCCACCCATCAATCATGCATGTCAGTGCCCCTCCCAGCCTGTGAATCAAAGTGCCTCACTTCCTGCTCCTTACAGTGAAAGCCATTCGGTGACTGCCAAGGGTGACAAATGGACAATGATCACTGGCCACCAAACAGACATCCACGCACGGAACCACGTGGGGTGGTTCTGGTCCAGCCAGACTGGAAATCCCACTCTCTCTAATCCCCGTTGCAAACAATCAGCAGCCCTTCTCACACCCCCTGGTCGAGACATAAACAACTGAGACCATATCCTCATTTTCACAAAATAGTCTACTTGTAGTTTCTGGGGCCAATAATTAGGAAGACATGGATTACAGCTTGAAGGTTCGTATTCACTCCACTCAACTCAAGGATGTACAATTTACAGGGGAAACATGCTTCAGTTACATTGTGTTCACCATAATTTCCAGGGGTGCCAATAATTGTAGCACATGTGTTTTTGTTAAAGATAATTATTTCTTGATGAAGGATTTGTTTCTCTTTCAATAAATTAATTTTAATGAAAGGCTCGATTTTTCTCATTTTTTCAGTGTGAAAAAAAGTGTACTTCGCCAAAAGGTGAATTTTCTCTAACCCTTTTTACAAATATATACAACGGGTGCCAGTAATTGTGGAGGGAGCCGAATATGGATAATTTGACAAGTTCTGCCTGTCTCTCTCTTTAAGTACAGTGTGGTCATCCATGTGTGGAGCAAAAAAGCACGTGAAAGTCGCACACATAAGCATATCCGGGGACAGAAACATCAGTAGGATTATTTACCTCCTCCTGCAAGGCACTCATGAAATCTACCGTAATCCTTCTATCAAACTAATTCCCCCAGGTTACATCTATACATCGTCAGATCTGCCTGGATACTCATTATATCATGAAACTGTAGGCTCAGCAGAAGTGCGCCTTGCTCTCGTCGCACATGCTTATCCAGTTCACGCTTGGCCTACGAAGACAGCACTCTGCCCTGCCGCACGCGCTCCATGCAGAGGTGATATCGCTGGTCACATGCCCTGCAGGCTGTCCTGCTGGCTTTCTGCACAGAGATGTCTCCACCCAGACATCATGAAGGACGCCACCGCCATTCCCTCGGCAGACATATGTGAACTGAAGCCATATGAAGCTAGAGAAACGTGTCAGAACTTCTGAAATACAAATCCATGGCCCACAAGCACGGCCTTTTCAGGCTCTGTTCATCTGTCATTTTTTGACATTCATGGGATTCCACTAGTCGTCCCAAATTCCTATGTCAGCCTCAAGTTACTCTAAATGCTCAAACAAAACTGCCGCAACATGGATGGATTCATTGTTCTCCATATGGAATAAACAGAATGGTTGAACAAAGCATGAGGTAATACTTATACTGTATGTGCAAAAATATTTTCGTATATCTGCAAAGCGTTTCTCCGATTTTAAACTAGATCTGATTATCTTGAGACTATAGCAGTGTGCGGAGATTAAATCCAAAAAACGAAGTAAGCTCAACAGCTCAGTCATATTGTGGCATGCGGCAACTGCTTTTCATTGTGTGCTGCTGTAACAACTCAGTTGGCTGTAATTGGACTGATTACTTTGTTAGGCATAAACACGACCAGCTGGGCAGATTTGAGGATATGGAGAGAGCCAAGGGCAAGTGTATTGTTTGCCTAGGCATCTATTGTGGTTGGTTAGGTCAATGTTTGCCAACCTGGTCCACAAAAAAAATGGCAGGGAGCTGAGAGGGAGGAAAAACATGGACTGTATTGCAGGGAACTGGGAGGGAGCAAAAACCTGGACTGTCTGGGGGTCCCCCAGTACCGGGTTGGGTTGGGTTACCATGTTTGTCCCTACCGCATTTCTGCATCCATAAAATAGACCCGTTGTTCAGTTAATTTTAAAATTCAGTCAGTTTCTACCATAAAAATAATAATTTATTCATACTGTAGAGACTGAAATCACACAGGGAAGGGTTAGGAAGGATAATCTGGAATAGTATATGTTTCAAAACTTTACAAATCAGTGATATGCTATATAATTATAATACGTTTGCCACTCGTCATGCAGGTTAAAAAAAGTTTAATTGAAATTGTCTCTGCTGTAGCAATACAACTTTGGTGAAACCTTGTCATGTCTCATGGGCATAAACGGAGATAACTTTAATTACATAAATTAGCTCTTAAAGCTTTTAAAATGTTAAAGACGTTTCAGTTGTGACACAAACAGTGTTTAGACTGAGGCAGAAGTTGTTTCAGCACGCTGAACAGCGCAGACAAAAGCGACAGTTTTCACAGATGTTGGTATGTTTCACAACACTGGAAGCGGCTGGTCCATGGCAATGGCAGTGTTTTCTCTATCCCTGTCATTTTTGAGTGGGATGATATGCTTGTCATTTATCAGACATCCTCTGACTAGGGTGCAGTTCTATTCCTGCCCCTTGAAGCGACGGGAAGGTGTCTTTAAAAGGTCAGGGTGGGGTAACAGGATTTAGCAAGTCTCCATGCTAGCAGCTGGCTTCCTGTCCTAAGTTAAGCCCAACATCAGGGCTCAAGCTTTCTCTTGCAGTGGATGACAATAACAATAACAACAGGCCAGTTGCCATCAAGGTGGGAGATGAAACCTTAAAAGGCAGAAAATCACAAATTCCTGGTGTGATGCAGAGAAACTGGGACGACACCCATCTCTGCCTCTGAGGAGGACCAGCTGCAGATCTTACCTGCATTCAAATACAAAAATCAATACAATATTCAAAAAGTGCTACTGATATTAATAAATAATTCTTTACTTAACATCCTGGCTTGTCCCATTTTATAATTGTCACATTTTATAATGTACACTTCATGAGTTGTAACTGATGCAATAAGATACATTTCAGTCCATCTTCTAACAAAATATGGGTTAGAATTTGTTATTCGGGGCCATACAAAATGACCGGTGGGCATAGATATTTACCTTTAAAAGCATATAATTACAGAGCAGTTTTTACTTCTGCTCTCCACGGGAGTAGCTCTGCTGCAGCCGCCCACAGGAAGGCTGCACGCATCCTGGAGGGGATGTGGGAAAACCTTCAGGAGCCTCATCCCCGAAAGAGTCGAAACCATCAGAGAGCTAATAGCGTCAGGCCTGTTGGGGATCAGGGCTGGTGTGCTGAGGTGTCGCCTGCTGCATGGCAGCACTTGGGTCCCAGTTTAAGGCGGCCCATCCAGGTAGGTATGGGGAATGTATTGTCTCTCCAGCAAGATGACCATCTTCCTCTACTGTTGCGGGTGCTTCGTAAACTCTGCATTTCGGTCTCGGCGCTCTCTGAAGTACGCAGAGTGGCCAAATCTCTGTAGGTGGGTACACCTACTTTTGGTCTGGTTGGTCTGAAGGCCACCATGCATACTATATTCCAAAAATACACCATACTGCCATTAAGCAAATATACGGAAAGGGGACCAGTTGTATTACTAAGATTAGTGACAGAATGGTATGCATGCAATGGCAGATATAATTACTTCAGTTTTGTTTGCATTTAGGTGAAGGAAGTTCCTCGCCGTCCAGCATTTAATATCATCCAAGCAATTGAGTAGGTTCTTCAGAGAGCAGGTGCTATGAGCTGTAACTGGAAGGAAAAACTGTGTGTCATCTGAGAAACAATAATACAAAAAATTATATTTTTCAAGGATAAAACCAAGGGGGAGCATGTAAAGAGAGAATAAAAGTGACCCTGAGATGGAACCTTGGGGAACGCCACATTTAATGGGGGTGGAGGATGAGGAGCAGTTATCTATTCTGACTGAGAAGCTTCTTTCTCTCAGGTAGGAGGTAAATCATTTTAACACTGGGCCCTGCAAACCAGCTTCCACCTTTAAGTGTTTTAAAAGAATGTCATGGTCAATTGTGTGAAAAGCCTCAATAAGATCAAGCAGAACCAAAACTGCACAATCGTGAGAAAAATGTCATTCAGTACCTCCAGCAGGGCAGATTCTGTGCTATGCAGAGCTCTAAAGCCAGACTGGAATTTATCAAAGATTTTAGACTTGAATCTGTTCCTCGGAGACTTGCAGTCAGGCTGAGTGATGGAACAGTCCTTATGGATGACACTGCAGTTGTAACCCGCTGGGCCGGCTACTTTGAGCAGTTGTTTAACGCTGATCCTCTGGCTAGGATGCTGGACATCTATCCACAGTTCTCGAGCTTGATCCTCCAATCAGCTGTGAATCATTCAGTTTCACTGAGATTGCACGGGTGGCGTGTCAGCTGGTGGTTGGGAAAGCCATAGAGATCTGTGGTATCCGGGGTGAACTTCTCCATACTGGGGTTTGCCAGGGGTCTGATCTTGCTCCTACTCTGTTCAGTGCTTGTTTGGGCTTGGTGTTGGGCAGGGTTGTGGGGTCCAGCAGTTGTGGGGCATCAATTGGTGAAGGAAAATTTAGTAATCTTGACTTTGCCGACGATGCTGTGATCGTCACAGAGTAAATGGAGGCTCTGATCAGGGCTCTCAAGAGACTGAGGGAGGGATGTGAGTGTCTGGGATTGCGAGTCTCCTGGATAAAGATCAAAATCCAGGCCTTTAATGACTTCTTAGGCTCAGCCATCAGTGGTGTGTCTGTCTGCGGGGAGAATGTCGACCTTGTCTAGAGGTTCACTTACCTCGATAGCGACATTCATGTCTCTGGTGACTCTTCCTATGAAGTCAGCAGACCAATTGTGAGAGAATGGAAGGTGATGAGGTCACTGGAAAGGGGCGTGTGGCTCTCCTGATATCTCTGCAAGAGGATGAAGGTCCAAGTCTTTAGAGTCCTGGTGCTTCCTATCTTGCTGTATGTCTGTGAGACACGGATGTTATCCAGTGAGCTGAGACAAGGACTGGACTCCTTCAGTACTGTATCTCTTTGGAGAACCCTTGGGACACCGCTGGTTTGACTTCGTGTGGAACGAGCGGTTGCCTGCATTGTGAGGAAGCCTCAGTTATGGTACTGCGGCCATGTGATGTAGAGATGGGAGCCTTGTCCATTAAAGAATCCCCTTCTCCAACACACCACCACTCTCCTGCATCTTACCGTCATGAAGAATGAAACATCTACCATTCCATCCATACCATTCCAAACTTCTTAATCTGGCAAATTTTAAATCAGATAATTCTAGCGTTAAAACTCACAACTTTTATGAAAGACCCACTAATAATTGCTTATGGACAATGTTTGACAAAGAATATAATTAACCATAGACTGATGTAGCTGCGGACATGGGGTTTCATTCCCCTGTCCCTCCCTCGGTGTGTTTTTGTGGCCCTGCCAGGGCCTGTCATCTTCTTCTAAGGGCGGACAGGGGGCCAGAAAGGAATGTAGAAGGACATGGGAGCTTGGTGTTCAAATCAATGCCGTACAGGCATTTCAGCACCGATTTTCAATTACCACATCTCACAGTAATGTTCATTTGCCTTTGTTTGGTGTGTCAAATTGCCCTGAGCCTGGAGGAGGCTGACAATTATAAGCTATCTACCTCTTGGTAGGCAGGAAATCAGTAAAAGAAGTTGGCCTTAGATAAATATATGCTTATTAGCAAGGGAATGGATTTGTAACCTGACATGGCATCTGTATTGTCTTGGATTCTTCTTTCAGATGGTGTTGTACAATGTTCAAACTATACTGTAAGACAACCACTATTTGTATTTTAATTTTCTACCCCGAGGTAGCGAGGTTCAAGATATAGCTACAGACATTTGCATTTTATTTATTTTGCAGATGCTTTTATAGAAAGTGATGTACATTCACGAGAAAGCAGGTCAGCCTGTCGCTGGAACAATGGGGCATTAAGGGCCCAACAGCAGAAGCGTTCTGCCGAGTGTGGGATTGGAACCAGCGACCCACAAGCACCCTCACTGGCTTAGGGAGAAAAGCACTCATGCACTAAACTAAAAAGCCAGGTTTTGCTTAATAAATAAATGAAATGAACAAACAAATTCCAGTAATTAGAAGATTGTCATTGTGGTTTTTATTTTTTCTTTTCTGCCTACGTGTGGAGCTGTACGAGACGCCAGAAATCTGTACTGCAGAGGTAATCATTTTCAGCTGCGTGAAGCAGGGAATGCCTTGTCTAGAAATTAAGGGAATTATGGGAGACAGGAAATGGGGCTGTGTGTAATTTAATTTCAGAGTCCCAGGTGTGCTTGGCTCTGTCAGTTAACAGAATGAAACCCGGCCGATTAGGACGTGATCGCGTTTGAACAATATCATAAGCGTTTAAAGGCGGGGGCTGAAAAGCTAGGCACACCCCACCTAAAAGTTTGCTTGTTCTGTTGTTTTACCCAATCAAGTGTTGCTTTTCTGAGGTAATATGCACTTCTGCTTAAATTCAGCATCACTTGTTTTCCATTTCGCGTTGGCCAGTTGATTGAATATACATTTAAATTTTTAAGTTTCATTTTCATGCCAGTGATCTCCTTGATTTCTCTCCACAGTCAACACACGTGCAATCAGTCTAACTGGTATGTGTGTAACTGTGTATGATTGTGTGTTTGTGAGACTGGCATCCTGTCCAAGATGGATGGATGGATGGATGGATGGATCTATTAGCTCTGTGTGTTCCCTCATATTCTGCATGGGCTTCCTCCTGCAGTCCGAAAACAGTCACTCACTAATGAGTGTGTGAGTCGTGTGATGGACTGGCATCCCATCTGGGGTCTGCGCTGCCCCCTGCCCTGTACTGCCTGGCACTTGCTCCAGGCTCACCCAGAAAGGGTGCTGGATAATTTATTTAAATCGATGTATATTTTAGACCCAGACATGTGCATTTTCAATAAAATATAAAACCTAAATTTCATCTAGAATGGAAGTTAATCTCTGTTCTTTTTTACTTTTTTCAAAGGAGGAAATGAGAAATGTTGAAACTGAATCTTTATGTATTCGTGGCTCTGAATGAACTCAACTAAGCCTGCAAATTATTCATTTCAAATTTTAAAAACTGAATTATAGGCTAGAAAATTCAAAATTTTTGTATTGTATGGATTGGTATGGATTGTATTTTGCAAAAAAAATCCCCCACTGCTAAATACAAATCATCTAAATTTCAGCACTAACCTCATTCCTTATGTTCTCAATCTATACCTCCAGGTGCATTTATAAATTTATGATATCTTCATGGTTGGTTGTTTTTGCTATCTTTGCCTGCAAAATGTATCAGCTTAGGCCTAGTTTTACAATGATTGCTAAACCTGCCCCCATCGTTGGTATAGGGCAGTTGTTCTCAAACTCGGTCCTCAGGCCCCACTGCCCTGCTTGTTTTCCAGCTATCCCTGCCCTACACACTGCTGATTACCTGGATCAGGTGTGTTCAGCCAATCAGAAGCTGAAAGACAGCTGGGACTTGTGTGCAGGGGAGGGATAGCAGGAAAACACGCAGGACAGTGAGGCCCGAGGACCGAGTTTGAGAACCACTGGTATAGGGTTATGTCAAATGACACCTTAATAAAACTAAATAACTGTGACAATAATGATGGAGGGGCGGCATGGTGGTCCAGTGGTTAGCACTGCCTCACACCTCTGAGACCCAGTTTCGAGTCTCCGCCTGGGTTACATGTGTGTGGAGTTTCAACCCCATCCTGGGTTGTTCCCTGCCTTGTACCCATTGCTTCCGGGATAGGCTCCGGACCCCCCGCGACCCAATAGGATAAGCAGTTTGGAAAATGGATGGATGGAATAATGATGGAGAATGGATTTCTATATCCTTACAAGCATGTCTGTAGAGCAGCGATGTGGTGTGTTGCATTTAGCCTGAATGAAACGATTCTTCTCGTGATGCTAACGGTTTGTTAGGAGCACAGGCACTGTGCTTCAGCTGACACCTTTGCTGGATTAAAACAGGAGCGTTTTGAGATGCAGGGGAAGTAGTAAAAAGGTCACGCCTGTGATTCCGTGAGGTGGCACAAATAATTGCCCTGTTTTGTCTCCACTGCACCTTCACACACCTCACCTTTTTGACTGAAAGCAGCTTGCTAACACCTTCTCCCGCTAAACACGCATTTGTTAAATTAATTTACACAGACCTGATTTAATGGTAGTAATCCTTTTTTCTGTACATGGGCAGCACGGTGTCGGGGTTTGGGGCCCTCCAAGGGTCTTCCCTGGTCTTCTAAAAACACGCATCTGTAAATTGCCCACTGTGAGTGTGAATACAATGGTGTCCTGGTCCCCCATCTTGTGCACAACATGTAAGTTTAAATAAAGCATTTTTAGAGTATCTTCCTTCCTCTAAGCTTTTCTTAAGCTCCACCCTCGGCAACATATCAATCCTGTCTGAAAATGCCAGAATTGTGGCAGCTGCCCCATCTGATGATTCCCGATAGAGCTTAACACAGGACAGTAAACGGCAGTGATCGCCGAGCTCTGAGAGCACGTGGATGCCAGCAACAAACACGACTACGGAACTCCCCCATCTCGCTCAGGAACCTGTGCCTTCTCGCTTTGTCACACACAAGTGCATTCTGGGACATTCCAAAGCCTTTTCACTACCCTTGATTTGCGCGATGAATGCTCGCAGTGAATGAAAAAGGCTATCAGTCTTTTTAGCATGTAAGCTGCCCTGTCCATGCTCATGGTAACAAGCTGACACATAGGGCAGATTCAGTCAGACGTAGGTATGCAGGTTTATTATGCTTTTTATTATGTAACTTCCAACTTTTATTATTGAACTTTTTCCTTTTATGCTAAAGAATCAATTTATCGGGCCCACTGGCAAAAAGCCAAGTCTAAACGCTTAACGACTGTGCCAGATATGTGTTAAACATTTAAGTTACGTATGTTTTATTAGATCTGCTGTGAGTTTGATTAAGAGAATAATTTCCTTTAAATTGTGGATGTTTAGACGAGTATCCACTGTGATTCAAGGTTTTCTTTCACCGTTCCTTCTCAGATAAAGTGCACATTTTTGTACAAACAATCGCGTCTGTCTGCTCGTGGAAGTAGTGAGAGTTTTCTCAACAGCTCCTCTGGGAGGTCGGACGGTTCAACAGGAAGAAGGTACCAAAGACATTCGCTAACACCACACTGCGGCAGAGAACCTTGAAGCCTTTCATATTTTTCTTCTGCTATGCGCTCAACATATTAATTGCTTTGATTTCTTTAATGATTCTTCACTGCTGACTCATTCTTCTGGTCACGAAATTAGCCAGAAGAGAATTGATGTGCCTTATTTATATCTGGCTGAGTTATTTACTCACTCTGTGCTGTACATGTATGATCTCATATCTTCTGGATCAGGCTGAGAGACCTTGAAAACACTTCTTGGAATTCGATTGTATTTTCAGTTTTGGCAACAATTTCCTTTGGGGATTCTTGTGAATTGTCACTGAATATTATTACCCAAACAAAGGCAATTCCAGATGGACTCTTCAATAGTGAAGTTCTGTTAAATCGGTTCAAGGGGAACATTTCTCCTCATCCAAGGGCCACAGAAGCGTAATCTCTGTTCAGATGGTCTCCTTACCAGTGGCAACATGACATTTTGCTTCTTCTACTTTTCTTCTTATTATTAGTATTACTATTACCGGTGATATGGCGGCTCAGTGGGTCCTGCATCCAAAGACACATGTGTATATGCTAAGTGATGTCTGCGCATTGCCCTTAGTATGTGACTGTTTCCTGTGATGGACTCCAAACCCAACCAATCCATCCCTCTGCGCCGGAAACACTCTCAACTCCCGCCCACTTACTGTAGGCAAGCTGTTGTTAAACCCTGAGCGTCGGTGAGCTAAACCGTCAAGGTGTGAGTCTACGCTGGAAACCAAGAGTGTGTGGCTGCCAGTGCTGTGCAGAAACTTTTTGATTGGCAGGTGCTCAATATGGGGGGGGGGGCTTTCAGCCATTTGGGCAAAAAGGGGCAGGTGGTCAGACACCCCATGCACCCCTGCACGCGCCTGAACGCCCACCGACCCACATGCCGGTCTCCGGGCCAGCTCTCTCGTTAGCTGGAATGACAGGCCGAAGGGGTTTCGCCGCTGTATCAGCAAGTGAGGAAGCCCAGCCAGTGCGGTGTTTGGATAAATGTACTCCGTGTTCCTACCAAGAGAAGAAATTCAATCTTGGTGACCCGGGAGACAAACTCTCTGTTTCACTGTCTGTCTGAATTCATTACAATTCCCATCCCCTCTCGCAGATGGCTTTGCCAGAGTCATTCTCCCCACTGGCTCTCTCCGCCACCCCATACCCTTCATTCCCCCCCTCCCCTGCCCCTTAATGAGTCCATTCCACCGACAGCTTCATCAACAACCGGTACCTTGTCGGGGAATGTGTCGTCTCAGAAAAGCTCTCCTAAGGGTCATAGGCCTCCTTTCCTGACCATGATTTTAAACGCATCAGCAAAAAATCCATCACAGATAGCTGGCTCCCCCCCCACGTAAAGGTGGGGGTCATAACACCTGTAAATAAACATCATGTCACTGGTGTGACCAGTAGTCTGGAGAACACATCCATCCCACATGAGCTAATACCAGAACCTCTGTGCTTGGGATGTGAGTGTTATTGGTTTGAGTGGTGGGAGTGTCTGGGTTTTTATATATAAAACCAGAATGAGGCAAAAATATGTTCAGTGATGTTCCTCTTCCTCCACAAAATTGGATCGAGTTTGGCTTTGTTAGGTTTATCAGGCTGTCATAAAAGAAAGCATTTTGGCAATAATTGAAATAAATTGTGAACAATCAATTCAATTTATTATAGGTGCAGTAGGAGACCTGACACCACGGCAAATGGAAATGCTAAGGTGTGTTTCAAAAGTGAACAAAGTACGTCTGCCAGAGTGTTTCCATGTGGTGTTTGACATGCCATGCCAACAGAAATATGGGAACTTGGGGGGGTTTCTCTTTGGGTTTCTGTGCTGCATATCAAATTTTATGTGAAAGGTTAGAAACTGTGGGATACTGTAAATTGGATGGATGGATGGATGGATGGATGGATGGATGGATGATGGATGGGTGGATATATAACGTGATACGCATATTGAGATGAGTTGGATGGATGATAGATGGATATAAATTACAAGAGATTGTACATTGGATGGATGCATGGATGGGCGGATGGATGGATGGATGGATGGACGGACGGACGGACAGATGGATAGATGGATATATAACAAGATACGCATCTTGAGATGAGTTGTCACCCCATCCAGCATGGCCTCAACCTTTTGCACTGTGCTGCCTGGAATCAGTTCCAGGTCCAAACTGATCCTGTTCTGGATAAGCAGATGGAAACTGGAATAAGATAAACACTGTCCAGGTAAGTAGTGGGGCTGTAGGGGGCTTGAATATAAAACTAGATTGGGGCTGGTGGAGCAAATAAGAAAAACAAGACAATTATTTCTAAGCTTCAGTACTGGAGATAATCCTTAAATGGTAGAAGCAGTTCCTTTATTCCCTCGTTTCTGCACAAGGCTGCTAAGCATATTTTCACACTAGATGAATAACTGGGGTGTTTATGCTTATCTGACTTCCTAATTTTTATGTTACTGTTTAACGCAGACATAGATAAACGGACTCTCCATCTGAGGCTAATGCTGATCTCATTACACCGCAATGTAATGTTTATGAACGGCATCTTTGCAGACGTGCTACATAAGTAACCTGAGTCCAAACATTATCCTTCTGCTCTCGTTCTCATTGACGCTGTTTGTTTCATCTTCCCCGTTTGTTGACGGTGCCGTCCATGCAACTTCCAGCTGCTTCTCTTGGTCAGAGTCACAGGTGTGTGTGGAGGGGTCTTTGAACTGTGGGGGAACCTGTGCAACACAGGGACACGATGCAAACTCCATCTGCAAAGGGGGGGGGGGGGTGGGATTTGAACTGCAGGGCTGAGGCGACAGTGCTGCTCACTGAACCCGCATGTGCAGTATTTACGTTAAACACAACCCTTTAATAAAACACACTAATTAAGACACACACACAAAATGGTATTTCTTAATAATTTTGTTTTTTTTTTATCTATTTTTGCATTTTCTTAATGTGTTTTCTTGCACATCAGGGCCACTGTACTGTATTACTTATTTCCTGTGTAAATGGCTCTTGACAGTAGGATTAGGGTCAAGTTGGGCAACATGCACTGGTATAGCACATTGCTGCACCCACCAAACAATGAAATACCCTGGGATCCCGGTTGGCAACCCCCCCAGGCCAACGCCTGGTCCAGTCCCGCCCTCTGGAAATGCCCCCACCAGGTGTTACATAGGCGTCCCCTTGGCCTGGTCCAGCCGCTCGGATGCTCAGCAATGAGGGTCCTGCGAGCCGGATCCCCCTCAGGGAATCGCGCCACATGGCCGTGGTGCCGTAACTGACGCTCTGGACACCCTGAGGATTTGCTCATTTGGCACAAAGTCCTGCATGAAGCACGGCTGCCAGCCTAAGTTTGTGATTTTACTGACAAGATTGTCTGTTTTTACCGACATGCCATATTTTTAACTTGACACCCTATTTTTATCTCTTTTTTACGTTTTATGGGCAGTCGAATTTATTTACAGATTTACAGGCAGTGTGAATTTAATATGGACTGTCTGTAAATTTACAAACAGTTGGCAACCCTTCTCAGAAGCCATTTTGGAAAAGGGAAGTATCTATAAAATGCTGGATGAAATTAAAATAATTTAGCTTCAACCCTGGTCATTAATTTGTCGGGGGGGGGGGGGCGCTGTAGTGTGTAATAAGCTGCTAGCTTACTGAGACCTTGCACTGACTAAGCAGTTATGGATAATGAATAGATATTTAATCTATGTGTATAATTTTATGGTTATATTGCACACAATACCAAATAATCAGCACTTGGGTTGGTTACAGTACAAAAACTGTTAAGGTTAATGAGTTATTATAAGACTTGTCCTGCTGGACTGGGAAACCACCAGGTCAGATTTATTTCAGCACAATGGTCCCTGCTGACTGGTAGTTGAGGTATTTTATCTTCCATTTGCCCTGGTGGTAATCCCCTGCTCCTTCACCCTATGCAGAAATTTGCAGTGTTCCAATGAAAAATAAAATACTAGTCATTTCATTAAATGTTATCACTGTCTTGCAATTGCAAAATGATTTTCTTGCTAGGTACACCTGATAATGATGGAGCTCAGCACTCTCTGAAGGAAGGAATTTCCCACTCGGAGAGGCAGATGCTGCAAAACCCAGGACTCAGAACATAAGGGACGAGAATATTTTTGAATTATAAAATCAGGCACCAGGGGGCACTATCTCATCCACAATTTATTGGGCTCCTGAGTAGCATTGCTGGGGAGAAGCTTGGTGGTCCAATTTTTTAACTGAACTTCCTCCTTTGCCTTGAGTTTCTGGTCGTGTGTGCATGTTTATCTTTGTGAATTAGAAGGAGATGCTACTTGTACAGAAGGTGTCTTAATCTTCCCCATTTTTATCCCCATTAATGGTGATTAATGGTAATGGTTATTCAGTACTATGCGTTGATACTCCCCTTGTAATTCGGTACCAGGTATCGGTACTCCCCTTTTAATTTGGCACCAGGAGTCGGTACTCCCCTTGTTATTCAGTACCTGGTGTCCGTACTCCCCTTGTAATTTAGTAACAGGTGCTGGTACTCCCCTTGTTATTCAGTACTAGGTGTTGGTACTCCCCTTGTTATTCAGTACTAGGTGTTGGTATTCCCCTTGTTATTCAGTACTAGGTGTTGGTATTCCCCTTGTTATTCAGTACTAGGTGTTGGTACTCCCCTTGTTATTCAGTACTAGGTGATGGTACTCCCCTTGTTATTCAGTACTAGGTGTTGGTATCCCCCCTGTTATTCAGTACTAGGTGTTGGTACACCTCTTGTTATTCAGTACCAGGTATCGGTACTCTCCTTGAAATTTAGTACCAGGTGTCCGTATTCCCCTTGTAAATCAGTACCAGCAGACATTGAAAGGTGCCAGCACTCTAATGAGAAAATCAAAGAGGTACTGGTACTGCGTACTGGTGAGTACTGGCCCACTTTAAGAACTGACAATGTCCCATTGGAAAAAGAGCAGGGAATATGGTGGAATATTGATTTCCCAGGATAAATGCCCGTGAGACATTTTCAGACAAGATAGGTATGCTGACACAAAACTCACTGGCTGTCCGCACGGGGTCTGCTCTCTCTTTCTTATGCAGCCAATGAGGTATAACAAAAAATAACCACGATCACCCAGTTGACTCATCTCTGTCCTCGCAATCACTCTGTGACATATGGATTTTTGGAAGGCCGTGGTGCATTAACAGTGCTTGAAAATGAGGAGTTATGATCATAACCATAATGCAGATGAAAATAGCTTTTAATTGAATGTCATCTTCCATCTAATGCAGTGGAACACATTAGAAAAAATGGAGGGGGGGGTGCAAAAAAAACCACACAGCTGACTCACCTTCAGAAGGATCCCAGAGTGAGCCTGGGGGGGCAGTTTGATATGAGCATAAAGAACTGCAGACTTCTCATGTTTAGACAGATTCATGGCATGAAGGGAACAAATATCTATCCATCCATCCATCCTTTTTCCAAACCGCTTATCCTACTGGGTTGCGGGGGGTCCGGAGCCTATCCCGGAAGCAATGGGCACGAGGCAGGGAACAACCCAGGATGGGGGGCCAGCCCATCGCAGGGCACACTCACACACCAATCACTCACACACCATTCACTCACACAGGCACACCTATGGGCAATTTAGTAACTCCAATTAGCCTCAGCATGTTTTTGGACTGTGGGGGGAAACCGGAGTTCCCGGAGGAAACCCCACGACGACATGGGGAGAACATGCAAACTCCGCACACATGTAACCCAGGCGAGACTAGAGACACCCAAAGGTGTGAAGCAACAGTGCTAACCACTGCACCACCATGCCGCCCCCAGGAACAAATATTATGATTAAAAATAGGCGTAATGAGAGGTGCAATTTAAGACAATCAAATTATGAAAATCCCATCTTTATCTTAACGCCCAGCATTCTGAAAGGGCCTGAGTGCGCCAGTCCTCTGTCAGCATCCACACCACTCTTAAGCTCCAAAACATCTTTCTTTAAGACGCCGTTTTACGGAATGCCGGAAGGGTCAAAACTTATTGCGAGTAAAACGTATTCGCTTTTTTCACGCTAATAAGCTGAATGTTGATGCGAACATTTTGTTCTTGTGGACACAGAAAGTTTTGTTCTTGTGGAAAGGATGTGCATGTTAACCTGTCAATTTAGAGTTTGTTAGCGCAAAAAAAGTGAACATGTTTTATCCTGTGTCCTGTGTTTCTGTGCAAAAAAGGTACCGAACTTCCTGGAGCCTGCAGCAGACCCCGTGCAACACTAATTTACTAGTCAGTTAGTTTATACTTATTTTTAGTCAGTTAATTTACAAAAATCTGGTCATATCAGCTCTGGAATAATAAATACTTTACGGCAAAGACATGTCTTTAGTTAGGAGAGCTGTTCGACTCATGTACATTACGATGTAATCGTTAGTTTATAAGTTATTAAGCCAAACCTCACACATGTTTAAAGAATGACTGGCACAGTAGCGACACATACACAACGGATCCTGTCGTAGAGCATCTGCGTCGTCGGGAATGATGTACTGGAGCTTGAGAGTGGAACACGCGCTCTCAGGCCCCTCATGCAGCCAGGTGTTCATGCAATATAATAACACTCAACTTTAAAAAGCTGAATTTCAAGTGAAAACCCATTAGAAAATGCATTTTTGCTGTTGCCTACCTATTCATTTATTTATTGATGCAATGTTAATCATGAAATCCTCTTTGTGAGGAGATTCTTTATACTAAAGAAAAATCCATTTAGCGTATCTCTTATCAAAATATCCAGGTGACTGTTTAGTCAGATTTAATGTACGATTGATCTCATCTGTATGGCTGCTGTATGGCCACTGTGTTATGGAAAAATCGCAGCCCTTCAAAGCTAAAATCACGCATGTATGGAACATGGCAGTAGACAGGATCATGGTAGGATAAGAACCACAGCAGACCAGATAAGCATCTTGCTGGCATAGTTTTGCACTAACGGGCAGCCAGAAACACACAGGAAATCCACTGGGGGGGTAGTTTGCTCACCAATGCATGAAAAGACTCCCTCCCACCAAATTCCAATTACACTTAAAAGCTGTCCAACAGGGCCAGCATGATGAGCAAGACACCATTAAGGATAGAGGGAGTGGCCACGGAGAGTTCCCATCATCCTCCTCATGCAGGTGAGGCCTCCAGCGCAGTCCGTCAAGGGGAAGTTCACACATTACTTCCTGTTCCACTCTATCTGCGGACATTTCCTGATCAACATATCTCTCTCCCTTCTGTAGCAGCACTGAGACGAGGGAGGCAGGTAGGTGTGGCTGAAGTTTATCACGACGTCTGGATATGTCACATCCTGCACACCCAACCCTCCTGGCTCCTCCCTAAAGTGGCCCTGATGAGCCGCACCTGTTCCTTGTTACCCCCTCATTAGTGCTTGTATTTAAGTACCTGTTTATCTCATCAGCCCCAGTCCGGTCATTAACGTTGAACCTCCCTGCTGTCTGTGCCTTTCCTGGTTTCCAGTCTTTCCCTTCGTGATCCCTCACAGTCCTGTTTGTTTCCCGGCTTCTGTTTATTTAGTTCAATAAAGCCCTTTTGTTTTGCCACCACATCTGCCCGCGAGTCCTTCCTTCTTCAAGACACAACAGGAAATAGGTTTTACTCAAAAATAGTAATTTCCTATATCTTTTGTTTGGGTGCTTCTACACATCCTTTTTGTGAAACTGAATTGCATATGTAGAAGGTCTTGTAGACAAAAACACTGTGAATTGTCTGGAAATTGTCTTAGAATGTCTCAGTATGTTTCTGTAACTTCTGTAACTGTAACTATTATCCAGCTATAAAGATTTCTTATGCAGTGCTTGTCTGATATTAAAAATAATCATGGAGATTTAAAGAGCTGTGTGCTAAATAAAATTCCAGGTTTTCCATTCCAAATGTCTCCTAAAACACTGCTTAGAGATCCATAACATAATATACAGTAGCTTGTATAAAATTAACAATCTCAATCACACATACCTGAAGCAGACGCTTCTGAAAACAGCCCAACTTAGTCGATCAGAGATCATAGAGTTATAGTGAATGTGTAGAAACAATGCTTCCAAAAAAGGAAACTAGGTGTTTCTCAATGCCAAGAACACAAAGATCATAGTTGTGGTCTTGGCAAGACAAGTCTTGCTAACTTGCTTTCCAAGAATGAACTTGAGGCGCAATGAATCATGGGATTGGTCTCCTTCAGCGAGGATGCAACCGATGGGGCAAAATAGAACATCCGGGAATTTTTTTTATGCTCTGTACTTCTTGTGTGTTGGAACTGGACTTCGGCAATGAAAGATGATGTAAAACAGGTATACCAGAACACAAGCATGGTCAAGTGCACATACTGAGAAACACCCACTGTTTCGAAGGAGGAGAAGATGTCTAACAATGCATTGTGGGAAAATCCCTTTCAGTTTTTGAGGGCTATGACTAAGTACTAAAGAGGCAATAAAGAGGTGGAGGGAGACATGGCGGCCAGGCAGGTGGCAACACTGCGGATTCGGAGCAGGACTCTAACCTCAGCTGTGAGCAGGTGTTTCATTCGTCTTTGTGAGGAATCACTGTCGCTGGGGTGATAGCAATCTGTCCTGTGGTAAATTTTCTGAGCCAAGACCAGACCAATTCTCCACACTTACTTAGAAATGGCAAAGTTTAAAGGGTCCCAGGCAGGACAGAGCAATGTATTGTATCTGTTGCTAATACTCATAATTGAAAGACTGCAGGATCGAATCCCTGACCAGCAAGGCACCACTGAGTTACTCAGAGCAAGCTACCGCCCCCAAGCACTGCTCCCGGGTGCTGAATTAGCTGCCCCCTGTCATGTCACATTATCACATATGGGTTAAATGCAGAGGATACGTTTACACATTTCGTTGTTGTGCACTGTGTACTGTGGTGTGTCAACAATGACAATTAATCACTAAATTCTAATAACTATTCATTGTTCAGAATTAATGTGACTTTAACCTGCTGGGTTTTTCAGGGGTCTACAATAGTTATGAAGAGGAAACGTGTGCGGTCACCACTGATCTGTCCAGCCCATGCTACTGATTACCTGCTTATTTCAGTTATTTTATTATTATTTTTCTGTGTGTAGCATGAACAAGGTAAATGGTGATTATGAAGTCAGCTGACGGAAAACATGTTCATTTTGCCTTCAGCAGGAGACGGTCCCTTAAAGAGGCCAGGGAAGCTTAGCGGGATCCGTAACTGTAAACCTAGAAATATTCGAAAATGTGCGAGGAGTTTATATGCTGATAAGCATATTTGTATTATCCCATTTTTTGTCATTTGTAATTATGCTGACTGTCTTGGCTTGGAGCTTCCGGTTAGTTGTACACTCATTTCTCGTTGGATGAACACTCTGTTAATTTCCTCTGTTCCGTCCTCTCTGTCTGTAAGGCACAGGTGCTAAGCATTAAGGCTCCGCTTCCCAACACTTGTGAAGCAAATTCTGCCAGATAAAATGCAAACTTCATACTGTACCTCGTATGAAATGGTCCAACAGTTGTCATCCTCTCCCCAGGAATGGTGTATCTCGGCAGCCATCGCCGCGGGAACAGAGCATCTTGGAAAGACGTGGGGGTCTCTACTGGGAACTCTGCAGCCCCCCTGTGATGTGAGATTGCTAAAAAAAAAAAAAAAAAAAAAGCAAGACTTATAAATAGATTGAAGCACACAGAGGAACATGAAACTGAAGACAGGGAATGCCACACAGGATTAATGTGAAATGTGAAATGACATACATAAATAATATAGTGGCCTTTCAGATCACACCACCCGCCACCCCCTTGCCTGTAGATGGAATCAGCTGTCAGCTTACATAAGCCCCAGAATGGGGGAAGCTCATATACCGTGTTTTATCCACAGGTGAAACTACACACTCACTCACCGCGCAGAATGGAGGAGAACAGGGCATGCCACAGCTGCTTCTTCCATCATATTTCATTCTTTAGACTTAGCAGAACAATCTATAGAACAACAGACAGATAGAACGATCTATCGCATACCCGTTTGTTCTATTTCATGCCACAACCCTAGAGGGCACAGAATGCTTTCCATGCAGCAGTCCCACATACTGAGTGCAAAAAAGGTTATCGTGGCGAGTGTGAGAGTCATTTTAAAAAAGGGAATGATAGCTCTTTAAAAATGGAAGTTACTCTCTTTACTAACAGCCGTTATTGGTTTAATACTAGCGGTGGCAGACAGGGAAGCCAGCAATTTAAACAACATTCACGGCTACATGCTAACAAAACACATTCCACGGCAAGTATTACATGGTCACGAGATTTACTATTAACAGAAATACATATATTGTTTAAAATGTGGTACAGGGCAAAGCATGATGGTTATGGCATAATTAGTCCTGCTGACCAATCCCACAGTGTCACATTTACGTCAGCCAATCGTGGAGAGTGGGTGGGATCACAAGAAGTGAAAATGTTTGCCTCAAGGACCCTGTACAAGCAGTGCGCCAAAACAGTGATCGCCGCGGTTACTATGGCTTTCATCTGACGGCTACAGCCACCTTTCATCTGTGTGGAGAAAGGACCGCTTGAGCTCCTGAAGCTCTTCATGAAAAGGCATCCCCACAAATGTCCCTGTTGCCAGTAGTCTCTGTTCACAGAAACACAATGTGTACTACATCCAGTTACAGAGATTATATTTTAGTCATTTTAAGTAGGTCTACAAATACTTTGTCCCTACATGTTGGGGGGCGGGACGGGACGGGGGACGGGGGGGGGGGGGCACTTACACTGCCTTTGGGCACTATTGTATTAGATTTGTACATGCTTATATCTCAGATTGTCTGATTTCTTCCAGCAGGAAAAAGTTGTGTGGTAGGTTTTCAGATGTTCACAGCTAGAGGATTTGTTAATTGATTTTTGCCTAAAGTGGGCACAGGGGGTGGTTAGACATAAACCGTCTGGTGGACTGGTGAAGAGTTAGAGAGAATCTGTAAGCCTTGAGTCTGAGACAGGTGGAATGCTGATTTCTGTATCTTCGGACGTGACATGGCTGTTATCTAAGATCAATTAAATGGGCCTGTTTAGATTTTCAAATGGAGAAATTCTTCCTCTTCACTACGTACTTCAAGCGAAAGTTGATGTGTTCCTGTTAAACTGTCAGTGGGTGATCAGGTTCTTAAGCTTGTTTTTCTCTGATCTTTTATTTGGGGAAGGCTGCTGTAGATGAGGACACGGGAATCCAGGAAACCCACTGAGATTGTGTTAAACTACAGTGTCACTTAGCCTAAAATTGACTAGACTGCCAGTACGTCACCTTGTATCAAAGCTTTTTAATCTGTCAAGGTAATTATTCTGGTGATGATATTGGTAAATTACACAAAAAAAAAACTTCAGCATGTTTAGCATCACAATTCAGCGTGTGCTGGTATCATTCTGCTCTATGCTCCCTAATTTGCTATTTTAAAATAGGATTTATAGTTTATTTTGAAGGTTCACATCAGTTTGAGTGGGGGGGGGTGGTTCTAAGGGGTGGCCAGGGGTCTTCACAGTTACCCCAAGTAACTAGCCCCACATCAAAATAATAAAAAAGAAACATGCGTTATTTTATTTTCTAAGCGGAATCATAGAATAGATACGGAAAGTTGTGGCCACTCCCAAAGATATTACTGGCCCTTGACAGCCTCCCCAATCTGAGTCATTCAGCAGCAATGAAAGATCGTCGCTGTTTCTGTATGCATGTAAATTTGGCGCTTACATAAAAAAAAAGATTGCAGTGGGAGGTATGTTGGAGCAGGCGGTGATTGACAGCACACAATAATCCCATATATTGTGTATAAGGTCTGTTTCTCCAATCTCATGTATTGAATTGGGCACGTGCCACAGATTACTGTCATCTACTTATGTTTACAACCCAATTCCCAGTGACGTGTCTTTAAGAGAAAATCTTAAATCTTGAAAGAGCACTGAAGTGAAGAGAGACTGTGAAGTGAAGAAGATTGCAAATAAAAATAGTTTCAAAATATGAAGCAGCCTCCTCCCCCCCCCCCCCCCCCCCCCCCCCACATCCATATCTGGTGGAAGTAATGTCAATAGATATATAGATATACCTATGTGGACAGTGGTAGGTGGAGGGACACATGCCCTGAATTTTCTAATTTTATTAGACAAAAGAATAAGAATTTCCCAGATAAAATCAGGAGCTGGGGAAGGTGGATGGGGGACGGCAGTTGGATTCGGGGTTGGAGGAGGCAGTGTGGGAATCCTGGGACTTGCTGAGACGTCTACTGGCGTCTTCACTCTGTGCATCTAAAGAAAACAGGGAGATGAGAGTAGGATGAATCTCAGCAGTGTGTCTGTGAATGAAGAAAACGAATGCTGTAGGAATCTAGCCTCATCCAGCCGTGTGCAATCATGGAGGTGGCCTCACGTCTGGACGGGTGGCTGCGGTTGGAGATGCTGCTGCTAGTGAACAGCCTCCTCTCCATGATTCCAAACAGCCAGTGTATGTTTGTCCCAGGGATGCCTTTGTGACAGTCCCCTCCTAGAGCCTCTGTATCGCACTGGTGGGGGCCAAATCAAAAAGCATGCTGACCTGCAAAGAGTAGCTGGAAAGAGTAATCTTACAGAGAGAGGAACCATCTGGCTATCCACATGTTGGAGTCCTTTGTCCAGGTCATATATTACTCAAGCTCAGCTGCTGGCTATTTGATGGCAAGGGCTTCCTTCTACCCTGAGGTCTGTTTTTTTCTCCACCAGCCCCAGGAAGGCACATACCTATATAGTTTTTGTTATTAGTCTCACAGTGGCAACTTTTTTCTCTTGCAGTTTCAGGAGGCTGTTCCTGATTCAATATTGCAGGTAATGTGCCTCCTGTAGTGTTAGGCTGACATCGCTGGGGTTGCATCTGTGTCCTGCATCTCATGGCCCCTTGCAGCCCAAAGTGTAGAACCAGGTACTGGCAAGTGTCCCCCGGGAATCCTGAAAATGGCCCAGGTTGTCAGAATCAGTGAGATCCAGGGTGGTGATGAGCTGAGTTTGCCCCAGCCTTTGTATCAGCTCATCAGGCCTGGGCATATGGTGGTCAGCAGACTTCTCATTCAACTTACAAAAATGACTACAAACGTGAAGGCTGATGTCTGGTTCGGAGTCCATGACAATTGGGTTGGGCTAAGGGCTCCGGCTCTCCATGATTACTCCCATCGGCAACATCTGCCAGACCTACTCAATGGCTTCAGATCATGCCTCGGGAGCCCGGGATGGCCATCGCTGCATGACGTAAATATCATGATGGAGATGACATTTACATCAGGCAGATGCAGATACAGATGAAGGTCTGGCCAGAGGCAAAGAACACATGCCAGTATGGTCCAGCTGTTCCATTGCCTCCTGGCACTGGTGGGAAGTGAGATGTTCTCTGATGTCAACCATCTCAAAAGCTGCTGGCTCTCGGGACACCCCAGGCAGACTGGAGTGGTATGGGCTCTATCCACTGCATCAGCCAGTTGACATGGTAGCTCTATTCAGTCCACTGTAATTCACCAACTAACAATGCTTTAACGCTCCCACTGGAAGTTCTAACTTGTGGACATTGATTTGTTGCAGGACCTATCCATGACCTAGATCTCCTTTCATGAAACACTGCTTCATTCCAGAATATTTCATTGCCATCCATGGCTCTTTTGCATTCTTTCCAAACTCGGAATGAATGGTTAGTTACCAGACATAAATCCATTCTTCTATCTGATTGTTCTCATCATAACTGTGGAGTGGCCTGGACCCTATGCCCCACTTATCAATCCACATATGAATGAAGTAACAGTTGACAGTTAAGACCTTTGCTGCAGGGCCCTAATATTGTGAAATAATTTGCCAGATTTCGTCCTTTAATCTCAACCGAAGACATTTTAGCTTCCCAGCGACTGAATACTTAACGGACTGTAACAATAGCTTTGCACATGCCATTTTGGTATACTGTGCTGGTCCACTAATGTGTTTCTGCATGTCCTGACCTCCCATGTTCTCTGCTTTCCTTCTAAACATGTCTGGACGGTGCCCGGGGCAGGGAGTGCTGGTTCAGTCCCATGAACGTGTGAGATGTATCATGGATGCGACTTACAAACTGTGATGTTGTGGGTGCAGCTTTCAATCTGCCACCCGACACAAGCCGGAAAGGAGAACTGACTAATTGATAGACTTTGGCTTTGACCTTGAACACAGTTTACACCTTGCTTTTCGCAAGCAGGCCCATTTTCTCTTGTTCTATAACGTTTTCATGCCCAGGGGGGGTTAGGCAGCCAATTGACCTTGTAGCATTCTCTTACTCAAAGGTTCAACAGTAGGTACCCTCCTAGGAATGAGAAACCCTCAGAAAGCAGGTCAGAATCCTTAACCGCCCACCTTTCCCTTCTTATGCCTCTCAGCGTCTAGCTGCCAAACTCTCAAAACTGTGTCTAAACCCACTGAATGACAAGTGCACTGCACTAAGTCAGCTTTGAATGAAATGTGTATGGTTTCTTTTTTAATAATGTATGTGGTATCCCATTCATCTTATTGCTGTACTGTTTGGTGCCAAAAGAGGAAAAGCCTATCACTCCACAAGTTTTCACAGCAGGAACTTCTTGTATGGATTAGCATTACGTGACATTAAGGCTTTAATACTTCTGCTTTAAGCCTATGCTGTAACCATAGTGATAGGCTATAGCATTTACACCCATTTAAACATGTATCCCACATGGTAGGCTAATGTAATTTAAACCAATTAATAGATGTAGCCCACACTGTATGCTATGCCATTTAAATCAATTTATGCTTTTGCATCAGTGTTCCTGGGGTCCGCGCCAGTTGGAATTGTAGGGGTCAGCATGGGGGTCCGTCACTTTTCTGGGGAGGTGCGCATTGTCCTACGCAGTAGCTACACAGTGGGCTCGACGCAGAAGTATAAATCAGCTTTCAGTGCATACGGACGTACAGAAACTGGTGCCATCATTTCTTTTGTGAAACATTAGCTCCTACTGTGCCTTCATAGTCAGCTTTAAATGTTAGTCATATTAGAGCACTTCAAATACCACACAGCTGACAGAATATTAAATAAAAGATGTGAAATTGGCCACGGCTGGGACGTGTGGATACCACTGGGAGACGGGGCAGTAGTGCAGGGTCTGCTTGGATGCTGCCCCCGCCACCACCCCCGATGCCTTAACCTACGATAAACATTGTGAGCATAAAAAATACAAGCGCCGTGACATGACTATGAATGAGGGTCCAAAGCGGCTGTCTGGGCACTTAGCTGAGGCAAATGGGATAGAAATGATATAAAAAGTGAAACATCGATAGAGAAGGTAATCATGAAGATGGGCAGGGTGGCCGCTGTGTCAGGTGACCACGGTTATTGGTATTGATTGATTTCACAGACCACCCATTCTCTGAAGTGTATATATTAGCATGTTCTGTTACATTTTGATCCCAGCAAGTGGGAAACCGTTTTCACACAAATCCCAAGTGTTTTAATGCCCTTGGTCAGCAGTGGCAGTGATCTGTTAACCAGTATTTTTGGTTTTGGTATTTTTGTTCTTTATGTTCCCCCCTGGTGGCATGGTGGTGCAGTGGTTAGCACTGTATGGGGCTGCATGGTGCTGCAGTGGTTAGCACTGTAAGGGGCGGCATGGTGGTGCAGTGGTTAGCACTGTAAGGGGCGGCATGGTGGTGCAGTGGTTAGCACTGTAAGGGGCGGCATGGTGGTGCAGTGGTTAGCACTGTTGCCTCACACCTCTGGGTCCCAGGTTTGAGTCTCCGCCAGGGTCACATGTGTGTGGAGTTTGCATGTTCTCCACATGTCGTCGTGGGGTTTCCTCCGGGTACTCCGGTTTCCCCCCACAGTCCAAAAACATGCTGAGGCTAATTGGAGTTGCTAAATTGCCCGTAGGTGTGCATTTGTGAGTGAATGGTGTGTGAGTGTGCCCTGTGATGGGCTGGCCCCCCATCCTGGGTTGTTCCCTGCCTCGTGCCCATTGCTTCTGGGATAGGCTCCGGACCCCCCGCGACCCAGTAGGATAAGCAGTTTGGAGGATGGATGGATGGATGGATGGATGGATGTTCCCCCCTTTGCCTTCTCTCATCTCTGGCCAGCCCAAAAAAAACTATGTAACCTCTAAGTTCCTGTGTCGTTTTGTTCCATGTATTTCAGGAAACGTTTATGTACACAGAACTACGGCAATCCTGCATTGATCCCTGGGGTTACACCACAATACCCAGGGCTAAAATTCAGGTCGTGCAAACTGTCCACTAAGGGCGTTTTTAGAGTTCCCAATTTGAAAAGGGTCTCTGGGAGGGAACTGGAACACCTGAAGCACACCGGTTAAGACCAGTGCTATGTTGAGGTGGTTTGCAACAGATCCAAAACATTGTTAGAGGTTAATTTCAGGTTTAATCACATTTATTTTGTGTTTTTTGTTTCTTTTTTTCATTTGTTTGTTTGTTTGTTTGTTTTACTCATCAGAGCCATAATTTATTGATCACTACTTGTACAATATCAGTGCGGCCTGTAAGTATTTGGACAGTGAAACAAATTTTATTATTTTCCATCACAATGGATTTGAAATGAATCAATCAATTTGTCCTTATAGTGCAGATTGTTAGCTTTAATTTACAGCTACAGTATGAACAGCTATATAGGGTGAACTGTGCAGGAATCGTAACTATGTTTTATACGTCTCCCTCTCCCCCATTTCAAGGGTTCAAAAGTTTTTGAAGAAATAAGTATTTTCGATTTGGTTTATGGTGGATATTATAATTACATGGAGTTGTTTTCTTTTTTAACCTTTCTGTCATTTATGGAAAATGGTAAAGTTCAGGTAAAGTTTGCAAAAGGAATCGTCGTATTTGATATTTGGTTCAGATCTTTTGCAATCCATGCCTGCCTGAAATCTGGGCCCATATACATCATCACAGCCATGACATAATTATAGAGTGCAATTAATGTCTTAAAACACCTTGTTTGTAACATAAATGGCATCTGAAGCTGAAGGGCGCTACATTGTTTTAGCGTGAGTATTTAATTGCACCAAGTTAGCCAATGCAGCTTCATTTCTACCATCCTGACACCTTGAACTTTCCAAAAGACATTTGAAGCCACAATCCACAATGCATGTTGCGGAAAACATATTTGGCGAAGAGCTACCTGATTAAGAAAAATCGAAGTGGTGATTACATCAATAAGTATATATAGAAAGATGACGACGGTTCAGAGCACTGCCTGCAGTTCCCATCAGCACAATCCATCGTTCGAACCACCTCTCTCCGCAACCGGCCCCAGACTAATGATTGAGTTGTTCGATGATAAAGGGATTTCAAAGCACAGTTAATTCAACATCATTTCTCAGTCTTTATTCTCCTCTGACTGTAATTAGTGGCAATTTTTGTGCTTCGAATCTATTAGTCGCTAAGACAAAGCGTGCCATCAAGTTAATATATACAGTTGATTAATTTTATCTTTCCAGAAATGTCACTGCATTAACCTCATCTACAGTAAGGTTAGTATTGATCCCCCTCCCCCTACCCCCGATGCCATTTTGGGTTTCAGGCTGAGGGAAGTCAGCTTATTTGCCCTTTGTTCCCCTGCCAGGTATAATAAAAGTGCTTTGAAATCTAATTCCCTGTGCTTTTACTCTCCCGGTGAAAAATCCGTCCGTCTGTTGCAGCACCTCCATCAGCCCAGCATGAGCAGATCACTCGGAGGGGCCATAACTGCCTCTTCTACAGAAGGTGCCGATCTTCTACCGCCATCTGCTCCTCAGTTTCCAAGCCTCCTCTTTCGTCACCCTCTTCTTCATTAACTTCAAGCTCTTCTTCTGGCTTAAGGTCACACTTCTGATCCTGCTTCTCTGCTACATCTTCTCTCATTGCTGATCTGCTCTCCTTTTCCCCAAAACCCACATCTCTCTCCACTCCTGACCTGCTCCTGCTCCTCTTTTCCCCAAATCCTGTCCTTTCTTCCAGTTCTCTGATATATTTAGTCCGATACCTTTTTTTTGTAGTTTTTTCCAGTGTGCTCTCAACAAAACCTACATGTTGAGCTTTCACATACATAAAAATATCATACACTAAAAAAATTTATGTTTACCAGTGACGTTGTCTCTATTCCCTTCAAAGTGATGCAGTTAGAAATCTCTCAATATCTGTGTCACGACTTTCCAGCAGAGGTATCTCAAGTAGCAGACTGTCAATTTTGCAACCATTTCTGGAACTGATGCAATCAATTTTATCTGTATCAAGTGGAAAGGTTGGATAAGGGACAATCACAGGAATGATCATCTGATTTCAATGTACTTTTGTCCCATGTGAAATGATACCTCGGCTATTTTTATCTAACATGCTTTTGAGAAACGATGGGAGTGATGCATTAACTATGTCATAATTTTTTCCTTTCTCTTAAAAAGAGTCACCTTTAGCAATAAACAAAGCTCAAAGGTAGCCCTAAGACACCGCAATCGAATTGTACTGGAGTGAGAAGATTGGATTGCACTGAATTGAATTGGACTGAATTGAATTAAATGTAAATGTGGGACTGAGAGCTCTTGGCTGCCTTTGTTAGGGTGCACATGCAAATTGCATTTCACCCACAGCAGGATCATCAGAGCGGTTATCCAAGGATGCCAACTCCCTGTTATTGTGGCGGAGGATTGTCTGTGAACTCTCTCAGGTCATTCAAGGGCCAAAGGAACCTGCCCAGAGAACAGGCCTGAAACTGGGCTCTTGCATGGTTTTGAATAATACTTCATAGCTGACAGTACAGTATAATTTCCTACATATTGTAGTAAGCTAGCATGAGTAGGTACAGGCATAGAGGCGAGGGGTGTGGTCAACTCCAGCAGAAGTCAGGTGACTGGGATTGTCTCATTTCCATCCCTCCCTTGTCCTCGCCGACGTGTATAAATTGATGTTTTCCATTTGCTATTAGTCACTATAACGTGGATATCAGCTGGTACCCGCCTCAGGCCAGAGACCCCTGCTGACCTCTACATCAGCCACCCATTAACTTCCCTCCTCATCCATGAACTCAGCTGTTTATTTTGATAAATCTGTGTGCTGTTAGGCTTAACATTTCCCATATAACACTGTACAAATTGATTCTATCGGATGTAATTTTTTTGAATAGCTTTCTAGTACAAGGTTCTATGTACTTGTTACTGGTCACTGGATGTTCAGTCTACTAGCACTTATATCTAAGATGATTTGTGATGCATTTTCTTCCTTACTGATTTGTTGCTTTGTTCAACACTTTACTTGAGGGGACACAAATAATGTAGTAGTATGCTATTACCCATGTATTAATTAACCGTGTTAGTTACAAACTGATCTCATGTTTGTTCATCATTAATGAAATGTCACATCTTTTATCTCAAGCAAGTACTATATTTGTTACTGTATCTGTTAATTATGCAAACCTATATGAACTACTGAAGGAACAACTAATGAATAAGACAAGTGAAACCCCGGTCTCATGTTTGTTCATTAATGAATCATAACACATCTTTCATCATAAGTAGTGACTGCATTTTTTTCAAAATTCGTACTTCGGTAGTAACTGAGTATTTGTGCCCCGTGAAGTACAGTGTGACCTGCAAAATAAATGTAATAAATGTTGAAAAAAAAAAATTACCTGTTCCTCACTTCCTGGGTCATATGGTTCAGTTCAGTACCCAGATCACAGACATTCTCACAATTACAAGACAGGCCGTGTCCAAAATATTAAGATGGACATATAAATACATGCACGGCATTAACGATTATTTTAATTTGATGCAATCAGCAAGTTGTACTGCGCCTGTTACTAGGCGATATTAAGTCCATGATGAAGATGACTCTACGTCTCTGTCTTTGTGCATGTGCTCAGAAACCTGCAATATGGCCCCATATCGCTGTAGGGGCTCGCAGTGTGCAGACCGGCGACAGCAGGAAATCGCAGCATTCACCATGTGACTCAGACAGACAGTGCACCGCGGTTACCGCCACACATTCGGGGACCTCCGTGTCTCCGGCAATACCGTGTCCCGGGTTCACGTCTCGGTGAGCGCGAGAAAATGCGAGCTGACGGCTGCTGGGTCACTCGACGGTAGCAGCGGACCAATCAAAATCTCCCTTGCGTCTCATGCTAAAACGAATGCCGAAATAAACCAATCCGAAAAAAGAGATGATAACGCAGCAGGTGTGTCGCTTATTTGTTTTTAGGGTTTTATTTATCTCTTATTAACATATCATTGTCAAGTCTTCCATAGCTACTTATATGTAGCTGGATGTTTTCCTGGAGTGAATCTAGTGGCTTCGTTGAGGGAATAGCAACATGTCCCCACTTGGGACTTGAGTCCAAGCCCTTATCGGCTGTTTTACATGCTATGCCTGCTGCCAGTACTGTTACGCACCTCTCAGAGGTGCACCAAAAGCCTTTTCACCATGCAGAATTCATTAGCTGTGAATCAGACGGGTATACTGTGACAGGTGTGCGGTTGGATTCTGCCCAGACTTTCCAGTCTTAGTTTAGCAATCTCAGGGGCTATATCAGCACTGCCTGTGATGCAGCCGCAGCCGTCGGCAAGCAGCAGGCTGCTGACTCGTGCTCCTCCATCTGGCAGCCCTGCCAATCTGCTTCCGACTTTCCGCAGTGCGGCGCGTGCAGCTGCACAGGTCCGAGCCGGGAATGGATACCGGCAACCTGCGGGAGCCGGAGAGGCTACGGAGGTCAGTTCTGCTGTGGGGTTTCCGAGGCATCTTGCTGCCACGGCAACTTGGAGGCATCCTGCAACTAGAGCGGTGGAGTTCAGTCTGTGCCAAGGAGGGCTCACCGGGGAGAAGAACTCTTCCCAACTTCCGGAAATCCAAGTTTCAGGACCTGCCCGTGTCTGCGATGAAGCTGGCAACCGCCCCAAGGACACGCATAGGTTGAATTAATTTTAAGAATAGTTTTTAAAAAATCACTCTTTTCTTAAGGTAACAAAACTGATCGTTAAGACTGTGCCTGCATTCAGCCTGCAAGTCATCTTGGAGCTCATTAATGCGATAGTATGACAGACAGGTCAGGGTTATGTGGAGGGCTGGTCGTGGGCAAGGGCTTCAGCAAAGGGAATTCGCTTAGCGAGTGCTAACATACAGCTCCTGATTTCAGATACACCACACTTAACAAGCTCACCGATGGGGTGTTTAAATTCACGTAGCAGCGTATGTAGCCACCTTACTGGCTGCCGTTGTCTCCGCCCCCGGGGGCCCCGCCTGCTTTTTCACTCTGTTAGCCGGCCTGATTTCCCTTGGCGAGCAGAGGCGTCAGCGGCGCTAATGATGGCCCCGGCCGACTCTCGGCATATCCAGCGGGGAAATTCGGAGGCTCGTGTAGTAATAAATAAATAAGCCACACACTAGGCAGTAGACAGCGAATCTTCCAGGATGTGCTTTTCCACTCTGTGAGGAAGGTACCTGCAAGGCCTGGTCTGGTCTGGGCCGCTGGGCAAACAGAAACCTGTCATCACAGATCTGCATATTTTGTATATTAATGCATATTCTAACTGTATTTTTCTACTTTTATCTATGTACAGTGTTCTACCTATTGTTTTTAATTGTATTTATATGTATCCCACTGCTGAAATTTCTCCAGGGATTAATACAGTCTATCTATCTATCTATCTATCTATCTATCTATCTATCTATCTATCTATCTATCTATCGGTCTGTCTGTCTGTCTGTCTATCTATCTGTCTGTCTATCAATCTATCTATCTATCTATCTATCTATCTATCTATCGGCCTGTCTGTCTGTCTGTCTATCTATCTGTCTGTCTGTTTATCTATCTATCTATCTATCTATCTATCGGTCTGTCTGTCTGTCTATCTATCTGTCTGTCTGTCTATCTATCTATCTATCTATCTATCTATCTATCTATCGGTCTGTCTGTCTGTCTGTCTATCTATCTGTCTGTCTATCTATCTATCTATCGGTCTGTCTGTCTGTCTATCTATCTGTCTGTCTATCTATCTGTCTATCTATCTGTATCATGCAATCAGTATGTTACCGTCTCAGATACTTTTTTTTTCCAATTATTGCAGCATATGTTTACGCAAACCAGTCCGGAACTCAAATGAAGTGGGCACAGTTTACTCTCTGTGTGGTTCGACATCCTGCGTGTATTCAGCGTGGAATGCCACAGATTGTTTCACCGGGGCTGAAAGATGACAGACACGAGTGGGCCAAGGACAGGAAAGGGATGTACAAATTCGTCCCAACCAACAATAAGTGCTCCTTCCAACATGTTCCTGCTCACTGAAGATATAGTGGAGAGTAAATAAACTGAGGAGTTTCCCTGATCACGGACAAAATCGGCAAGCATAAAAATTTTATGACTATTTAGGTACCGAAAATGATGCCATTTTGTCCTAATTATGTATGTAAAGGTTTACGGTTTTTCTCAATTGCTTTGGCACATTTTTCGAAACAGTCTTAACATTCTCTAAACTGTGAGTGCAAATGTCACAACTGTTTGCAGGAACTTCAAAACTTTATAGCATGTCTGCAAAATGTAGTTACTCACTCAAAACATTTAATTCATGCTTCAAAGCCTAGTTATTGTGTCAATAATTTGGCCAAGGCCACCAAAATCTAAAGTATTTTTGTCATTGTGTGAGCCACACTGGTCAAAATGTTTAGTTGTTTTTTCACCACAACAGTCAACCATGAAAATTAAGGGTTTAAACAAAAATCTCATATTTGTTGAGAAAAGTCAATAGTATGTAGAAAAGAAAAAATCTATGAACATTTGTATTTGTACAGTGTTTATTTTTGTACTTCACGTGTATATACACAATACAAGTGTATTACTGTACATGTAAAATAACTGACAAGAGTAACAAGATTTCACTTTACATTTCATATTTGTGTATTACCACAAATACACAAAAACAACAAATAACATTCATGGGGAAAAAAAAAAAATATATATATATATTCTTGGTGGACATCTTGTCGCTCACGTTGGTCAGGCCAAAGATTTTCATCAACATCACATCTGATGTTTTCCATTGCCACACACCGTGGAAAAAATCTCTTTGAATGCCGCACCCATCCCCTGCAATGGTCAGCTGTGATGTCCTCACATGCAGCATTCATGGCATCCAACAAAGACATCTGATTTTGTGGTCTATCATCATACACTTTCCACCTCCATGCTGAAAAAAACTCTTCGATTGGATTTAGGAACGGAGAGTATGGTGGAAGGAATTCCACTGTTATCCTTTCACGTGCAGCAAACCAGTCACTAACACTGTTGGTTCGGTGGAAGCTGACATTATCCCAGACAACAACATAATTAGGCAAATGTGGTCTAACCAAACCTCTTTCTTGTTCTGGAATCAGGTCTCTGTAAAGTGCATTTATGAAGGCCAGGAGAAGTTGGGTATTATAGGGCCCAATGTGTGGAATATGTGTGCTCACACCGTTCTCTGAAATGGCAGCACACATTGTAATATTGGCCCCACGTTGGCCTGGTGTGTCAATTGTGGCTCGGTGTCCAATGAGATTGCGACCACGTCTCCGGCCTTTGGACAGATTAAACCCAGCCTCGTCCACAAAAACAAGAATGTGAGTCGTTTCATGTAGTTCTAACTCCATGATTCTCTATGAAGGAACACAGGAAAAAATGTAACAGTAAATGTATTTTCTTATGGGTTTCTGAAACTTACAGTAAAGTAATACAGGCATCTTAGAAATACAGGAAAACTCACTAAGTGCACACCAATGGTTTACCTGGACATACTGGTACCGCAACACCTTGACTCTTTCACTGTTCCTCTCAAATGGCACCTTATAGAGCTGTTTCATAGTCATCTGATGTCTTTCTAAAACTCTGTCTATGGTGGAAATGCTGACAGAATTTATATTTGCAAAGACCTCATTGTCATTTATGATTGCACTTTGGATCTCTCTTAGCCTGATGGAATTGTTGGCTATGACCATGTTGCAAATTTCTAGTTCTTGCAGTTGGTTAAATACTGCTGCTCTGCCATCAGCGTGAGGTTGTCGTGCAGTTATATAGAATGAACAAATAGACTTGCCTTTTCCATTGTAAAACCATGATTTATGACATGATACACAAGTGTGGCTCTGATTTCATCAGAGACTCTGACTCTTCTATTTCCACCTCTTCCTCGATTATTTCTTCCTCTACCACCACCACCACGTATTCTTACACGCCTTCCAATTGCTCTTCCACGAGCATGTTGCTGCAGTTCAGCGTTGTGAACGTCCTCCATTCTCAAAACATTCTACAGCAGTGATTGTGCTGTGGGCAATCTACATATATATACTCCCAAAGTTGATTGGTTAAATGGTTAAATGGTTGAGTCATATTAGAGGTACTTTGCAATTAGATTGCGATTGCAATTACAGGGCATGTGCCAATGTAGCAGACATTACAAACAATGTCAATGTTAGATATATTTTAGAATATACATTCATGTATACTAATTATGATAATTGAATAGATCGTTTTGAATGTGATGGCTTACACAATAAAAAATGTCTGAGAAGTTCTGAAGTGTTTGACAGTGTAAGTGAGAATCGAGTCATCAGTTTTGATCAACAAGCCATATGCAATTATTTGTTGTCCAAACTGCAGACAGTTGTATGTACTCTTTGCACACATGTGCCAAAGCATTTGCAATTTGCTCAAATCAATAAGAAATTCCAATCTGATGTGAAAAAGATGCGAATTGTTCAGAGATCTGAACTTAATGTTTTGGGAATTAAAAAAATCATTTGAGAACTGAGCCAAAGCAATTGAGAAAAACTGTAAGACTGACTAAATTCATGTTCATACAGAAGAAACAAGTAGCGAATATAAAAAAGCTTATGTTCTACTGAGAATATTAACATCCTATTTACAGTACATGCCTCAGTTACTTTCATCAGTTGTCAAAAGATCCATTCTGGGGCGGTGGAGACAGGCAGGTGACCTCCAGGATGTGTCCCCGAGCCGCTCTTTGTGAGACAGCATCCCCACATTTGCCAAACCTTATGCACGACTTTTTGAGTAGAACAGTATCGTACAGGATGAGAATGAAACATGTCACCGAATCCTGTGACCATTCCTGGGCAGAGTCTCTAGGTCAGCTAAAGGTCAGGGGATCCCTGAGCGAATAGCTCAGATACTGTAGACAGCTCAGCGAAAAGTGGATGAATCCTAGCTGGCGGCCGTTGAATGGAGGGGATCTGGAGAGAGCTGTGTGAAGGAAGCGATCATTACAATTCACTGAGGGCTATGTTTCTGTCACCCTTTATGCCATCGATCACCTTCACGGCTCCATTACCCTGGGGATTAAATCAGTTACTGTAGTACTTCCATTTGAAGAACTACACTGATCAATGTCAACCCCCAGCCCACAGAGCAAAATAATAAGGCCACACAGAAAACGCCCTCGCATGTATGTATACGTACGTACTGCACATCCGACACACATAAAATCCCTTCTGTGCTCAATCTTTCAGACATTGATTTTCCTTCAATTCCCTCTTCAGCACTGGACTCCATGGTGTACAAACACACACCCTGCCCTCTCGTGCTAATTCCATTAGTGCAACTTGCTTCATGTTTTATATGCACATAAAAAAGACTGGCAGACGCACATACTAGCCGTGCACTTCGCTCAGCTGACTTTTAGGCAACTACTGTACATTACCTGATACTGCATCTGCAGCCAGCAAGTCAGAGGAGTCCTGACAAGTGTCGAGTATTAGGAGGGTCCTTGAATAAAGGTTGTTATCTGAAGTTAAGCTGTTCACTCATGATTTAATGTTTTTATTTTACCAGAGACATAGTGTTGATTGTAAAATTCCAACCGCCTGTGGCTGTGACTTTTAATTTCAGGATCAGAAATAAAAGTAGAAATAGCAATGTAGAGACAAAGGATGTAACTACTATATAGAGTGTTGTTGGCATGGTTACATTCTCCTTATAGAATCCCAGGAATACAGATGAATGCTCTTGATGTGTAGGTAGCTTACTTTTATCAGAAGATGAATGCCGCAAACACAGCCTCTAGTTAAATTATGTGTAATTAATTTGTTTAATTGTATTTTCTAGAGCAATGATTCAAGAATGACTCAAACAGGGGTGTAGACGGACCTTGTAGAATGGGGTAGCCAGATTAGACCCAAAGATTTGACTGGGGTGGGAACAGGGGTGGGGGGGGGGGGAGTAGCTTGATATATTCTGCCCGATATCTATTAATCGAGTTGGAGACACATCATAGTTGACTGATCGATGGTTTGAACAGCTTTGGTTTATAAAGATAAACACTCCAGATTTAGGTTTTATTCTCTGGTGTGGGGCGGCCGCGTATTTACTAGGGCGGGGCGGGGCATCCCCCCCACCCCCCCCGGTCGTGCATCGTCACATCGCTGATGGGAGGCTGTGAGATTTCTGAAGCAATGGACGATCAGAGCGGATTGGTAATCACCAGGTGTTTGTGTGCAGTGCATTTTATGGATGTTAAAAGGTTTGGCTCTCGATTTGCATGAACATGTTATTCTGTCTGAAATCACCTGCACCCCTTCGTCAACAAAATAATTCGAATATGTATGCCCACAGAATTTAATCTGCGGTCCTGAACTTGTCCTACAATTACAAAATTATTTTCAACAGTGCGATTGGGGCCATGTGAGGTGGTTTGTTTTAATTCTCTCTTGTCGCTTGTGCTCCGGATATTTATCAGCTTTAGCTCTCAGGTGAGATTATGTAAAATTAGCTGCCCTCTCTTATGTCTGCCTCTACGTATGTTCCTAATTGATTTAGCTTTGAGGTGAATTTTCTTACTAAAAGTTTGGAAGGGATGTTTGAGGAGCAGAACTGATAAGAAGTGAATAGTCAGGAAAACGTCAAGACTTTATGTATTTTTTTTTATTTTTTAATGATGCTCTTAGTTTTTTGTTCCGTGAGACTGATTCAGCACCAGCTAATTCTGTCATCTTGGGCTGTGCTAAAATGAGACGGACTTGACACTCAGACACAGCTGGCTCATGTCATGTTTGTATGCTTTTCGGCAAATAAAGACTTTACAGATATTGAGTCCTATACTTGGCAGGTAAACTACTATAAAAAAAAGAATGCCTGTCTGTTTTTGACAGCCAAACTGTGGGAAAAGGGTTGAGTATGGGGAAGGTCCATATGGTTTGACCCCCCTCCCCAAAGCATGCTGGGAAAACTACAGCAGCTTCAAAACTCATTAGTGAGCCGCACGGCCGCAAGCTGCTTCCGATCTCAAAACATGTCGAAGACAAGAGCTGCTGCTTCTGCTTTCCCGGCTACTACAGGTGATTTACTCATAATTACCTCATTTCTCTCTCTTAGCTGTAAGATGCACGAGTCCCGCATGTCATTTCAGAATCGATGAAGCCTCTGCATCACATGGTCCTCTCTCCTTTAACTTCAGTTATAAATAGTAATCTATTTTTTCTTCAAGATTTTTATTCATCACTGGCATTAATGTAGAGGTAGCCCAGCAGTTATTTGTTATCTGAAGATGCATCTCAAAACTACAACTAGCAATGCATGCTGAAAGGTCCTGTTTTTTTTGTTTGGGGGGGGGGGCGGTTCCAGGAGAGGTCTCCGTTGCACATCAACCCTCTGTATGCATGCGTGCTGCTGAACAGGAGGTAAATGTTCAGTTACTTTAAACCCCTGAGTCTGGATCACAGTTCACAGGTTAAGTTAAGCCATTTCTCTCTGCTTCTGGTTTGCCCATTGGCAGAAGGGTCAACAGTCCTGGTAGGGAACAGATTAAACTCATATTTAGACATAATCTAATTTTTAGTTCAAGGGGACTCTTACTGAGATGATATGATTAAAGTCCATTTATTCTATGCAAAATTTTATTAATTAGTCTTATATAAAGACTGGAGGGCTTCACACATGACACTTTTTAAGCGAAACTTATGCCATGTTTAATTAAAGTCCTTTTTTTCTGTAAGCATTTATTCTTAATTAAAACAATCCCCTCTGTGGACATAATATTCAGAGATTTAACTTAAAATTATTCCTGTTTTCGATGGTGGGAAACACTTTGTCAGTATATACACACACATATTAATATACATACATACATACACACACACATGTATATATTTCATGCCCCCAACTTAGTGGGAACAGTTTGCGGGTGGCCCTTCCTGATCCAACAAGACTGTGCATCAGCGCACAAAGCAAGGTCGATCTCAAGGTCAAGGACATGGATGAGCGAGTCTGGTGTGGAGGAACTTGACTGGCCTGCACAGAGCCCTGACCTCAACCCAAAGGAAGACCTTTGGGATGAATTAGAGCGGAGACTGCGAGCCAGACTTTCTCGCCCAAAATCAGTGCCTGACCTCACAAATGCCAATTATGTTCAAAAATTCCCATAAACACACTCCTAAACCTGGAGAGCCTTCCCAGAAGAGCTGAAGCTGTTATATCTGCAAAGGGTGGGCCAGCTCCATATTAAAGCCTGTGTAATAAGAATGGGATGTCATTAAAGTTCATGTGTGTGTAAAGGCAGGTGTCCCAATACTTTTGGCAATGTAGTGTATCTAATACGGCGGAGCCGTCTACAAGACCCTGAGCCCAATGAATAGCTGACTAAGCCACCCCAGGAATTTCACCAAAGAAATGTGGAAGATTGGTGGAAGGAGGCTACAAACACACAGGTTCGGTGAACAGAAACGGGACAGAAATGTGACTCAATACATTGCTTTTTTATTACACTCCAAAACAAAATAATTATATACGCATAAAAAACACTCATATTAGGGGGCTGAGGAAGGACCATCAATTAACTGATGGACAAGAGCGACTGACTCCAGGCTGGGTCTCCGTGAACACTCAGGTGTTCACACACGCACACAGACACACACACACCCAGTGGGCTAAAGCCAGGTGATCTACACCACAGAAAGTGAGGGCGACCGCCAGCAGGGAGGAGTCAGATCCGGGGCTCCAGGCCACTAACCCTGAAACGGACAAGACCACAAGGATTAAAACCACCTTATACCCCTGAAGCCTTCACTGCCATGCGGGGCGAATACTGATAGACTGCAAACAACAAATAAAAATACTAATAAAAGGAGTTACAAATACAAAGTAATCCATTTAAACACCCCCAAACACAGGGCAATCATAAGAAAAATTACTCCGCACAAAGCAGTAAATTAACAGAAGACAAACCAAAAATAAAACTAAAGGCAGCCTGTAGCTGCCTTACAAAATAAGAAAAAAATCACAATCAAAACAGACGCTGTAATAATCGTCCGCACTGGGGCTGCTCCCCGCACCAGCGCGAGACAGCCCGGCTCCCACCGGTGATCCAACGATCGCAACAGGGATAAAAGACAAAACAGCAGCAGAAGTCCGCTTCCAGCCACCAAGGATTGCGCTAAACATTACATAAGTCCCAGTTAAACGGTGCGATTTACCTGCTGCAAGCGGATGAAATGAAGTGCAGGGACTGGTCCTGCCGTTCCACCAGCTACGGGCAAAAGAGTTACTTATGAACTCAAGCAACCCAACAAAATACAGTAGCCTTAATTAAAATGAGCTTACCTAAGGTATAAAACTACTCGCTACTGTGCATCACGCTTACTGCCAGACACCAACTTAAAAGTACAGCTGAGAATGCGCTGACTAACAATACTATGCTGCTGCCGTAACCACACCCATCCATCCATTTTCCAAACCGCTGATCCTACTGGGTCGCGGGGGGTCCGGAGCCTATCCCGGAAGCAATGGGCACGAGGCAGGGAACAACCCAGGATGGGGGGCCAGCCCATCGCAGGGCACACTCACACACCATTCACTCCCACATGCACTCCTATGGGCAATTTAGCAACTCCAATTAGCCTCAGCATGTTTTTGGACTGTGGGGGGAAACCAGAGTACCCGGAGGAAACCCCACGACGACATGGGGAGAACATGTAAACTCCACACACATGTGACCCAGGCGGAGACTCGAACCCGGGTCCCAGAGGTGTGAGGCAACAGTGCTAACCACTGCACCACCATGCCTCCCTCTGTAACCACATATAAAATCAAAAACTTGATGTATCGCAGCATTAACTCTCAGATTTTAAGGTTACAGTGAGTGTTCTGGGAAAAAAAAAAAACATTGTGACTGCATGTTAAGGAAAACTCCGAACTGCTGCAGGGGGCGGGGGATTAACAGCAGAATGGTTACGTTTCCCGTCGGACAGAATGAGCCTCTAGACTGAGTCGTCCTTGACAAGTTCTTGAAGTACGACTGAAGCTGGTCTGTGACCCATAAAAAGAAACGTCCAAAGAATTATTTTTGCAGGTGAAGAAAAAGAAAACCTGCTTACTGAAGCTCAAGCCTTCCTCTGACATGCCACCCATGAAAATCGCTTTATTTTACTGCAAATTAAACCATGATTCTCTCTTCACTAAGAGAAACTGATGAAGCCGATTGATAAGGAAGTAGTTGTTTGTGAACCATGAATTACTTCAGCCCTATTCTCCCATTCGCAGCCATAGATCATCACCTTCTGGTCTATTGTCTCTCTCGAGATTTAAATTTACCTCCATGGTTTCTTGGGCATTTAGGTTTGCAGCTCCTAAGCTGTTCCCTCCCCCAGAGCCTGTGAACCTGCTTCTCTCGCCATATTCAAGCCCCATCTCACCTCTCTCTGCTACGCCTCCCTTCCTGATCGCCGACTGTCATTTTGTTCATTCTTTTTACCATGGATTGAGTGAGTCTGTCTTTTTTTGTTTATCATTATCCTAATAAGCACCAAAGGGTTGGCAAAAGGTACTATTAATTATAAATTAAACTTGTTGTTGAACTTTTTTTTAACCATGATTCCATCTATCCTTTTTCTGAAACTGCTTATCCTATTAACGGTCACAGGGGTCCAGCGCCTATGGGCGCAGGGCAGAGAACGACCCAGGACAGGGCACCAACCCACCACAGGGCAGAGAACGACCCAGGACAGGGCACCAACCCACCACAGGGCAGAAAACGACCCAGGACAGGGCACCTACCCACCACAGGGCAGAGAACGACCCAGGACAGGGCACCAACCCACCACAGGGCAGAAAACGACCCAGGACAGGGCACCTACCCACCACAGGGCAGAGAACGACCCAGGACAGGGCACCAACCCACCACAGGGCAGAGAACGACCCAGGACGGGGCGCCAACCCACCACAGGGCAGAGAACGACCCAGGACAGGGCACCAACAAACCACAGGGCAGAGAACGACCCAGGACAGGGCACCTACCCACCACAGGGCAGAGAACGACCCAGGATGGGGTGCCAACCCACCACAGGGCAGAGAACGACCCAGGACAGGGCACCAACCCACCACAGGGCAGAGAACGACCCAGGATGGGGTGCCAACCCACCACAGGGCAGAGAACGACCCAGGACAGGGCACCAACCCACCACAGGGCAGAGAACGACCCAGGACAGGGCACCAACCCACCACAGGGCAGAGAACGACCCAGGATGGGGTGCCAACTCACCACAGGGCAGAGAACGACCCAGGATGGGGTGCCAACCCACCACAGGGCAGAGAACGACCCAGGACAGGGCACCAACCCACCACAGGGCACAGAACGACCCAGGACAGGGCACCTACCCACCACAGGGCAGAGAACGACCCAGGACGGGGCACCAACCCACCACAGGGCAGAAAATGACCCAGGATGGGGTGCCAACCCAATCCTAAAGATGTTCCAGGAGGTTGAGGTCAGGGTTCTGTGTGGACCGGTCAAGTTCTTCCACACCAAACTCACCCAACCATGTCTTTATGGACCTTGCTTTATGCACTGGGGTACAGTCATGCTGGAACAGAAAAGGACCTTCCCCAAATTGTTCTCATAAAGTCGGAAGCATAGAATTGTCCAAAATGTCTTGATATGCTGAAGCATTAAGAAGTAAGGGGTCTCGTCCAACCCCTGAAAAACAGCCCCATACCATTTTCCCTCCTCCACCAAACTTTACAGTTGGCACAATGCAGTCAGGCAGGTAATGTTCTCCTTGCGTCTGGGTTTGGCAGACTCATCCATCAGATTGCCAGATAGACAAGCACGATTCGTCACTCCACAGAACACGTTTCCACTGCTCCAGAGTCCAGTAGCGGCGTGCTTTACACCACTCCATCTGATCTGACACTTGGCATTGCTCTTGGCGATATGTGGTTTGCATACAGCTGCTCGGCTATGGAAGCCCATTCCATGAGAGTACACAGGTGCACAGATTTTGTGCTGGGGTTAATGTCAGAGGGAAGTTTGTAACTCTGCAGTTACTGAGTAAACAGAGCGTTGGCGACTTTTACACATTAAGCACCTCAGCACTCAGCTCTATTACTTTATGCGGTCTGCTCTTACTAAACACTTTTACTTTTCAGTAATACCACTTACAGTTGACCATGGAATATCTGGCAGGGAAGAATTTTCACAACCTGACTTATTGCAGAGGTGGCATCCTGTGACAGAACCATGCTTGAATTCCCTGAGCCTTTCAGAAGGATCCATTCTTTCACAAATGTTTGTAAGACTGACTGCATGGACAGGTGCTTGACCCCTGTGACAATGGGTCTGAATGAAACACCTGAATTCAATCATTGAAGAGGTGTGTCCCAATATTTTTTGCCCATATAGTGTATGTGCCATCATGAAAATGGTTTACTCATAATACTCTATTTTTTTCTACAGCCAATCATTCTATCATTAATTTCCTGGAGCTTTTTCCACATGTGAAAATAGGTGTTCCCTGCCTCACTGAGAAAAACACAGACCTTGGAACTGTCTTTAGCATCAGAGAGGATTTCACAGTCATCCCCTTTTAAAAATACTCGTGTGATTATAGCTAACAGACTTTGGTAATTGTCAAAGGCTGTCTTTTTTTACCCTGCCGCAGGTTAGAAGCAGAAATTGCTTTATTGGCTTCATCATGCTGCGGTCTAGGAGGCTTATGTTAAACTTTTGGTCTTGGTGTCCCAGAGTCCCAAACAGGCAGAGCTTCCAAGCCCTAAAACACTTTGTTCACCTGTCCCGTAAAACAACTCATCTGTAAAGCAATAAAACTGTATAATTAAGGGCACCGATTTATTTATTTATTTATTTATTTTGTTTAATAAATGGAACAGGAAGGGAAAGTGAGATACGGAAGAGATACAAAAGCCAGGCGGTGGTTCACGCTCTTTGGAAGGCTGACTGCAGAATTTCTGTGGTGTAGGAGAGGCAGGGGCTTAAAGTCCATTGCTATTGGTGAGGTCAAGCAAAAAGGCCCTGGAGGAGCACAGCAGATATTGGTGCTGGTTCAGAGACGTGGATTAAGGATCTCAGATGCAACGCAAAAAATAATATGGTTTGAGGTTGGAAAAGATTGCCAGGTCTCCACTGCGGATTTAAACCTTCTGCCTCTGTGCCTTTGTAATATTGAGGGGAAAGTATTCCCAGCAAAAGGTTCCTGTTCTTATTCATGCTTCTCGTATCTGGAGGCATGTGATAAATGTCATCACTGGGATGCTGTATTCATGATATCAACGCCACAAATCCTTTCCATCCCTCTACAAGGTGCCATACATGTATCTACTGGGCCATTACCTCCAACAATCTCATCTGCTCTATTTACTCTCATATTTTTGCTCTTCCCAGGCAAATCAAAAACCAGCCTTGTTTTTATTAAATCTCCATGCTGCGAATTCAGATTGCCAGCTGAACGAGCCTGATTCTTAAAACCACTCAGTCCGCTGTGTCAGTCAGAACTTTGCTCTGAAGGCATCGTTGCAGCGAATTGTCCACCTGATATTCCCCAGAACGGATGAGATGAATCCGTGGGATTCGTACTGCCAGACGTTGGGTGATTTTTAGGAGCTCAAGACTTCCATATGTCTTCAGACCTTCAGACTGTACAGACCTGTGGTGGTCAGAAGGTTTGGATTCAGGGCAAAAGAAAATGCCATCCTGGACTTTCCTCACCTTAATGATGGAAGAGAAGGTTTGGTGGTGTAGCAGAAATCTGGAGAACATGAAAAAACAAGACAGTCATCTGCTGAATAGGTCAAGTTAACTGTAATTAATAAAGTGAAACCAGAAGGAATGAAGTACTAAGGCAATTCATTAGTCTTCAGCGATGCATAGAGGAATAACACATGGTTGGGATTAATCACTGCGTAGCCAAAAAAGAAAACATGACCTCGCCTTGGCGTGGTGGACCATGTGTTCAAACATGGCCTACCATGAAGATGGTTATTTATCTCCCATTCTGACGCTTTGAGGGGTGGGTCACGAATTCACGAATGCTGTGTCATTCCATGACCACCATTCTTTTGGGACAGATTTGGGGGGAAAAGTGCTTTTTAAAAGTAGATTATATATTTCATTCTTAAGAAAGTGTGTGACATTGTATATCCCTGAAGAGGCAGCTGACAGGGAATATCAGTATGACTTTCCATTCCTGTGCGTTTAAAACTATTTTTCTTCTGGGATTGATAGTAGCTGCTCTGAGTTGACGGCAGGTGCCGAGTCTCGTGCTTCTCTTTATCAACCATTTAATCTCCAGCTTGGTCTCTCTTGTGGCTTTGCGACACATAGTTCTTTCCAGGTGAAAGAGGTGGTCCTGCTCGATGGGAGCCAATCAGATCAAGTGAGCATGTTCTTCGTTGCCATGCCGCCTTTCATCTGAAGAGAACCGCGATTCTTTCCAGCTGAGACTGAGGGTCTGCTCAGGTGCTGCCACGTTTCAAAGCCTTCTGTACCGTCTGTCTGCACCTGTTCATAAAGCTTTCATATTTTCCACCTGTGTTAATCTGATAGTTTCACCTGGACTGTACATCATCCTGTCTCTATCCAGAAGACAGTTCAAGCTCTGACTTTTCAATTATATCGTATACATCAGGGATGTTTTAACGCTAATTTTTAAATAATTGCTCTGATGTTAATAACTGGATCATGTAACCATAAATTTACATCCCCCAGCCAAGTAATTAACTTTTATTTGCATATGTTTTTAATTTCCCAATTCTCTTGATCACTATTTAAAATAATTTTCCTCAAAAATTAATAAAATGTTAATAACTTTCACAAAGGGTGGAATCCCAAACTGATGATCAGATGACTATTGTTATGGTGATTTAGTCATTCACCCAACACAGTCATCCATAGAAACCAGTAGCTTGAAATATTAGATTCTGAACAAACAGATGAAACAGACAAGCTTTGCATGATCAAGGATATACTGAGAACGTCTGACTTGTGCTGCTTAAAAGTGCACTTGAACTCTGTTGACTCAGAAATTAGACAGAGTGGAAATTAGCTTTAATATAAACTGATTTAAGTCTGCAACATTGTGGAAGAAATGCATAACTTCAGGAAATCAAGACAACCAGCTGGAATAGTTTTTAGGTAGGCTTTGAAGCAGACAAAAGAAATGGTAACAGACATTAGTGCATACAGCAGTTATTCTGTAATGACGGTCGGTCTCATAAGGTTAATGAATATTAACCTGTGTATTCGGGTTGTCTCAGGGAGGATGCAGGAATAAAATAATTACAGGCATTTACAACCATTTAACTAATAACCAGTTATTTCCAAATCTAGAGAGGATGCATCAGCAAAAGAAGTGGAAAGTCTAGCCCAAAATGTCTTGTACTGTAGGTGGCCCCCACGTCCGCCACCCTCGGCTTCGCGTGCGATGAGTCGCTGATTCATACCTCAACTCCTACAGTATAAGACATTTGCTGGGTGATACAGGAAATTCCAGACCCCCCCCCCCCCCCCCCCATGCACACACAGACGCAACATTTTGGCTTTAGAAATGAAATGCTTGTTTTCGTCTGCATGAAAATGGTATGTTGAATGTGCCAAGTACAATACCAGTCAAATGTTTGGACATGCCAAGCCGCCTACAAAGGAGAGTAATAGTGTTGCATCACATGACCTGGCCACCTGACCTAAACACAGTGGATATGGGTAGTTTCCTTCATGACAGCTGGAAAAGCATCCCAGGAGGCCACCTCATGAAACTGACCTAGAGGAAAATGTAGGGTCAGCCAATCTCTGTAGCAATTGGGGTTAAGGACCTCGTTCAAAGGCCCAATGGTGGGATCCCTCCACCTCGCTGGATTTAAACCAGCAACCTTCAGCATCCCAACAATCTTTTTTGGTCAGTACACAGTTCATATATGTTGTCATATAATTTTGATTATAATTAACCAAATTGTAATTATTCTAAAATGTAGAAAATAGTGGAAATGAATCTTTCTAAGGGTAGGTGTGTCCAAACGTTTGACTGGTGCTGAGCTGTTCCCTGTATGTTACTCATTCAAACTTTCTCCAGCAGATCAGTAGCCTGGCTGCTGCTGTGGGGGAACAAGCCCCCTTTTTTTCGCACGTCACCTTCTTGAATCTTTTTGTGTCATCATTTTTAAATCTTGCATTTGACTCACTTCCAGGAGTTTATCATTTCATTATGTCTGCTCAGAAATCTACTACAATATGATTGCATACATTTGATATGGATGTTTATACATTCATGCCGTGATCAAAAATAGACCATGCAAGTCACCATTACTTGAGTTTAAGAGCAATTTAAAACAAAAATCCAGAAACATTTTCACAGTCTAACATCTAAATTTGTCCTTAATAAAATTCTAATCATGCTGTCTGATGGATTAAGCTTTTAAGAGTTCAGTGGTTTCAAACGAGAGCTAGCTGGCACCTACTTAAGAAGCAAGAGTCAACTCGTAAATAGATTGTGATGTTTGTCTTGTTTTGTTTGCCCAATTTTTACCCAAAAGAGATCTTATTCATTTATATGGTTATTCAGGGCCAGTCTCAGTTCAGCTGAGGGGTGCTTGTGGGAATCTGTGCCTTTAATCATTGTACTACTATATACCATTGTAGGTCATAAAAATAAGGGTTACATCAGACCCAGAATCCCTCTGGGCCACTTGAAAATGTTGTGCATGTGGCATAATGATACAAAAACGATACTTTAAATGTTACTATGCAACGATTCGGGTCAGGATGTTTTCTTCAAACCTTTGCTCATATTCCTTGTTGGATGCAGCATCGTCAGCTTACACACTTGCCTTCACGTTAAAAACCAGGCATGCTGATGTTGCATTTTGTCGTTCTAGTTTTTGGGTGGAAGCATTGCAACATTAGCAGTACATTTAAAGAAGAAAGTTCCATTGATCCATAGCTAATGTTGTCACCATTATAACCTTCCTTTAATTTACCTATGCTGCATGAACAAAAGTATTGGGACACCTGGCCATTATAGCCAGAGGGAATTTTTATGACATGACGTCCTTAAGCAATAGGTATCGATATGGGGTTTGTCCCCCCTTTGCAGCTATAACAGCTGCCACTCTTCTGGGAAGGCTTTCCACAAGATTTTGGAGTGTGTCTGTGGGAATTTTTGGCCATTCATCCAGAAGAGCATTTGGGAGGTCAGGCACTGATGTACCACGTGAAGGCCTGGCTCGCAGTCTCCACTTTAATTCATCCCAAAGGTTTTCTATGGGGTTGAGGACAGGGCTCTGTGCAGGCCAGTCAAGTTCCTCCACACCAGACTCGCTCATCCATGTCCTTATGGACCTTGCTTTGTGCACTGGTGCACAGTCATGTTGGAACAGGAAGGGCCATCCCCAGACTGCTCCCACAAAGTGGGGAGCATGAAATTGACCATAATGACTGTGAATGCTGCAGCATTAAGAGTTCCTGAAACTAAGGGGCCGAACCCCTGAAAAACAACCCCACACCATAATCCCCCACCCACCAAACTTTATACTTGGCACAATGCAATCAAGCAGGTAGCATTCTTCTGTCATCCGCCAAACCCAGACTCATTCATCAGACTGCCAGACAGAGAAGTGTGATTCATATTTCATATTTTGAAATACAGACACTCCTCTACTTACGAACGAGTTCGTAACTTGAAATGTTCGTAAGTCGTTATTCAATATCATTTTAAGAGTATAAGTAAGTACAAAGAACTAGGATGCTGGGAGTTCGCACGCTACACTGCTACACGGCGGAAGTAGTGGCCAGAAGTCATACTAGAGGGAATTGGCACACAGAAAAAAAAAATTGATGTTGCGGACAGGAAATGGGAGCCCAAACGAACACAATTTAGACTTACGGTCCTCTTGGTTCGTATGTCTGAAAGTTCGTAAGTATAGCAGCGTCTGTACATCTGCCTCAATTAGCAGAAGAATCCACTTTTTGGCCACTAAAATAGATGAGTTTACCTTCTGAACCATTAAACTAGTCTAATAGGGCAAATCTGTTTTACAATTTGATGTAACTAACTAAGTGTTGATAGAAAATATTGCATTGTTACGTGTATATGTAATTAAAAGCGCATTATCATTTTTAATAACCGATTTGTGTGTGAGACATCATTCACAATCAGTGTACTGGGGCTCCTCATGTAATGGTGATCGCAGTAGGTCTCTGCGTTTTGAACTACAGACCCTCAGAGTTTACAAATTAAGCACTGCACCTGAAACTACCGCCCTTTCCCCCTCTGTCAAGCTGTCCTCTCCATCAATAACAGGCACATCTGTTGCATATCGATCCGGCATCTCCAACCGTGGAAGCTGTTAATGGGTGACACTTCAATGCCACTGGTTGTTAACTGTTGATTCAGCTGCATGCAGTTTGTAACGCTATTAAGTCCATCCGGTTTAATACCTGCTGTCTGCTTAATCCAACAGAACACAACCTATAAGTAAGTTTCAAAAAGTTGAACTTGGATTGGTAGACACAAATGAAACTGCCCTATCACTGCAGCATACTAGGTTATGTGACTTCGGCTCACTCTCCTTACATGACACAGTGCAGATCATGCATTATGCTGAAAGGAGCAGAGCATAAGTAAAACCTTGTACTTTACACAAAACATGGCAAAAAATTTGCCCGGGGTGGACAGTATTTCTGACACATGTAATCATAATATGCATTTTAAATACCAACTAATATTTGCCATTTGTGAAGTGGGTGAGTGTTTGTTTCTATTGATTGTTGCAAAAAATTCAAGTTTTAACATTTGCCTTTAAACGCATTTGTTAATTTTTGGTAGAATAAAGTGTCTTTTACCAACTCGCCGTAACCTATCTGCTGAAGTTAGCTAAAGTAAGCAGCGAGCTTCACATAGAGTTGGATCGGTAATTTCAATCATTGTCTCACCAAAGAAAATCTGTGATGTGGGCAAGGAAGCAATTTTCTCACATAAAATACATTAAAACATACTTTTCTTTATTTCTTGTGTTCGTAATACTTTTTCCTTATAGTTTGATTTGCCTTTATCTGAGCGTTCGCATGAGTATTTGGGATATAGACACTTCAGAATATTTGCTCTTTTGTCTAGTTTCACCTTTGTATGGTTCCTTAACAAGCAGTGAGAGGCTCTCGCTCTCATGCTTGGCCAGTTGAATCACTGCGCTGGTACAGAAAGAGATCAAACAGTCTAATGCAGAATGGAAAATGTACGTTTAAATGCAAAAGAATGTTCATTTACTTTAATACATTGTGTGGTTGCTATATTTTGTAGTTTACTTTTATACTCTTACAATCAGAATATATTTTGATGTATTTTGTGACACTTGGGTGGAATGCAATCATATTCCATCTGTTTTACCCCTTTTAAAAGTTGTGTCCTGGATAGATAGAGATGCTTGTTTCATTCGATCAGTAGTTTGACGCCCTCACCCTAACCTCCAAATATTAATTTAACCAGCCTAATATTTTATCATTTACGTGGTTTGACTGACTTACGTGACTGAGCCATGGCACCTGTCTCTCTTTTATAAGTAAACAGAAATTATTTTCACTTATCTAAGCTCTTCAAGGCAAGTTTGACAAAAGGCATTTTATTTTATGTTTTGTTCACCATCTTGTCTCCTATCTGATTATTTTATCTTGTTTGCACTCAGCATATTAAAGTTTGTCTGTGACGGCTTCGCACGCCCGGGTGACTCTTACAAACAGAGGTGCTGGGGATGTTCGCTGTTCGGCACACTTTTAAAAAAAATAAAATAATGAGTATATAAACATTTCCCATGTACCTTAGACGAGCAGAACATGGCGTATGGCCGAATGGTGACTTGCCGTGTCTTCACTGGTCCTGCTGCAGGTTGATGAGCATTGGAAGCACGCTCCAGTTCCTCATGTGATGGATGGCTGCCGTTCCATCCTCGTGGCTGCTGAGAAAGGAGCCCGGACGTCAGCAGAGTCTCGACCGAGCAGAAGCGGCTTCTGTAAGACATATACTGCAGAATAATGAAGCTATTATCTTTTCACTAACGGATATATTTTGACAGCTGCCTGCTATACATCTTTTAAAAGATATTACCAAGAGATTCACAGTGAGCTTTGTCTGAGGCCTGCTCACCCCCACAGGATCACCCCAACCTCTTCTGCTGAAAGACACGCTTAGTTTAAAAAGGTCAGCCCATTTTATGCAGCCTAGGTGAAGTCATTTTTTATATCGGGGCTTTTAAAAACTCCACTGCCAGGGCTTATTTAAATAGAACGTAGAAGGTGGGGGACGTGTGACCGGAGATGTGCTTGTAAATAAAACCTGGCCACCTTGTTGCCGCGTTTCTCCCCCGTTGTAAAGTTTATGAGGTTGCCCGTCATTATAATTTTGCAGCATAATTGTGATATGCAATTCAAAGTAATTCCTTGGTGCTTTATGGCTGGATCACACTAGTATTGTTAGTTTATTCTTAAACAGGCCTTTTTGGCCAAGCCATACACAGCTGGACACCATTATGTCCAGTACCTTCAAATTGCTTTGCTACAATACGATAAAAACCTGTCATTTTGATGTTGTGGGAAACAAATATCTGTGAATGCAATCAAAAAAAAAACTCTCTTATTTTGTTTGCGTACTTATGTTTAAGATTACGGCTGGGTGGGGGGTAAGGTTGCCATTCTCGGGATTAGGGTTTCTCCGATAGAATTGAATGGAGCGTCCCCACAAAGACATGAATACAAACACATGTATGTGTGTGTGTGTGTGTGTGTGTGTGTGTGTTAGCCTGCAAAGTTCATTCTATTGTGAAGATTACTGTATGACAGTATATTGCGAATGTACAGACATGAGGCAGAAACTTACATATTCACCACCCGAGTTTATCCAAGGTCCATCTGTTTGCATAAGATGGAAGGCTGAGCCTCCAGGAACGCCAATATTCTGCTGCTATCCATGGCTACGGCTTTGCTGTAGCACAGGGAGTCCAGCGGGAAGGCTTTGAGGGTGGTTGGGCTGTCATGGAGCTGCCCTAACTTCTAAATATGAAGAGCCAATGGGGATGAAGTAAAGCTCATTGACAAAGCTCCACTTGAAGCTAGAGCCTCTCTTTCATAAGAGCAAATTCCACCTCAACTTGCCCAGAAAAAGAAACATACATGCGTGTATACTGAGGTCCTAATATCAAGGAGAAGGACAAGTCAAGAAACTCAGTTCACCTTATGTTTTATCTGTAATTTATTCACAAGAGCAAAGAGTTTCTTTACAAAGTGGATCACATTCAACAGACAAAAGATGTTACTAAGAACTAATATTCTTTATTGACTGATTCCACATACCAAGGCTTCCTTGTCCTGGTCTTTGCGACCTGCTATATCTAATACGTATTGTTGCAACCAAACTTTTAGTTAATTAGCCTTGGATGAGCTTTTGCTTGAATGAATGGCACAAAAAATGCATGAATATGAGCTGGTGTTGAATACAGCCATAGGCTGCCCTCCATCTATATATATTTCATTCCAAACATCATCTCTGCTTTGGTCTGGAAAGCTTGCACAAGGTCATAGGCTGGGATCGCCATAGGCTTTGTGTTTCCAGGCCGAGCAGTATTCTCGCCTTCAGCACGACCAGCAGGACACAGAGAATTCAGAACACAGCAAGCAAGCGGGTGAGCAAGGCCTGGTCTAACGGCTGCGTTTTAAACAATCAGAACTAAAGAACATGATAGGACCCTCGATTATGGTACTGTATAATTCAAAATGAACCAACCTTCCATTTCACTGCTGAGAGCTTCTCCTGGCTGCAGATACACCCTGAGATGATGATCAGAGACGGTAATCCTTCAGTTTCCTAGAGCCACTGTTTAACCTCCAGGTATCAGTCGAAGCCCTGCAGTGGTGGAGACCAGCAGAAGAAAATATGAAAGTAAAAGTCTGATGAGAATCTAGAGAACTCCAGCAAGCCCTGGTCCTCAGTGCCAGTGCTGTTCTGTCTGTATTCAGACTTGGGTCTCTGGTGATGTTTCTCCTTTCCACTTAGGAACTTTGCAATCCCGCATATTCCTCAGAGAAATTTGCTTTCTAAAACTTAATCCCACAGGTAAAATTTGAGACTCATCATTCTTGTCCTCTGCAACTTAAAAACTCATGCCTTCTTTATGAAACTCTACACGTTGCATGTTTTATGGTACCATATGTTTTATGGTGCATTTTTATTACCACGGTATAACACAAACAATGGCTAGACAAATTTTATGACGTTTCTAACTGCTGCATTCGTACCAGTGGTTTTTGAGTCTTTACTCTTGTACTTGGGTCAGCTCACCTTGCACTGCGTCAAAAGAGAGCATTTTAGGTTACTAACACTTGGTTCTGTCTGGCCAACACTAATCTAGACCACAAAGTGTTTAATGAAGGAAATCTGGTGGACTGCAACTCTAAGGGCTGTTTAAATGACCCACAAGCATACATGAGTCATACATTTTTGCTATATTTATTATTAATGACAATAATAAGAACAAAATTTTCTCTCTTGGTGGTTCAGTGAGTAGCAGTGCTGCCTAAAGACTCCAGGATTGGGGATTCAAATCTTACCTCTGCTCTGTGTGTGTGGAGTCTGCATGTTCTCCTCATGCTGTCTGTGTGGAGTCTGCATGTTCTCCTCACGCTGTGTGTGTGAAGTCTGCATGTTCTCCTCACGCTGTGTGTGTGAAGTCTGCATGTTCTCCTCACGCTGTGTGTGTGGAGTCTGCATGTTCTCCTCACGCTGTGTGTGTGGAGTCTGCATGTTCTCCTCACGCTGTGTGTGTGGAGTCTGCATGTTCTCCTCACGCTGTGTGTGTGGAGTCTGCATGTTCTCCCAATGCTGTGTGTGTGGAGTCTGCATGTTCTCCTCACGCTGTGTGTGTGGAGTCTGCATGTTCTCCTCACGCTGTGTGTGTGGAGATTGCATGTTCTCCCAATGCTGTGTGTGTGGAGTCTGCATGTTCTCCTCAGGCTGTGTGTGTGGAGTCTGCATGTTCTCCTCATGCTGTGTGTGTGGAGACTGCATGTTCTCCCAATGCTGTGTGTGTGGAGTCTGCATGTTCTCCTCAGGCTGTGTGTGTGGAGTCTGCATGTTCTCCTCATGCTGTCTGTGTGGAGTCTGCATGTTCTCCTCATGCTGTCTGAGTGGAGTCTGCATGTTCTCCTCATGCTGTCTGTGTGGAGTCTGCATGTTCTCCTCACGCTGTGTGTGTGAAGTCTGCATGTTCTCCTCACGCTGTGTGTGTGAAGTCTGCATGTTCTCCTCACGCTGTGTGTGTGGAGTCTGCATGTTCTCCCAATGCTGTGTGTGTGGAGTCTGCATGTTCTCCTCACGCTGTGTGTGTGGAGTCTGCATGTTCTCCTCACGCTGTGTGTGTGGAGTCTGCATGTTCTCCTCACGCTGTGTGTGTGGAGTCTGCATGTTCTCCCAATGCTGTGTGTGTGGAGTCTGCATGTTCTCCTCACGCTGTGTGTGTGGAGTCTGCATGTTCTCCTCACGCTGTGTGTGTGGAGTCTGCATGTTCTCCTCACGCTGTGTGTGTGGAGATTGCATGTTCTCCCAATGCTGTGTGTGTGGAGTCTGCATGTTCTCCTCAGGCTGTGTGTGTGGAGTCTGCATGTTCTCCTCATGCTGTGTGTGTGGAGACTGCATGTTCTCCCAATGCTGTGTGTGTGGAGTCTGCATGTTCTCCCAATGCTGTGTGTGTGGAGTCTGCATGTTCTCCTCACGCTGTGTGTGTGGAGTCTGCATGTTCTCCTCACGCTGTGTGTGTGGAGTCTGCATGTTCTCCTCACGCTGTGTGTGTGGAGTCTGCATGTTCTCCCAATGCTGTGTGTGTGGAGTCTGCATGTTCTCCTCACGCTGTGTGTGTGGAGTCTGCATGTTCTCCTCACGCTGTGTGTGTGGAGATTGCATGTTCTCCCAATGCTGTGTGTGTGGAGTCTGCATGTTCTCCTCAGGCTGTGTGTGTGGAGTCTGCATGTTCTCCTCATGCTGTGTGTGTGGAGACTGCATGTTCTCCCAATGCTGTGTGTGTGGAGTCTGCATGTTCTCCTCAGGCTGTGTGTGTGGAGTCTGCATGTTCTCCTCATGCTGTCTGTGTGGAGTCTGCATGTTCTCCTCATGCTGTCTGAGTGGAGTCTGCATGTTCTCCTCATGCTGTCTGTGTGGAGTCTGCATGTTCTCCTCACGCTGTGTGTGTGAAGTCTGCATGTTCTCCTCACGCTGTGTGTGTGAAGTCTGCATGTTCTCCTCACGCTGTGTGTGTGGAGTCTGCATGTTCTCCCAATGCTGTGTGTGTGGAGTCTGCATGTTCTCCTCACGCTGTGTGTGTGGAGTCTGCATGTTCTCCTCACGCTGTGTGTGTGGAGTCTGCATGTTCTCCTCACGCTGTGTGTGTGGAGTCTGCATGTTCTCCCAATGCTGTGTGTGTGGAGTCTGCATGTTCTCCTCACGCTGTGTGTGTGGAGTCTGCATGTTCTCCTCACGCTGTGTGTGTGGAGTCTGCATGTTCTCCTCACGCTGTGTGTGTGGAGACTGCATGTTCTCCCAATGCTGTGTGTGTGGAGTCTGCATGTTCTCCTCAGGCTGTGTGTGTGGAGTCTGCATGTTCTCCTCATGCTGTGTGTGTGGAGTCTGCATGTTCTCCTCATGCTGTCTGTGTGGAGTCTGCATGTTCTCCTCACGCTGTGTGTGTGGAGACTGCATGTTCTCCTCACGCTGTGTGTGTGGAGTCTGCATGTTCTCCTCACGCTGTGTGTGTGGAGTCTGCATGTTCTCCTCACGCTGTGTATGTGGAGTCTGCATGTTCTCCTCAGGCTGTGTGTGTGGAGTCTGCATGTTCTCCTCATGCTGTGTGTGTGGAGTCTGCATGTTCTCCCAATGCTGTCTGTGTGGAGTCTGCATGTTCTCCTCACACTGTGAGTGTGGAGTCTGCATGTTCTCCTCAGGCTGTGTGTGTGGAGTCTGCATGTTCTCCTCAGGCTGTGTGTGTGGAGTCTGCATGTTCTCCTCATGCTGTCTGTGTGGAGTCTGCATGTTCTCCTCACGCTGTGTGTGTGGAGACTGCATGTTCTCCTCACGCTGTGTGTGTGGAGACTGCATGTTCTCCTCACGCTGTGTGTGTGGAGTCTGCATGTTCTCCTCACGCTGTGTGTGTGGAGTCTGCATGTTCTCCTCACGCTGTGTGTGTGGGGTCTGCATGTTCTCCTCAGGCTGTGTGTGTGGAGTCTGCATGTTCTCCTCATGCTGTCTGTGTGGAGTCTGCATGTTCTCCCAATGCCGTCTGTGTGGAGTCTGCATGTTCTCCTCACACTGTGAGTGTGGAGTCTGCATGTTCTCCTCAGGCTGTGTGTGTGGAGTCTGCATGTTCTCCTCATGCTGTCTGTGTTTAGTCTGCATGTTCTCCTCACGCTGTGTGTGTGGAGTCTGCATGTTCTCCTCACGCTGTGTGTGTGGAGTCTGCATGTTCTCCTCACGCTGTGTGTGTGGAGTCTGCATGTTCTCCTCACGCTGTGTGTGTGGAGTCTGCATGTTCTCCTCAGGCTGTGTGTGGAGTCTGCATGTTCTCCTCACGCTGTGTGTGTGGAGTCTGCATGTTCTTCTCAGGCTGTGTGTGTGGAGTCTGCATGTTCTCCCCATGCTGTCTGAGTGGAGTCTGCATGTTCTCCTCATGCTGTCTGAGTGGAGTCTGCATGTTCTCCTCATGCTGTCTGTGTGGAGTCTGCATGTTCTCCCCATGCTGTCTGTGTGGAGTCTGTGAATTTTTGTCACTTATGCAAACATATTGTGTTTATGTCTCTAGTGAAATGCTTATCCACTTGCTTTCATTGGAAGGAGATACATGATACAAAGGAAAACATCATATAAATAATATAAAATGATAGGAATGTATACAATCAGTACTGTAGTCGTCCACTGTGGTGTCTGCTGAAGGCAGCGCTGCCCAAGCGAAACGTCTAGTATTTAGAGGTGGAAAGTTCAAGTTCAGGAAGGTGAAATCTAGATTTTGTGTCAACCGATCGGTTGAGTATATAGAGTCACAGACTACTAAACAAAATCGTGGTCTGGATTTGTTTCTGAACTTGAACTCTGTTTAGTATTCTTTTTTTTATAATGATAATAATACTAACAATAATAACAATAATAACAACTATAGTAGTAAGAGTTCCAACAGATGATCTCTAGTAATCATGGAGATGTGTGTGTGGATGAAAGTTATTTTCATTCTAAAAAGCCAATATCAAAAATAATAATTTTTCTTTAACCCCTTCTTTCCAGAAACACCCTGTCACACGTTCTCCTCTGTTTTGTCATGAATAAATTGCATTTTACTATCTTTTGCCCACAAGATCTGCTCTTTCCTGGTGAAAATAATGGCCTTTATGAAAAACAGGTATGAGGCGAAGCCTTCCTTTCTGTTGATGAAATTAATCTTTTTTTTACCTAATTCTGTTCCAGTAAAGGAATGCAAAACAAAATTATACAAATGGTTCCTGCCCTGAACATCAGCTATACATTAGCATGCCACACAAATTGATCCCCCTCAGTGATCTGTAACTGGATCTGTAACTGTGGTTTTCACTGGGGGAATGGTAAATAACAGCTGTGATCATTCTGGTTAATGACCAGGGAGGGACATGGAGTGTGTAACATCTCACATGTACACCCTGGTTCAACAGGAAGTTATTTCGCCCTGTAAATTTTGAGATTAGCAGTATTGGTGACCGGAAGAGATGCACGGATACAGACGTGACTTAACAACTAACAAGCTGGTGTCGTGACAGTGGGCTTGGACGTCTCTCTAGGCTCGTCGCACCCCCGCCATCGGAACGACAGCAGAAACGGCAGCCACACGCTAAAACACAGCACCAGTGATGTGGATAGCCAGCCCTGCACTGGATACTTATCCGTCCACGGCTTGCGGGTGAAGCTGGGGACTGCAACTTCGGGGAGAGGATCGGCAGACAGACACAAAACACGAGCGGCTAAGGAAGGAGGACGTCGTCATACTGGACGCAGAAAACGACCAGCCACTAATTGGAAGTGCACCCACGGACATCCTCCACCACGCCTTGTCACCATCACCAAACTGGGCCAGCTTCCCGGCACCCTCGTCCAAGTACTGGTGTTTTAATAAACTCAGCTTCTCCAGCTGTCACTCACACTTGGTGTCCCCATAAACCACAACAGAAGGGTGTAGGTAACAGGGAGTGAATGTATGCTAGCCATGCTCTATCAATGCAGACTCCAGAACCCCAAAATGGGTGACCCAGCCCCGCCTCTAGCTCTCTGAGTTGTGGGTTTTACATCAGCCTTACCGTATAAATGTTTTAATATGTTTTTGGACTGATTCCCTCAGCCGTCTATCATAACTGAGGGCTGGTCCCTTGCTGTATAACAGCAAACTGAAGTCCCCAAAACCTGGTCAAACTACCAGCAATAATTCCATTTATAAATGTCTGGCTGAAGTATTGTGTATTTTTAAAGGATAGTTTTTCTGTCACTGTGCAAAAATATGAAAGCATGCTACAATGTAGCATGTGCGTGAAAGATATTTCTCTGTGTGTCTGTGTGTGCTTTCATGTTTGATAATCATGGAAAGCTAAGGGCACGAGTCATCACTCTTTTGTGGCTGCCATGCTTTCAACGTGACCTTGACTTGTCCAGAATAAATACGCACACCACACGGGAGCACTGTGGAAATGGCCTTCGGCAAAACTGAAGTAAAGACCCCTTTAAAAAAAAAAACATGAGAGGCAACCCTTTTCCACAGGGACAGATAAAACTCTCCTAGCTTCAGACTTTCTCTCTGTTGCAGCACCCCTTGATGTCCTCCTGTCTTCATATCTCTACCCTCCTCCAGATACCTGCACCATCTTGCAGATGCCAAGGTTAAAAAAAAAAACACTGCATGATCCTTATATTGACACATCGATTTATTAAAAATGTTTTTGTGTTACTGTGATGGGTTGGCGTCCCATTCTGGGTTGTTCCCTGTCTTGCGGCCATAGCCTATGGGATAGGCTCCTGACCCCCTGCGACCCTAAATAGGACAAGTGGGTACAGAAAATGGATGGATGGATGGATGGGTTTTTGCGATATCAGTAAGCTTTTAATTTCTTGCCATCTTCTATCAGTTGCCACTGATTCATAGTCCAACAATCCATGAAACCCCAAAACCGACGTGTGTGTAGATTTTTGTACAATTATTTTCCACGGTTAGTCTTTCACTGCTTTGCTCATTTCCATGGTGTCCAAGTACCGTTACAGGTTGTGTAAGGCTGTGACATCATAATATGTAGATCTCACATTGCTTGCGGAATAAAGTATAAATCATTTATCACTTTCTGCACAAGTTAGATTTTTACTCAGGTTTGTATAATAAAAACTGTTCTTCACAGCAACTCTAGATTTAATATGGAAAATTTGTTTCTTAAGTGGAAAATGTAACTCTAAAAGATAATGAATATATTTTGTCGACATCCATGGCATCTTGTTCATACAGTGCCTTCGTTTTTTGGGAAGAAAATATCCATTTATTGTGCAGGATTGCCAGTTAACTGACTGAATGGGCATAGTATACAAGCAGGGGCTTTATCAGGCCACCGCCAGTGCAAGTAGCTCATCATTGGGAAACTTTTTTTTTTTTTAGCTTGATGTCCTCAATGGGCCGGTAATCAGCTCTGTTAGGTTTAATTTACTAGAGTGTTTCCCAACCCGGTCCAGGGAAACCTGCAGACAGTCCATGTTTTTGGTTCTTCCCAGCTCCCGGTAGGTAGCAAAAATGTGGACTGCTTGGCAGGGAGCAAAAATGTGGACCGTCTGGGGACTGGATTTGGGAATACTGATTTAGTGGGGCAGAACATAAAGAAATGGATGAAAAGTTCACATCTAATTGGCAAAATGAATTTTCACAGAATCCCTCACTTTATATTTATATAAATAAATATGACTACATGGTAAGGATAATTACAGGCTGTTAAGATGTTAACATAATTTCCCACTTCTCCTTTTTTTATTGGAACTTTTCACCTTGTAGTGAAACAGAACTTTGAAAACAAAGGTGGAGTAAGCAATTTTTTTTCTTCCTCTTTGCCTTTGGGAGAATGTTTTCACAATCCCTTTTATACCTCGGGGAGTCGATGCAGAGTAAAGGAATCAAAGAATGCAAAATAAGGAGCACGTCATAAGGCAAGCCGGTACATGCGTGAACTGGGCCCACGACCCACACTAGATATGGGGGAAAGTGGTTCGGTCCAGTTAAGTATCCCATTTAAATGCATTGAAGCCCTGCAGTTAAAGGAGGGAGTAATGAGGGTGGGGGCGTAATGGGTAGAGCTCATGCTGCTGCCTTTGGGGGGAGACAATCGTATTGCCCCCCCTGCTGTGCTCAGTGAAGTGGGGTGGGGTATTCGGGGGGGTAGGTCTGGTCAAATCCAGTCAAGCTTCGAACATGGGGCCAGCGATTAGCCTAAATTCACACAAACAACACAGTGATATATTTCATATATCATAATGTTTCTTACTATTGATGGATATTAATTGGAGGATTCATCATGACTTTAATAAAGATGAGCAATTAGTGGTAGGTAGTGTAATGGTACATTAGTTTAATTGAGTGCATAATCAAGTTTCTTAATGTGTCAAAAAATAAATGCAAAAAATCCAGGATCAATTCACTTTAATTTTAACAATTTGAATGCTGCAGTGAGTTTCATGGGGTTCATAAGGTTAATAAGACAGGAAAAAGTACATAACAACAAATCTAAAAACCACCCACCCCTGATCTGCATTTACCTTTTTTATTTTACATTGTGTAGTTCATGTGGTTAGAGTGGTGATTGTTATTAATTATGATGTAGATTTATCCAGTACTTAAACCGGCTTCAGTTGTTAACAGCTTCGTAAATGTGTGCTATTCACATCTTGTTCAAGGTTTAGGTAAATGTGAAAGGAATGAATTTATGTAAGTTTGTCCTTTGCATAATCGAGCGAAAGCCGTGAGCCACCAGACGTCTCCATTATGCCACATGCCCTGTGTGTCGCTGGTACACCTCACTGCTCCTGCAGCACTGCACACTCAGTCCCTAAAAGCTTAAATCCTTTCAACATCACAGTGAGGCCAAACACATTCCAAGTTTTAGCCATTTATCTTGAAGCCTTTTGGAATGGATTCAAACACTGTGACTGTCCCAAATAAACAACAGCTTCATGTCACAATCTACAACTTCTGAGTAATAAACTTGGCTGCTCATTTTCTACCTGTAAAGTCGAGCTCCTTCTGTTCCTACCTCTTCTGTTCCTTGTTCATTTTTTTTGTGGCTAATTCCTACTGCTGTAATAGTTGTTTCTGCAGAGTGGAGACAAATGAAACTTTAAAAGGGGGTGATGGATGTTATGTGATTTAGCTGGTCCTGCTGCAGAAGCCACTTGTCCTGACCACTGAAGTGTCAAAGAGGGATGACCTCACAGGGTGAGCACTATCAGCCAGTTAACCATAACAATGGAACTCACAGGACAGGGACAATCGACCAGTTAACCATGACAATGGAACTCACAAGACAGGCACAATCAGCCAGTTAACCATGACAATGGAACTCACAGGACAGGGACAATCGACCAGTTAACCATGACAATGGAACTCAAAAACAGGCACAATCAGCCAGTTAACCATAACAATGGAACTCACAGGACAGGGACAATCGACCAGTTCACCATGACAATGGAACTCACAAGACAGGCACAATCAGCCAGTTAACCATGACAATGGAACTCACAGGACAAGGACAATCGACCAGTTAACCATGACAATGGAACTCACAAGATAGGCACAATCAGCCAGTTAACCATGACAATGGAACTCACAGGACAGGGACAATCGACCAGTTAACCATGACAATGGAACTCACAAGATAGGCACAATCAGCCAGTTAACCATGACAATGGAACTCACAGGACAGGGACAATCGACCAGTTAACCATGACAATGGAACTCAAAAACAGGGACAATCAGCCAGTTAACCATAACAATGGAACTCACAGGACAGGGACAATCGACCAGTTCACCATGACAATGGAACTCACAAGACAGTCACAATCAGCCAGTTAACCATGACAATGGAACTCACAAGATAGGCACAATCAGCCAGTTAACCATGACAATGGAACTCACAGGACAGGGACAATCGACCAGTTAACCATGACAATGGAACTCAAAAACAGGCACAATCAGCCAGTTAACCATAACAATGGAACTCATAGGACAGGCACAATCAGCCAGTTAACCATGAAAATGGAACTCACAGGACAGGGACAATCGACCAGTTAACCATGACAATGGAACTCATAGGACAGGCACAATCAACCAGTTAACCATGACAATGGAACTCATAGGACAGGCACAATCAGCCAGTTAACCATGACAATGGAACTCACAGGACAGGCACAATCAGCCAGTTAACCATGACAATGGAACTCACAGGAAATAGATTCAGGAAATAGCCCTTCATGTTCCAGTCATCAGTTTATTTTAATTATTTGCTTCATCAAGCAGCCCAACTGCTTTATTTCCTACCTAGATATAGAGATGTTAGTCATACTTGCAAATTTTTCAGACACTTCAATGATTTGAAGCTTTTACAGTACTGCTTTTCTGCATCTACATTATCCTCAGTGAAGCTTGTACTGCTACAACTGGCTTTTTAAGAGAAGCTTCAGAAAGGATAATTAATATTCTAAATTCATGTCCAGGCAAATCTCAATTCAGAGCATAATATGGGCTGAGGCAGGCAGTCTCAGGTTAAATGTTTTGTGACCATTTTTGGTTTTATACCAGGCCAATGAAATTGCCATAAAGTGATTGGCGAGAGAGACAAAGTGGTCGGTCACAATCGCAGGCCATCAACTATAAACCAGGGTAATAAACGTTACCCTCTGTGCCATTTCCTTAAAAATCACCAGTCCTGTACCAAGAGTCTGCTCAGAAACGGCCCAGTCTATATCTTCCTGCATGGAGGTGTATCTCTGGAAAATCTCACTGCCGTTCCCCACCCAGCATGATGGTAAGAAGACACATATGCCTCAGCAAAAGTCAATGGGAGTAAAGACAGCTCCTTAATCTATGAATTACAGGGTTTTCTCCCTCCACTCCAAAAGCTAGTAGGCCAGGACAATGCTCCTATCTTTCCATTATCTGGCTTCTGCAGAGCATTTGAGTGACCCGTTAAATCACCAAAGGCCTTATCATGTCCTGATGCAAATCCCCCCCCCCAAGCTGCAAGTGTTAAAAAAGAATAAATGAGCCTAATTGAAAACATCAGCTCCAAACAGGTTTGTATCAATGGAAGCACCTTCAGCTCCTTAGCTGATTTACAACACCAGCTCTTCGCAATAAGAAAATATTTTTTTCTGTCATTTTTTATATTCTCCGCAGATGGAATTTCTTTTCTTTTCCCTTCCTTCTCCCGTGGCGTCATCCCGAATTGGGATTTATATACCCACCGTGACTGGGGTCACCTTAGAACCAAACATGATGGAAGTGTCTGCATTGTGCTGATCACACAGGCGACCTGGTCCTCTGCCTGTTTGCTTCCTCCTCAGCGGACAGGCTATGTTTGTGACAGGTTTGCTCTTGCAAGCAGGGATTTTTTTTTTGTTGTTGTTGTTTTGTTGTTATTTTGCGACAATGTATAGTCACCGCTGTGCCGGAATGCATTTCCAAACACTTACTGGCCTGCCCTTCCTCTCCAAACGGTGCTGACTCACAAGAGCACAGTGACAATACCAAATGTAGCTTTTTTCTGCTACGTTGCAACCAGAAATGCTAACAATTTCAAAATCACTGTCAGCATCTCTATTTAAACTTTTAAGTTTGACTGCAGCATTTTAAATCTATCAAGCATGTTGTGGTTGTCAACAAGGCCACAATTTCGAATGCATTTACGATATACCACGCATACGGGTGATAATACTCCATCAGTCCCAGAAAGAAATTTCCGATTCTCATTCCTCCAGCCTTTATATTTTGTGAGAAGGGGGAGGTTGCAGCCCTCCCTCAAGGTGTCCTTCCTGTGAAATCAAACTTTTCCTCTCTCATGCTTGCCTTCCCATTTTTCTACTCCAGTCTGATGCTGAAAATCTCATGTTAGTTACTCTTCGTGTCATACTTGTGATGTCCCCGATCTGCTTCATTTTCAGGTCCTCGTTTAAGTGCTTTGAGGCATCCATGTTGACACACTACAAACCAAATCCAATCTGACACCCACGTTAAGTTTCTTTCACTGCTTGGCCTGAGACATTAACACTCTAATGCATTCATCGCATTTGGTCTGACTCTTACATAACCGTGATCTACCTGGTATTGTTTATTTACACCTTCCATGTACCATGGGCCCCACAATTCATACTGAAATAAGCAGTTAGAAGATGGATGGGTGGATCAAACATTTGACATGAAGTTTGAATGTAGGTCTGATGATTTATAACATAATATATGTGCTGTAACATATGGAGAATTTGTTGAGTGTTACGTTCTTCACAGTCAGTATGTGTGACGTGTCATTCAGCACTCAACCTGACCTCTTTAAGTGTGTGAAGTCTTCAGAATGAGAACGGCAGTAATATATTCACACTAAAAGGCAATTCATAATATGTACAGTATTTTGCGCAGCTCCCTGGCAGCTCACACCAGACTGGAGGTCTGCGCGGGATGCAGAAACTTGCTATAATTTGCCCCGCTCCCGCTCGCTTCTCATAAAAGACACCCCTGCAACCTCAAAAAGTAGTCTATGTTCAATGTTTAATAGTTAAAACTATGCTATGCTTTTCAAATAATAGTAGGCTAGTCATACACATAGGCTTATTTTACCCACAATGACATTTGCAATAACAGGTCATAGATCTGCACAAAGAAAATACACGTATTTTTGTGTTGTTTCAGTTTTTAGTGCAGTAGTCACTTTTGATTTGTCTGCACTTGTAGGGAATGTCAGTGTGGTCTGGCCCTTTGAAACCGAGCACACGTGGTCCTGAGGTGCTGAGCACACATGGTCCTGAGGTGCTGAGCACACGTGGTCCTGAGGTGCTGAGTACACAAGGTCCTGAGGTGCTGAGCACACGTGGTCCTGAGGTGCTGAGTACATGTGGTCCTGAGGTGCTGAGCACACGTGGTCCTGAGGTGCTGAGCACACGTGGTCCTGAGGTGCTGAGTACACGTGGTCCTGAGGTGCTGAGCACACGTGGTCCTGAGGTGCTGAGTACATGTGGTCCTGAGGTGCTGAGCACACGTGGTCCTGAGGTGCTGAGTACATGTGGTCCTGAGGTGCTGAGCACATGTGGTCCTGAAGGACTGAGCACACGTGGTCCTGAGGTGCTGAGTACATGTGTTCCTGAGGTGCTGAGTACATGTGTTCCTGAAGTGCTGAGCACACGTGGTCCTGAGGTGCTGAGTACATGTGTTCCTGAGGTGCTGAGTACATGTGTTCCTGAAGTGCTGAGCACACATGGTCCTGAGGTGCTGAGCACACGTGGTCCTGAGGTGCTGAGTACATGTGGTCCTGAGGTGCTGAGCACACGTGGTCCTGAGGTGCTGAGTACATGTGGTCCTGAGGTGCTGAGCACACGTGGTCCTGAGGTGCTGAGTACATGTGGTCCTGAGGTGCTGAGCACACGTGGTCCTGAGGTGCTGAGCATACGTGGTCCTGAGGTGCTGAGTACATGTGGCCCTGAGATACTGAGCACATGTCGTCCTGACATACTGAGCACACGTGGTCCTGAGGTGCTGAGCACACGTGGTCCTGAGGTGCTGAGTACATGTGGTCCTGAGGTGCTGAGTACATGTGGTCCTGAAGGACTGAGCACACGTGGTCCTGAGGTGCTGAGCACACGTGGTCCTGAGGTGCTGAGCACACGTGGTCCTGAGGTGCTGAGTACACGTGGTCCTGAGGTGCTGAGCACACGTGGTCCTGAGGTGCTGAGTACATGTGGTCCTGAGGTGCTGAGCACACGTGGTCCTGAGGTGCTGAGTACATGTGGTCCTGAGGTGCTGAGCACACGTGGTCCTGAGGTGCTGAGCATACGTGGTCCTGAGGTGCTGAGTACATGTGGCCCTGAGATACTGAGCACATGTCGTCCTGACATACTGAGCACACGTGGTCCTGAGGTGCTGAGCACACGTGGTCCTGAGGTGCTGAGTACATGTGGTCCTGAGGTGCTGAGTACATGTGGTCCTGAAGGACTGAGCACACGTGGTCCTGAGGTGCTGAGTACATGTGTTCCTGAGGTGCTGAGTACATGTGTTTCTGAAGTGCTGAGCACACATGGTCCTGAGGTGCTGAGCACACGTGGTCCTGAGGTGCTGAGTACATGTGTTCCTGAGCACACGTGGTCCTGGGGTGCTGAGCACACGTGGTCCTGAAGGGCTGAGCACACGTGGTCCTGAGGTGCTGAACACACGTGGTCCTGAGGTGCTGAACACACGTGGTCCTGAGGTGCTAGACATGTACGAGCCCTTTGTTGCATTTGTGTCAACAAGCAATAAGCAAGCGGTTCAAATTGTTTTTGCTTGCAATGGAAAAGGACGGCCAAATATCTGATTTTCCTTACTTAGTTTTACAGTTTTATACTCACCTTTCCTCAAGCAGACACTTTCATCCTCCGGCGTTCAGGGTTTTTTTGCTGGCTCTGGCATCATAAGTCATGAGCTCAGTAGAGTGACGAGGGACTTTGCTTCAGAAAGTTCGAGAATAGATTCGCTGTGTAAAAACCAAATTAGGCATAGCAACCTATTTTTATTTCATTTCGTGAATTTTTTATATAACTTTTGGTTCACTGATGAACATGAATAACATCCATCCATCCATTTTCCAAACCGCTTATCCTACTGGGTCGTGGGGGGTCCGGAGCCTACCCCGGAAGCAATGGGCACGAGGCAGGGAACAACCCAGGATGGGGGGGCAGCACATCGCAGGGCACACACACACACCATTCACTCACATAGGCACACCGACGGGCAATTTAGCAACTCCAATAAGCCTCAGCATGTTTTTGGACTGTGGGGGGAAACCGGAGTACCCGGAGGAAACCCCACGATGACATGGGGAGAACATGCAAACTCCACACACATGTGACCCAGGCGGAAACTCGAACCCGGGTCCCAGAGCTGTGAGGCAACAGTGCTACCCACTGCACCACCATGCCGCCCCTTATTTTTAATATTTTAAAAATATTAATAAATTGTCCCATAGGGCAGTCTGTTTTCGTGGGTCCCGCAGGAATGCAGACCTCTACAGCAGACTTTGTGTAGGTAGTTTTGCAATACAGAGAAACAGTAATGATTTTTGTCATTTGTTTTTGTTTGTTTGTTGGTTTGTTTGATGTAGAGGGGCATTTTTTAGCCTTCGTCCGATTGTTGGGAGGAGATTATCTGCTAAAGTTCTTCTAGACTGTCATGGAACAAAATGGAGCACCCAGCCGTTTTTTTGCCCCCACTTACCAGCGGTACTCACAGGCTTCTTTCATTTAAGTTTTCACTTCAGGGCCTTCTGGGTCTGTGGCCTTTTGTTCTGGCTTATCCAAGTGGGTTGAACATGATGGGATATTCAGCTTGTAGATTTGTGTAATCATTTAACTGCTTACATTCAGCAAGAAGTAGGTGGACAGCTTCTATTCCCTTAACCAATCAGAGACTTCCTGGCCCCATTCCTCATAGGTGGCCAGCTCCTATTCCCTTAACCAATCAGAGACTTCCTGGCCCCATTCCTCATAGGTGGTCAGCCCATATTCCCTTAACCAATCAGAGACTTCCTGGCCCCATTCCTCATAGACAGGAAGTGTCTTTTCCATAGATCACTTTGGACAATAGTGTCTGCTAAAAAATAAATGTAATCGTATTAAAAGTTACTAAAGTTTTGGGATTTTTAGCTGCAATGCCGAATTTGAGGGAGGCTTCTTTGTGTGCTAATAAGGAAATTAATCATGAGTTCAGAGACATTTTACCAGTAAGTGAGTAATCTGTGAGGGGAAAAATTGCAGTAATTTAATCCGTAGGCTGATGTTCAGTGGGAATGAAAGTAATCTGTATTCCTGATGTGTTATCCTGAGCGGAGGACCGAGCGATGATCACTCTATTAATGGCTGATTGTAACAACGATAAGCGTCTTGAAAAAAAGAGGAGGAGGTTCAGAAGCTAATCGACGACATGTGCCATGGCTGTAAATTTTATGCAACAATGTCGCGCATCTTTCTGCCTAACAACCATCTTGCTTGCATCTTTCATCAATGGGTGATCAAACTGAGCTTGTTAACATCTCAATGTGCAGGGAAATAAAGTTAAAACCAGCCTGATAGAAATATGAACGTACACTGGGGTAGTTAGGGCCAGCATTAGGGTTAGCGCTAAGCTAAGGGTTATGGGTAGGGTTAGGATTAGGGTTGACATTAGGGTTAGTCCTAGAAACGGGGTTGGTATCAGATCTACTATTGAAATTAGGTTTAATGCTACTGATAACATCAATATTATGATTCTCATTACAGTTAAGGTTAGGTCAGCTTCGGGGTTGAGGTTTGACTTTATCTTAAGGCTAAAGTTAGGGTGAGCTAAAGGCTGATTTAAAATTCTGCATCGAATCAACGCCATAGGTGAGGCATAGCCACATACCCTACGCTGAGGCCTCACGCCAAAGGCGCAGATTTTGGTATAGACAGTAGATGCATGTATGCACCAGTGTTGCAGTTGTATGTGTGCAGTAACGGGCCCAGCAGGGGGTCAGAGCGTATTTGATCCCTACCAATGCTGAAACCAAAACCCACAATATCGCGCTTGCCTTATGCGCGAGCCTGATGCACACTTCCCAAGAAATGTAGCTACACATGGTAGCGACGCAGACTGCAACAACCGTGATTGGTCCTCTTAGTAGCATCGCACTTTCTCCTTCATAAATATTTTGTTGTTCGTTTCAGCTGGGGGTCTTTTAGTATGGGACATATTGTGTTTAGCTTGTTGCTAGCCCGCTGTTTTTGACACATATCACAATATGATTTTTTTGCAATAAATATTTCTATATCTATAAAGCAAAAAAGAAGTTGCTTTTTAATAAATAAATTTATCACGAACTCATCTATGAGTGATTTAAATAGCAAGGATGAAATTGATTATGATTGGCTTGGAGACCGCATGTACAGCTCATGCCAGTGCAACGGCGGTAAGCTTTAAACTCATTTTTAGATAATCCTGAATAGGAACAATCCTTAAAATTGCAAAAAAAAAATAAAAAATTCCTATAACAGAGTAAAAATATTTAACAAGATTTAAACCCATCGCATGCAGTCAGGTAGCGTTTTAGTGGTGTAATTGCAGAGTGACACAGACACACCAGCGCACAAGTATAAGTGCTCGTGACAGCGTAGGCCGTTTGTGTAGGTCACGGGGTAGGCTCTGTGTAGGCTCAATGCGGAAGTATAAATCATCCTTAATGTCTAGCATTTGACTTACGAATTGAGGCTGCATCATACACTGCTGAATGGAAAGTCAGAATATCAAACTCATATTTTTGTTCCTTTTTCTTACAAGGGAAAGACAGACACCGCTGTGTGATAGACTGAACTCAGGGTGTACTTCAGCTCATACAGGTGTCCGAGATCGAAGATCCGTCAAGGCTTCATCGTAAGCATGTGCATGCTGTATGTGACTGGCTGATGGAATTTAGATCATATGTGGATGTGGAGAGGGTAGCTTGTCCATCCTGGGAAGGAGTGACCTCAAGGGTTTGCATAACATTTGAAATCTGCCAAACGATCTTTATTCTCTCACGTTATTAAGCTGATAGCCTGAAGTAGGAAGCATAGAAAGGATGTATCCCCAATGATGGCTGTCTTGCGTCATGGTTATTAATTCCGCTCCTGACACCCTTCCCTGGGTGGGGAATCTCAGAAACAGAATCTGTGTCTGGTTACCTGACTTTGTGTCCCGTATTCTGTTCCCAGACCAGCTTACCTACAAGGTGACTGGGGGGAGATGTTGACCATCTCTGTCACTTATTGTCTGCCTCCCCCAAAGTGTGCTGTTTGTTGATTACACACGATGATGCAGCCCCACGCTGTGATGGAGTGGGCTCTCTCTCATCTACCCATGGCTCCCTACTGGGCGAAGCAGACTGGAGACTGGTTTAGAACGTGACTACCTGGGTATCTATTCAAGCTTTTGTGACCCAGAATTAAGTGCTTAACCAGAAGTCGTTCAACAAAAATGTCCTATAGTGTTAATGTGTACTGCTGTCTGTAGAGTACCTATTTATACACAGAGAGTTAAGCTGGTTATGAAGGTCAATATTTAATGCCTGGGCATTTGAATGAGTTCCCAAAATTAAGGCGTCACAAAACTGGAACCTGGGGTGGTGATGGTACTGATGATTCCGTCAGCTGATGCAAGTGCAAAACGGAGTGTGACCCTGAAGAGTCTTTGACTCTCTTTGATTCACAGGTTTGCAGTGGCCTCACGCCCCCCCCCCCCCCCCCAACCCTCATTTTAAAACTCGACATTGATTCTACAAGTTTGCTCCACCTCTGAATAACGTGTGTTAATGATCCTTCCCGTCATGAGAGCTTTGGTATTGGCACTTGGATGAACACTTAATGATTTTAATGATCTCTGCACACAGGTTTTGTCGTGAGATTTCCCAAACTATTTCCCCATTCCAGTTTTGTAAATGGTCAGGCAACCAAGGAACTGTCGATTTGTAATTATGTCCAGTCAATTTAAAATTGAATCAATTCCAAACTGAATAGGTGAAATGGATTTATTCTTGAAAGGCTGCATATTCCTTTAAAGAATTGCAGACATGGCATTTTAAATAAGAATGGAATGCATTTGTATTTAAAATACGCACGTACATAGACTCATAGGCACAGATACAGGAAGTACAGTCTTTTTATAAATGCATCACAGATTTTCTTTGTGTAGTTACGTAAATTGCATGTACATTCTGTAGATACGTCCAATTGATTCCTATTGTACTGTAATTAACAATCTGAAAATAATGCTCACCGCAAACCACCAGCTCCAAAACGCTTGAAAAATTATAAGAAGGAAAAATGTCTTACCATTATTACTGTTTATATGAAAAAAATAAGACATATGTCAGGAAAACATCACTGCAGAATCTTTTTCTCCTCATTTTGCAATAGCTGTCCACGTGTGCACACACTCACTATACATTATTCAAATGTTACCACAGGTCTCTAGGTGCTTAATAATTGATTTGTGATTCACCAACTTTACCTCTGGCCCGGCCTTGTACTTCACGTTCAATAAGAGTCTCACTCGGAGCTGTATTACAAAACGCAGAATGAGCTTCAGCACTCCCTCAGAGTTTAGCCAGCCAAGCAAGAAAGTCTAGTGATAAACGGATAGATATGAGCATTAACTGCACAATTAAAGGAAATCGCATCAGAAATGGCTTAATTTGTTTCACAGGCCATCATTCTGTCCTCCGCTACTGCAACGCCCAAATTTTCATTGCAAGGCAATTATGATAAATCAAAGTGAGAATGTTTGAATACATTACAGGGCCAGTAACATTATTTGAGAGTTAATAGGAAAGGCACAGTGCCTAGCCTTGCTGATGGGGTATCGGCCCTTTGGATCCCATCCTGCGAAACCTCACAATTAACAGTTGGATAAGGGGCATGCCAGAAACACCCCTAGGCCAGCCTCCAACAAAGGTGGGTGGCTGTCGGACTGCTGCTTTTCTTTTTCAGTCACAGTACCTGGCGGAGGGGGGTTAGCTTGGGGCTTGGATTTTTTGTGGTAGTCCTCACAGTTTTATTTATCATCATTATAATAATAATCATCATCATCCTTTTCCCACTGCTATCTTAGGGCGACGGCTAAGCCGAGGTGGAAATGTCAGATCCAGAAAATGAAAATCCAGGCCAAGATTTTGTTTCAACAAACCAGTTGAGTACTCAACTGACTTTTTATACGCTGGTTGGTTGACACAAACTTTGGCCTGGATCTGTATTTTCCAGACATGAAATTGCCACCTCTGGGGTTAGGGTAGTATGCCAAGCAAGTCAGACCGAATGTCTTTTTCCATGGCCACAAACTCTGTTTTGTTCTGGGGATTCCAAGATGGGGAGATATAATCCATCCAGCATGTCCAAGGTCTGCCTGCGGACCTCCGCCCAGTGGGACATACCTGAATCAGCCGCTTTGGGACCCATCCAAGCAGCATCCTTATAAGATGCCCGAACCACTTCAGCTGACTGCTCTCAATTCTAAGAAGCCATCAAGATCTTGGAACTCCTCCTGAGCCTTGAAATGCTGCCCATGAACATCTCAAATAGGAGTGGAAACAAAAGGAACCTTTCACACCGGCCAAGGCCCACTCTGAACAGCTTCAGTTCAGTGCCAAGGATGTGGACACAATTCTGATTGCATCCATGCAGGGACTGAATTACACTGATTAGTGGGACCAACACTAAATATTTCTGCAACATTACCCAGAGCATGTACTGGGGCATGCAGTCATACCCAGACATCGAACCTTAGGCATATTTATTTTCAGAGCAGTCGAGGAACACCCGGGAGAGTGGCGCTATGGAGGGGGGTGCAGGGTAGACTTCAGTGATATTACAGTAATACCATATATTGTGTTATACCGTATATCCAGACACCCCCTATCACCACCACAAGCTCAGCAAATTTTATTGTGAAAAGCTGGATTACACTTGCTTCTTAAAATACTGTCAAAATACCATATATTGCAATATAATGTCTGGACGGTATGACAGTATTCAGAACTAAATAGGTCTGTTGCCTAAGCCTTGTGCCGGGTGGGGGGTGCGGCAGTTAAACTTCTTCCCGGCAGAGCGACAGATTTCCGGGACCTTGCATGTCATTCTCGGCTGTCAAGGAGCTGCTGTCAGTCTGTGGGAGAACTTCCGGGAGAGGTGAGATGCCTGTCATCCACGAAGCACACATAGACTGTGATTGCATGTTCTCATGAACCTTCACATGACTACTACAGGCAGAAAAGTTTTTCTGCTATACTATGGCATCTTGCACAGAAGCTTCAGCCAGACATTTCCAGCAAACCCTGACTACTCATCTCAGGTTGTCCTGGTCCATTTTGCCTCCTCTCCATGTGCTAAATCCAAACCACCATCAAGTAATGATCGGTTTGTAGCTCAACCCTTTCACTCGAGTGTCCAAAACACATTGCCTCAAGTCAGATGACAGTAAAGTCAATCATTATCAAATAATGATTTCAAGCATCTCACCCGCTTTCTGCTATTATGAGTTGGCTGAGTATGGTCAGCATGGTTGCAGAAGCACAGAGGCGACCCTCTTCTCCACCAGAAATTCCCAGCCCCGATCAAGAGGTCTTATTTCATAGCCCATATGCTGGATGGAGGTAAGGTTCACTATCTATCCAGTGCTTTGTTATCCCCTGCTGTACAGTAGCTCACATTCCTTCTCTGCCAGATGTAACAATTCGTGTTCCTAAATCCAGTGCTCACTGCCCAAGTCCAATCCATTTGGGTTCTTCCCCCTCATGCCTAAATAGCACTGCAGCCAACCTGTATTATAGGATGAGCCCACCTGGGTTACGTGGGTGGTCTGACCGCTAAGTGATTGCTAGCAAAGACCACCCCCCAGGACAACTTATTAAGTTTTGTCATTTTTTTTTTGTCATTGATTAAGTGGACTCACTGTAACGCTTTTGGTACTTCTAAAGAGCTGAGGAGGTCCTAATTAAACTTCTAGACTTTTGTTAATCCCTTCAAGCTGTTGGTTGTTTACGTGTTGAATTTCCCAGTCATAACATGGATAAAGAGGTCGCGCTTCAAATATACCCATTCAATACATTTCCAAACGCTGCTCTTAATTGTTAACAGGTCATTTGGGTGAATCGTTGATTGTAGTAGCATTTTGAACTCAGCCAACACTACTGTCACTGGCATTGCTCCAAGGCTGCCAGCAGAGACAATAATAGATTTAACCCTCGGCCCTGGTTAATGACCCCTGTCAGAGCTATTTTAGCAGCTGGGCGTGAAAAAGAGAGTTCAAATAAAGTTGCAGAATTTCCATAACAAATCGAAATATGGACAGATAAAGAAGGAATGGGACTGAAATGAATGAATGAATAATGAGGTTAGACTTGATGATGTAGAAATGGTGATTAAAAAAATAACTGGTGGTAACACTTTCTATGAATGCCGTGTTTATAAGAATCTATGAACACCTTCACAACACATTGAAATGCATCCATACAGCATTATAAACAAGACTATAAATATTTATTAAAAAGCATAATACATTATAGCCAGGTTTATTCTGCATTATGAATTCTTTATGAAGCTCATTTATAATGCACTATAGATACTTTTATACTGCGGTAAAAAGCATCCTTATACCAACTATATAGTGCCTTATAGATGAGAGTTTGATTGGAGCTCATGAATTATTATAATTAACACTCAAATGCCTTACGGCAGTGAATAGAACATCCTGTAATGCTTTATTAATTATTTAAATCAACAATTATAATGGATTATGGAAGGATCTATACTGCACTATAGATGACAGTTTTAAGAGTTACTGAAATGTTTAACAAGGTTTACTTTATGCCATTTTAAGCATAAAAAATAAAAAGAAGCCGTGTTGGACACATGTTTTGCGAGGCTCACGTTGGATGGAGGTATGGCTGAGGGTGGAGGTGCACCCTTAGCCAGCCGAAACAGCAGGTGTACGCAATTCTTTGGGCGGCCTGCAGGTGGACGGGGAAGGAGTGTCAGGGGTCAAAACATCAAACAGTGTTCTAACTAATTGCACCTTCAGACACACACACACGCACACACACAAAGCTTCTGTCTGTGTGTCTGCCCCACCCTATCCATATATGTAGATGCTTCTTAGTATCTCCTAGGCCTTGACCACATGAAGATGACAGAGTGTGACTTCATCCTGAATGGAGAATTTAATGATTTTTTTTTCACTCCCCCAAGGGAGAAGACTTATCAAGAGGGTTTAATGAGATTTCTAATTGCTGAACACTTGTATATCTCATTAAGGAGACACAGAGGACAGTGTCTTGGTGACACAATGGATTATAGCGTTGATACTCCTGGCATCCAGGGACAGGGCAGCAGGCAGTGAAAGCAGACTCAGGGCAAAATCATTCTGGGACCACCTGCGTGATCACACTCAAATATGAGTCCTGCAGTGCCCAGTCACCACCTCATCCTACCACTCAATAAACCCAGATAGTGTTGTGCAGTTACACAAGCTCCCATTGTGCGATTCCTCAGCAGACTGCCTCTGTCAAATGTGTTCCAAATTTAAATATAAACCTGCATTTTTCTATACGCCCTCGTCAACGTCAAATGGTTTCATTTACTGTATGTCACATATACAAACAACCTAAGTGTGCTGAAGTGTCCATCGAAATTGAACTGGGCTTCTTATCCAAGGGTGAACAATGTGGTCTTTGCAGTGCGGCACATCTGAATATGTTGGCAGCTTTGTTTTTGTCTCCACACGCAAGACACTGGAGGGATGTTTTAAAAAGAGCCTTTTGATCTACATTTCCCCCCTGTGGATTCGTAAGTGGCAGCACAGAAGGGGATGTGCAGTGCTTGCATCCATGTTAAGCCATTTTGAATTTAGTGGACTTTTTCATGAGCTAAAAGCAAGAAGTTCAGATTGTGGATTTCACCAATAATTCATGATGGTTCCTCATCTTATCATGGCCCAGTTCCCTCAAAGAACTATGACCCCCCCCCTTAATGATACAGACAGAGTATGTTGTGATGCTAAGGGACTTGCGTGTGTGACCAAATACTTTGGAAATATTGACGACCTTACTTTCATTTATTTGTTAAAACATAAAAATAGCTGTTTCCAGACTCCCCCACACAACTACAGCTCACATTCTAGTCATTATCCAACTCTGTTTTTACAGCCTTGCTATAAAATTGTAGTAAAAATGTCCAACTGTATGAATTAAAACTGTTATATGTATACAGTTAGTCATTTTGAACTACTAGAAAATTTAATTATTCATTTTAGATAAGTGTGTCAACTGAACTACAAGATAACAGAATTATTCAGTTTGGATTGATGTGTCAGCTGAACTACCGGACCATTAAGTTATTCAGTTTGGATAGGTGTGCCCACTAATCTACTCAATAATGTTATTGTGACCCACAAGTACAAAAAGAAACATGTCGTGTAAAATGCAGGTGCTCTCATATTTAAGTGGCTTGGCATTTGAATGTGGATACAAACCATTATCACTTTATACACAGTAAACAAATTGCATAGGGAAGCATCCGTATTAAATTTTAAGTTATTATGCCTGAAATGCTAAAGAGGACAGATGCAAAGCAGCACTGCTGAAGAATGCAAACTAGGAGAGAGATGGGAACATTGCTGTTTTTGCAGCCAGTTTAAATGTTTAAGGGTTTATATTCAAGTGGTCACTTGATAGGTAAATTTCTGTTTCATTCACAGACTAAAAAAAATTCAGCCGGTAGTAATTTTTGCACAAGATAAGCTCTTTTTACATTACTGCAGAGTTGTACCATTCAATACACAAGGGGAAAAGGGGGTACTGTCGCTTTAAGAGTTCGAACAGAATGACACGCTCTGTGCATGTGGCGGGTTATCCGGCCCATAGAGTATGGCGTGGCTGCGTGGCGCGCGGGAAGTCCAGGCCGTACGGGTAAATGTATTATATTTTTGTGATTATGTGAATTAATTTTGATTTATATTATCGAGTACGCTTTATGTCTATTGAATGCAGCTCTGCGTTTTGAGTTCTCACGGTTTTTATTTCAGGATGGTTTGGATTTATTTAGCTAAACACATCATGCACTAACTATTCTGATACTAACACTTTGTACGTTCTTTTTGTATAGCTAACCTTTAATTAAGAGGTGGTAAGTGATTTCTGGTGGACAAGAAGGTGTCATTTTCTCTTACTTTGAAGTCCCCTATGAGTGTTTTATGGATGAGATTTTTGAGTAACACTTTACTTGATGAGACAGAAATAGTAGTAACTCCGTTATCACTGAAGTACAAGCTACAGTATGAACAAATACAGTAGCAACTTGCGTCACGATTCATTACTGATGAACAAACATAAGATTCGTATATCATTTGTTATTCGTTCCTAGTTTCTTCGGGGGTGACTGAAGTAGTTCACAAAGGTTTACAGAATTAATAGATATAGTAACTTTTTTTTGTTTTCGTTTTTACACCCTCGATTTATTAATTTATTTTTCAAACACGTACAGAAAGAATATAAGCTTGAACATGTTAAAGAACGAGATAAAGTAACAAGTATAGTAACTGCTTCAGATAAAAAAATGCGTCATTCATTAATGATGAAGAAACATGAGATCAGTATTTCACTTTTTATTCATTATTTGTTCCTTCAGTAGTTCACAAAGATCTACAAAATTAACAGAAATACTAAGAAATATAGCGACTGCTTAAGATAAAACAAGCGTCATAGTTCATTAATGATGAATTAACATGGGATCAGTCTGTAACTAAGACAATTTGAGGTTAATACATAAGTAATAGTATAATACTGTATTTTTTGTGGTCTCAAGTAAAGTGTTACTGGTTTTTCACTTGTTTTGTACGGTCTTTGTAACAAGGAACCACAGTCATTAGTCTTACATATTTTTGTAACCATGCTCTTGCTCCAAAGTGCTTAAAAAGAGAAAAATTTCAGTTTTATTTAATAAAATTTGCGCAACTTAAGAACCCCAAACGCAGTTATTGTCCTGACTGTTCTCTAAAAGCCCGAGCTACACAATACAATACCTTCTGTAGAGAATAGTCTGCTGAAGCTGTGTAGTGTATTAATTAATTTTTTTCATATTTTTAAATTACTAATCTTCTCCAGTCAAACCAAACATTTATATGCATCATGGAGTATAAATGGAGAGAGAACAAAAGTAAATGCTGCCTGGTCTTTTGTTGCAGTGTAAGTGAGACAAGATTAGTTTTCCTTGCTCTGTAACATCTCGACATTCTAGAAGCCCTGTTTAAATTATGTAGGGGCTAGACACCTGTACACAAGCGAGCTGGTAATCTTCTGTGATCTGAGCCCATCCCGCGTCAGATTCTGCCCAGATGTGCTAGGCTAATTTGCGTAACGAGGACCGGGAGTCGCCTCATGACTCACATCTGCTCGTTACGTTATCAAAGCCTGCATTGTCATGGTGACAGTTGGCTCTGCTTGGAACACACCGCTGAATTCTAGGCCACAGCACCAAAGGGTTGCTACAACATTAACAAACCTGAAGTCCCAAGCTGGCTAAGTTAAACCTCTGTGAAATTATAATATCTGGTTGTATAAATGAGTGCAAAGGTAGAATTGTAACCCTATGCAGGATAATATAGATCAGATTTGCTAATTCACTGACTTTTTGTCGTTCGCCTTGTAGCTGAAATATATTTATTGTAGTATTAGCAGCTTTCTGAATTTCAGTCCAGCTTTTCTGAAAAAAATTTCCTGGTATCTTACATATAATGAGAAAATGTTTGCACACGCAGGCTGATTTCATTTCTCAATTAAAAATCAGGTGCTGTGAGACCACTGTTAAAAAAAATTTTTATTTCGACAAATAAAGAGCAAGTTAACACATGCATGGCGTTACAAAGATAATATAAATGAAAATGCTTTGCAATAAAATGTAAAAATGGTTACTATTTAAATCTTTTGCAGGTGTAGGCTTTCTACCACTATATTGCAAGTAAAACTGATTAATTAAATGCAAACACATCTTCAGGCACTTGGAAAGTAGACAAGGGGAAAGGAAAATATTAAAGATAGATAATGACAAGTCCATTGTATGATACAGCATTGCCTGATAGTGTACTTTGTAAAATGCTGATAGAATGTTAATCTAAAGATGATCACCCATGCTATAAGCACCTAATTGTGACCACTCTGGCTCAGTCACCCAGGTTCTGCTCCCTTCCCCATGTGGTACCAGCATGCATGCGAGTGCACTGATGGATATGTGGGTCAGTCTGGAGATGAGTGAGCCCAAGCCTGAACAGCCCCCCCAGGTCTCCTCGGTCGGCAGTCCACTGTGTACCCCTATCCAAACCCACACTGAGCACTAGTGACTTCTCAGTCAGATAGAGATACAAGTTAGCTTACTTGACAGAGCGCAGATGAGGAGGGATGACACCCCTTAGCTGAACAGACAGGCAGTAGTTAGAGGAAGTAGCCCAGTAGGAGCGAGAAGGAAGAGGCCAGACCTGTCTGTCTATGCATCACAGGCTCGCAGATGGCCGAGAGGTAGGTACACCAAAAATAAAAATAATAATGACATCACTGTCATCATTTTCGCAAGGTGAGCCGGACTCGGGACGGGGAGCTGCTCTCCTTGCGCGCGCGCTGTCACCTCACAGACGGCTGCCCTCACGCGTCAGCATCAATCATGGTGGCAAACATTCATCTGATGCTTCCTGGTGTGCTGCGCTTATACGAAACGCCGGAAAAATAAACCAAAATGCACAAGCGCACAGCAGCCAGGTTCAGCTGTCGGAGCCCCCTGTGGCCAACAATGATGGCTGAGACCGGAGAATAATAATGATAATGATACAGAAGTACCGTCAATCATAAACATGGTGATTTATAATCGTGAAAGTAATATTATTATGCAGTCCGATGAAAGATGGCTAACGCTGTGTGGAGAGATTGTATGTTTTTAAGAGAACTGCAGTTGAAGGCAACGTTTCAGCACAAAGGCTGCGAACCTCAGAATGAAACCTTCACGCGTGGATAGTTACATGTATCTTGAGTTCCTGGAAGCAGTAGCAGGTGAGTTTTGGATGTGCAGACCTGAAACTCTGTACTTCTGGCATCATGGGAACCCATCTGGAATGCCTGGGACCGACCAGAGCACCCCTTTTTATACGGGTGCCAGTTAGGAAACAGGAAAGAAAAGGAAAGGAACAAAACAGTGGTTTATGCGGGGAAACATGAAACTGTGGTACTCAGAGCGCCCCCAGGTGGTATGTGAGAAGACAATGGTAATTCATTACAGATTCAGGCTATTGTCATTTTTTTCACCCATGTAACTGGCACTTGGTTGCATTGGCTTGATCCAAAATAGTACTTCGCCCAGCAAGTTTGAGAACCATTGCTGTATCTTATCTCTCTAAATAAAACTCATTAGTAAGCGCAAGTGCATTTTCACATATTCCATCATGCTGTTCTATAAGATGAAAGTATATGAGAGAGAGCAAAGCCTGAGGTCAGAGTGCAGGGTCATATGTCTGATGTTTGAGGCTAAGGGCCTTGCTCAAGGACCCGACAGTGATTAGCCTACAAGCTATGAGATTTGAACCGGTAACCTTCTGGATACTGGCACAGAATGATAACCCGCAAAGCCACACAGTGCCCCTTCCGGCTATGGACATACCTGGGGGTTGTAGCACAGCCCAGGGGTTCAGGAACAAAGCTAGCATGGACAGGCAGAGGGTAAGGTCTGGCCAGTGCTGGCAACATTATCCAGAGGTGAATGTGAAAATACCACTTCAGATTTGCAATGGCAATGAGGCCGTCCCTGTCAACTCTGTCTGTGTGTCTGTGTGTGTCTGTTTGCTGTCTATTTGGAACAGAAAAGCAGACATAAGACTAGGTATTTCTCAATACCAAGAACAAGTAGAGTACTTGTGGTCTAGACAGAAACAATCTTGCTAACTTGCCTTCTAAAAATGAGCTTGGGGTGCAATGAATCATGGGATTGGTCTCATTTGGCGAGGTTGCAACCACTGTATCCTTGATATTTGGGACGGGGTGAGAATGACATCCAGGGATTTTTACCATCCTCTGTACTTCTGTTCTCGAATATTGGAACTGGTCTTCAGCAATGGAAGATTACTTTAAATGAGTATGCAGCAACAACACAAGTATAGGTACGTATGCATACTGAGAGACACTCAAAGTGTTCTGCTTTTCCTGAGTTGCCCTGCTTAGCAGTTATAGGTTTGCTAATCAGATGCAAATAGAGGAGCTGCTGCTGTTGCCTTGGACGTGGCCTTCCAAAGAGACAGCCTTGGGATACCAGGTGGCATCAAGATGCATTCATGTACCTGGGATGACTTCAGAAAGGGCTTTAGGATGACCCTCCCGCCATGCTTGAAGGACATCTCGGTAATCAAGAGTGGCACCATGGAAACAGCAGTGCCTGAGGGGAGATCTGCTGGCAGGGGGCCCCCGAAATAGCAAAACTCACCGGTCCCCACCTCTTTCTCGAGTCAGTTTCAATCCATGTCCAGCTTCCTTAGTCAGTCCTAAGTCCGTCTGAATAGGGGGAGAGAACTGAAACAGTTCTTGTTGGTAATCGGGGGTCACTAGTCCAACTAGAGAACACAGAAATGGACTCGGGAACATTTTTGTACCATTGGAGGTACATTAATGTTGATTGTACCTTTGGGAACAAAACTATACAAGGGCTGTAACCTTTGTTCTGAAGTTTTGGTGGCTAAAGTGGCAAAAGATGAAAAGTCCCGGAGGTGCTATCATTGTGTTCTGTAGGCCTACGCCATAATTTCAGGTTTAAAAAGTGTCTTCAGATTCCTAGATATTCCACTATCACCCGGCTCACTGGATAACATCTTCCTCACCTGATCGTTTGTACATAAATAGTATTGCTTCGGAATGCGGGTACCGTCATATTAACTGCAAATCAATCAGTGCAACAAAGCCTTTGTGAAGTAGGACTCAGACACCCCAGGGAGCTATTCTGCCCTCAGAAGAGCTGTAGAAAGGTCTCGCAGAATACCTCCATGCCTTCGTGTGTGGCCGCAATAGAGACATGAATCTTCATAGTTTCTCAGGTCTCATGTTTGTCTCCTCAACTGGATGGTAATTACTTCGCTTTCACTGACCGAGGGGATCGGTCCAACCTAGACCGCATTAAGCCAGCCAAAGTCCATCAGTTTATGGTCAAGGTTTTCAGTCATTTCCTTGTCTTTTTCATCTATTGCTCACCCAACCAGTGTTAGTGCTGCGAACGATGGATGTTGGTCACCGAGGGACAGGCAGACCGAGATAATTATTTCTCATTTGAATGCGATTTAAATTCTTCGCATCTGTCCTAAAAAAAAGGCCTGCTCTGGACTCAGTAAGAAGATTAAAAGCAAATATATGTTTGTCATGGCGAGGGACTCATCCAGTACTATTCTCCTTTGTGTCAGCTTTAAGTCGCGGGACGGGGGCCTCTGAGATGGCTGCTTCGGGGATTTAAGTCATTCTCGCAGGATCCCCTATCTGTCCTTGAAGCGCTTTAAACGTGACATGCAGCCTAGACGCTACGTTCTAGTTGGAGCTCGGCAGGCTGGATTTTTGCAGGTTTGTTGGTGTGAGACAAAGTCATCGGGTCTTAAAACGGGGAATTCCAGAACTTGCTATTTAAATCTTTCCGTCAAAATGCTGGCATCAGTCCTTAGAAATAGGACCCCCAAGCCGTAATGATTTGTAAACTATAAATGTGAGGATTAAAAAACAAAAAACAGCTAGTAAACACTACGTGGGTTTGTGGTCTGCTTCAGAAAGTCAGCAATGATTAACCAAGTGGTGTCAGATGTACCGCGGTGGCAAGGGAAGAGTACTCTATAGTATTGATCGCTGTGCAATCGATTTCTCGAGATGACTGAGCAATTTAAAGCTGGGATTTAGTTTTCTGTAAATCAATGTTATCAGGACAAAGTTCAGTCCAAGGATAACACACTCGTTCATTTCAATGACACTGAAGTTCATTCTATACTGTCGCAGCCAGGACAATTCCTTTTCTGGGAAACGGCACATGTTCATCAGTGGTTATATTCCAGAATGAAGGCAAACAGACATCAAAGGCGTCTCCCTGCTCATGCAGAAAACACATCAGACCGCATGTGTTTTCTGGAATGGCTTTGGTGCTACAAGCCTGTCGTGAAACCTAAAGCACAGTAATGAAAAAAACAGATGAATACATTGTATGTTTTTTTTCATCCTTTAGATTGATATAATCTCTCTGTGATTGATTGGATTAAGACCAAAAAAAATCAGTTTAACCCATATTGCCTTTAGTGACTTCTTCGTGTCAAATCTGTAAAATCTTATAAACGAATTTCTAGGTCTTTACACTCCAAGTCAAGACCAATTGTTGCAAAGTAATTTCTTCGCTGCCCTGTGGTTATCATTTAAGCAACAATGATTCCAATTAAGCATATCAGGATACCACAGCATTTGCATAATATGCAAATTTCCTTTGGTTTTTCATGGATTGCTTTGATGCCTTTTTCCCCCTACGGATTTGTTTATTTACATATTTATTTTATTATTCCCCTTCTGCCCCTGTAATAATCATTTAGACGTCATTATTAGCTGCTGTATTTTATGTACACTGATGACACCTTGGTCATTTCTGGGTCTGAATCAGGACAGAGTAAACAATATATTTGTGCACTAATGTGTCCTAATAACAGGCAGTGTGAAATTCACCTAAGAGTGTTTTATTCAGACAGGCAGTGTGAAAGTCACCTAAGAGTGCTTTATCCAGACTGGCAGTGGGAAAGTCTCCTAAGAGTGCTTTATCCAGACTGGCAGTGGGAAAGTCACCTAAGAGTGCTTTATCCAGACAGGCAGTGGGAAAGTCTCCTAAGAGTGCTTTATCCAGACTGGCAGTGTGAAAGTCACCTTAGAGTGCTTTATCCAGACAGGCAGTGGGAAAGTCACCTAAGAGTGCTTTATCCGGACAGGCAGTGTGAAAGTCACCTAAGAGTGCTTTATCCAGACTGGCAGTGGGAAAGTCTCCTAAGAGTGCTTTATCCAGATAGGCAGTGTGAAAGTCACCTAAGAGTGCTTTATCCGGACAGGCAGTGTGAAAGTCACCTAAGAGTGCTTTATCCAGACAGGCAGTGTGAAAGTCTCCTAAGAGTGCTTTATCCAGACAGGCAGTGTGAAAGTCACCTAAGAGTGCTTTATCCAGACAGGCAGTGTGAAAGTCACCTAAGAGTGCTTTATCCAGACAGGCAGTGTGAAAGTCACCTAAGAGTGCTTTATCCAGATAGGCAGTGTGAAAGTCACCTAAGAGTGCTTTATCCAGACAGGCAGTGTGAAAGTCACCTAAGAGTGCTTTATCCAGATAGGCAGTGTGAAAGTCACCTAAGAGTGCTTTATCCAGACAGGCAGTGGGAAAGTCTCCTAAGAGTGCTTTATCCAGACAGGCAGTGTGAAAGTCACCTAAGAGTGCTTTATCCAGACAGGCAGTGTGAAAGTCACCTAAGAGTGCTTTATCCAGACACAGCTTCTCTTAATTAGGAGTTTATCATTGGAGATTAAGCCAGAGATGTCACAAGCATCGCCCTCCAAAGGGAGAGGGTAGAACTCACAGGATGGGCACATGAGCTGAACCCTTAGGGCATAAATTGCACCATTTTTGCATGGGGGGGGGGGTCTTCAATTATCAAAGGTCTCAGATCTTCACAAATTCACCACAAAAGAGAAAGTAATAAGAAATCTACTGTTGCCAGCTCATAAGCCAGTGGCCTGCCCGTTTGCCTGCAGCATAACAAATACCACAGAGCTCACTCAGCCAATCAGGATGCTGCATGGACGCCGGCAGTCAGAGGTCTCCTGTCAGACTGACAGTATGCGATAAATCCAGCTCCAGAGTTAGCCGCCAGAGTAAACAGTGAAGGTAAAATAGAAAAACAGTGCCTACCACAAGGGAAAATGGACACAGAAATTTTACTTTGTTTTCCGATGCAGCTTGTTGACACTTGCAAAGTGACATCTTTGGGCCAGCATCAATAAAATCCCAGTAGGCTGGGATTTTTCAGATATTTAATTTTTTTTCCCTGTCTTATGGATTAATAAAATGCTGTAGGTGTACATTCCAGAGTCCCAACACAGAGCCGCGGGACGTGCAGCGAATACTAAGCCGACAGGAAGTGCCCCATACTTTATCACAATTCAGCACGTTTCCAACGTGGGTGGATAAAAAAAAATAATAATAATGAATTGAAAAATAATAAAATACAGAACCAAGAGTGACACATTTTCATGTTTCTATGGCAGAATTCAGTTTTCTACCAGCTTCACTGGGACAAGAAAAGAAGCCCCCCCCCCCCCCATGAGTGAGGCTCCCCCTGGCAGGTCGGATGGGGTAATGCATATGAGGGATTATTTAAAAACAATGACCTGCTTACTTGCATTCGAATTCATGGACAGGGCGCTGGTACATTAATTGAATCCTTACCTGGATGTCGAGAATGCAAGGCTGGGGATGTAAATCTCATAGGGTGAGAATTTGACAATGAGAAAGTGCTTATAAGGTACAGGGAATCACCTTGTCCCACTTAACATCTCATGTTCCTGTGACATTGTTTCCTTTTTAATTATGTGCAAGCATTCCAGAGGCCTCCTCTTTAATACCATGACAGCAATCGAACTGTACAAGACGTGCACAGCATTCTGGGAAATCAGCCTCACACACAGGTAAAGTTCTTTATTATGTGGTTCGGGGCTGTTATGCTATAAAAAACATTCCTGTTAACCAGATCTGTTCAAGAATGACACTTTAATTAAACACTTTGAAACAAACCTCATCTGGATCTTTAAATAGTAGCCCATTTTTTCATTTCTGTATTTTTGTGCTTTCATCACTTTTTCCTAGAACAATTTTTCCGACAGAATATCAAGGCTGTGTTACAGGATTATCTATTCTGAATTATAAAGTTTAACTTGATATTTATTTCAAGACTTTAACTGAGAAGTGAATTATACAACCCAAACACTGTTTGTGGTGGTTAATAGATGTCAAACTTTTGTCGTTAAATGAAGCTGGGGGTTCGAGTCCCACTCCCGTCCTGAGATCCTGTTAGCATGTTCTCCTCATGTCATGTTGAGTTTCCTCCAGTTTCCTTCCATGGTGCAAAGACATGCAGGTAGAAATGCCTTCTCTAAATTGCTGGTAGTGTTTGGATGTTCAAGCCCCACCTTGGGCTGGCATCCTATCCCAGGTGTCCCTCAATTTTGCTCTCTGCTGCCTGGGATAGGCTCAGGTCCCACTTGTGCCCCTCCCCCATTACCACACACTGTTATTTATTGAGATTGTTTTGTACATATTGACCAATTTCATACATATCTTTTACTCCTGACAGGCAGGGGTGGTTAACACTGTTGCCTCACACCTCTAGGACCAGGGTTCGAGTCTCCACCTGGGTTTCGACATGTCCTCTGGTATCCCACATAAGATATGTTGAGGTTAATTGGAGTTACCAAGTTGCCCATAGGTGTCTGTGATGGGTTGGTGCCCCATCCTGGGTTGTTCCCTGCCTTGTGCCCAGTGGTTACAGGGAATGAATGGATGGATGGATGCACTCCTGCAGTTTTTATACATTCATCAAACACGCATTCACATGGTATATAGCAATAAAACCGTTGTTGTCTTAACCATCCTGTATCAGGGCCATGCACTCAGTACCTTTAAAGCTCACGCACAAGTTCACATTAAAGAGTTCAGGCAAAATGGGTAGGTACTCGGGCAGGCCCCCCACCACCCCCCTCTGCACATGCCTGTACTGCAGGTGTGAGAGCCATTGACATTCAGAGACAATTCCGCTGTGTGTGTGTGTGTGTGTCTGTGCGTGTGTGTGTCTGTGTGTGTGTGTGTGTGTGTGTGTGTGCGCAAGCACATTCTTGGTCGATGAACCTGATTCTGATTCTGAAACAGGGTAAGAGATTAGAAAATGTTTATGGGTTTCAACTCACCCTTATAAATGAAAATACCCATAAGATGTCTCATCATCTTTTCCTACAGCCCAGCTTAACTTTTAAATAGACAAACATTCAAACATTTCTGCATGGACATAACCTGCGTCATGGTCAAATAGGACCTAATCCACCGTTTTTTTGAAAACAATGGAGTCTGACCAAATCAGAGAGCTCACAATCTGGTCATGGTAATTGGGTGCTTAAAGTTAATAACTTCTGAATGGAAACACTTGTCAGCTTTTTAGCATTTCATACATAATCTGTGACTGGGTCTCAGTAAGCATCCATTTTAATGACTAACCACAGGGATTTAATTAAACAATTTTGGAAAAAAAAATCCCCCTGTTTGACTCACAGAACTGAGATACTCAAAGATGTACGTAGCTGAAGATAATCTCTCTGTCAAACACAATTGCAGTAATTTGAATAACACCTTCATATGAGTTTAATTAAAGACTACTTTCTTAACTTCACATAAAATCTATCACCTTTCTTGACTGAATTTTCCTGTTGATTATCTTCATGCTAATAATACTCAATTAGGTACATTTTTGTTTTTTTAGCAGTAAGTGGTGTCATTTTGAGACCAAATGCCAGGTTGTTGGTCTAAAGCATATCTATGTAGGTTGTCTTTGGTGTCCTACCCACAGTGCTCTCTGTGTAGATCGTCTTTGATCTCGTACCCACAATGCTCTCTGTTTAGGTCGTCTTTGGTTTCGTACCCACAATCCTCTCTGTTTAGGTCGTCTTTGGTCTCGTACCCACAATGCTCTCTGTTTAGGTCGTCTTTGGTCTCGTACCCACAATGCTCTCTGTTTAGGTTGTTTTTGGTGTCGTACCCACAGTGCTCTCTGTTTAGATCGTCTTTGATCTCGTACCCACAATGCTCTCTGTTTAAGTCGTCTTTGGTTTCGTACCCACAGTGCTCTCTGTGTAGGTCATCTTTCATTTCATACCCACAATGCTCCCTGATTAGGTCATCTTTGGTTTCGTACCCACAATGCTATCTGTTTAGGTTGTCTTTGGTTTAGTACCCACAATGCACTCTGTTTATATCATCTTTGGTCTCGTACCCACAGTGCTCTCTGTGTAGGTCGTCTTTCATCTCATACCCATAATGCTCTCTGTTTAGTTTGTCTTTTGTTTCGTACCCACAATCCTCTCTGTTTAGGTCGTCTTTGGTCTCGTACCCACAATCCTCTCTGTTTTCATAACACTTTTTTAGTACAGGTGGGCTGTATTCATAAAAAGGTGTTTTCATTATTTCAAATCCTAAGAGTACCAGTACAATTTTCTTGCCAGTGGGGAAGTATTGTACTTAAATAAACAAATGAGCCACAGCATTCTCCTGATAATGCGACAGCCCCCCTTTAGGAAATAAGCCCCCTCTCTAGCTATTGTCGCTGTTTAGACAGAGCAAAATCTCTTTTGGTTTTCATTGTTATTAGCTTACAGTCGTTGCACTATATATAAATAATTCCCAACACACACAAAACACAAGGCATAAAATAAAATAAAATGAATTCCTTATTAAAAGTTTTTATTCATTTACTTCCCGGCTGACAGTTGTACTTTCATGCCTTGTTTTTAAATCAAAATTTTTGGGTTATGCAAAAAAAAAAAAAATTCATAAAATAGGATCTTTGGGGGGAAACCAGTTTCACAGACCAGTACAGGTTCTGTCTGCAGGTTGTACTTGCCTGTTTGTTTGTTGATTTATTTGTTTACTTTGCATTCAGACAGTGTTAGACATACCTTGGCGTTTTCCCGGCTGGGTGGAAGCGCTTTAGAAATTTACTCTGAGCTGCAAAAAATAACTGACACAGCAGATAATGTGTTAGTATCGGCAGAAAACGTGACGTCGGCGTGGATGTGGTTCATGCACAGAAAACGGATCAACATGAGTGGCTGAAACCGTCGGTCTTACCCTTACTGGTAAGGGGGCGGGGATATTACAACTGGATGCCACTGTGTCTGTGTTTATATCTGCGTTTTATAGGCACACCTGAAGTGCCTTTAGGTTATAGGTTCTCGCTAACTGTCTGACTCAGAATAAAGTAAATACATTTTATATTCATATTACTTTATAATAAATTGGAAATATTTTTGTTTTCCCCAGGTTTACTGTGTACTCACTACATTTATAACAAGTGATGAGATAAGGTATCATTCTTCAGGTGGGCTGGGGGAGGGGGGTGGCATGTGGAGGTCGTTTAATTCGCAGACACCCTACCAAGAGGAGCCCTGTTGGGACAAGAGAAGGAAGGACGTGTTTTCTACACACTGGCAGATTGGCAGATCCTGGGAAAATGGATTTTGCGTCTCGTCAGAGCTCCTCCCAACCTATCCAGTCTACCTTGCTGCCTGGGGGGAGGGGGGGGGCATGGCTGTGTGGTTGTCCGTTGGTGGAATTCTGTCATCAGCTTGCCTTGCTCGAGTTCCTTATTCCTTGCGGCCCGTGGTGTGCTGGCGATGTAATGGATTCAGACACGCATGCTGAGCAATAGGCCAGAAGGTTAGGATTTGGTGTACCTTTATTGCCTGAGGGACCCCGGAGGGTGGGGGTGGGGGGGTTTAATGATACAGGCAATGATGATCCTTTGAATGGGTCTGGAGATGTGGTTTTTGAATAGGGGGGTGCATGGTGGGAGAACAGTTCACGAGACCCACTGACAGGGAAGCGGAGCAGCTTTTCTTGTGATAAAGTCTCTACCTGGACCAGCTGCCCGGCTATGCCCCCACCCAACCCCCCCAATCAGTCAGCAGTAAGGCAACTTGAGTCACAGGCGCTCAGGGTATAAGTTCTGCAATGTCTCATGGCAGGTTCAGTGAGGGATGGGGGGCTTCCCCAGCGACCAGCTGCCATGACACCTGTCTGCCTTTCTGGGTGAGAAGACAAGTGGCCAGAGCAGGAAAGGAGGCCTGGCGTGACCTGTGCTGGGATTCACAGGAGCAGGGCAGAGAGAAGCTGCCTTCTGCTGCTGAGGATGTGCAGAGAGCGGCGTGCATACACATGCACGGTGATGTGCATCTCACCCCTCGGGCAGCATGCATACGCCTGTACAGCGACGTGCATCTCACACAGGGGGCAGCATGCATACACATGTACAGTGACATGCATCACATGCAGCAGGTAGCATGCTTATGCAGATATGGAAGCAGATTCAGTCTTGACAAGAGCCTCACCAGTAGTATATAAATAACTATAGAATTAATCACTGAAATCATTCACCTCCACACACCATTTTTCAGATACAATCCGTAGGGTAATTACATACGTCTGTGGGCTGATGTGTATGTGTTCTCGTGGTGGCATGCATGTGCATGTAGCTGAGCCATCGTGAAGTTACTTCTAGGTAGTCATACCAGAGGAATCCTAGAGTGTGGCAGAATATCTGACAGACAGGATGCTTGGAGAGTGGGATGATGAACTGAGTGACAGAAAGAGGAAAGGCGAGGGCAGGGTGCTCTGAGGGCCCCCCCACTTCCCCAAATCCATGCCTAGCCTCGTAACTCACCCTGCAGCATCAACCTAAGGAGGAATGGAGGCTTGCAATTCATAACACCTGTCCGCTTGAAGCATTGCATAGGAATAATTTACCATTGAAATGAGACAGAGATCGCTGTGCTTTTTGGTTTGGAAAAGTTACAGAAGCTTAAGGATGGGGTGGGGGCAGCCCCAGTAGAAGTGTTTCCCTTCTACAGATTTGTCATCAAGAGGGGAGGGGTAAAGGAATGGGAACTGGGTCTGTCACAACCTGAGTTAAACCCTCCTTTATCCAGACTCCACCCCCTGTGTGAGGCCCCGCCTTCCTCCCTGTTTATTGTGATGTCACAGTAGCCAAAACAGGAAGTAACATGTCATTAACACACGACACCCATGTTTTTTTCCATCTTTCATTTTTTTGTAAGCCCTGTTAGGATAAATATATTTTACCTCCATGAATGTTTATTTCTTACTTAATTTTATTTAAATACTCATTTTGAGGATGATCTTTGGCATGAGCATTGAAGATTAAGAGTTCCAAAGTCTTGGAAATGGCTTCCATGCAACAGAGAGTGATTTAAATGAAACATCAAAAGAGAGCTGGCTGTGTGCAGCATGTGTGGCATGCGAGACAAGAAGGGAGGGCGGACAGAAAAAAAAAAATGAACACTCCCCTCTTTGATACTTGTCACTGAGTGTGTTGCAGGAGGCGCTGCGTCGAGAGCAAAGCCTTTCGCGCCCTGCCTAATTTCTGACTGGTCCTCCTCCTCCCAAGGCGGCCTGCCTTTAATTAAACAGCAGCTCCCACAGTCGGTACATCCGCTCAGCGCGGGGAGACGCTCGTCAACCTGTCAGGAGCCGCGGGTGCCCTCCGGTGGGCCGTGGCGGGTTGTAGGGTGACCGCATAGTACCTGTCAGCGGGGACCTCAATCCGCTTGGAGAAGGAATCTGCCTTCCTAAATAAGCCGGCCCACTTAGAGCCGACGCCGTCAATCGCCCTCGAATATCAGACCCCATTTGAAGCAGCTAAGACGACGGATGCTGGCTTAGTGTCCTGGCTCTCATCGGGAAACGGTCCTAATTGGCGATCGCTGAGCATCGTCTGTTGCCTAAGCGAAGTCGTACGTGCAGAAACAGCCCACGTCACGACACCTCCCCCAAAACTCAGCGTTTCACTGCCTACCCGCGCCCCACCTGTGGCGAGACAGCACTTTCACCTTGCTATAAAAGTTTGCCTTTGTTTGGCTGGGCAAAAATTAATTAAGCATCGTGACTCACAGGAAAAACTCTGTCTAAACTGTCTGTTAAAAATTTCAATGGGAAAATAAGCCATGCGCGACCAGGGGATTCACCACGGAGCCGTTTATCCGCCGCCCCGCCTTCCTCTCACGGCCCATAAATATTCTTCACGAGAAAGGGATTGTCACAGAACCCTTGCAATCCATCAGAAACAAACCCTCAGCTGTCAGGGGATAATGTGGAGATGTATATCACGGGCATGCTTCGTGCGGGGGGGGGGGGGGCAGAGATAGCGGCATCGCAGTGCCCTCTTTACACTGCGCCATGCACCTGCGCGTGACAGGAAATGCACCTTTTATGGTAGGAGTATTTAGCCCCCGCCCCGAGGCACCTAATCCCCCAGGCGCTCCCCTGAGCCTGCACCCCGAGCTTAAATTAGTTCAGAGGTTGCCATCGCAAATATTTGTCGTTCTAGAAATTTTCTTTCTTTGCTCTTATGTCTTCAAAGCAAAAGAAACAGTGGCATTCCATATGTGTTTCAAACCTCTTCAGGCAAGATGTTTAAATATTGCGCAAAATATTGAGTTATTGCAGTCAAGACTTAATGGGACAAAGATTTTGAAATGGGGGGCATCACATCTACATCATAGCGCAGAGATTAAACATCCACGCATAAGTAAATAATGTTTTTTGGATACAGTTGTAAAATTGTGAAATTTACGGCAGCTTTGCAGGGGCCGCATACTGAATTAATCTGCACTCGAAGGAGAGCGTACAACTTCGGGCACTACTGAAAAGGCCATTGCTATGTTAAAATTAGCAACGAGCATTAGCATTAGCAAAAAAGGACACTGCAAGATCAGCATTAGCAAAAAACTGTTAGCTGTAGCAAAAATAATACTGCTACATTTGCACTAGCAACAAAGATGTAGCGAAAAGGATATGATGACCTTTCCACACTTAGTCACCAAGTGTACTTCACACTGCTAAGCTTCTTTGGACATTCCCCAAACTGTTTGTACCCCACATATTATCACCCTTATTTATATGCCTAAATATTTATTTGTTTGTTTATTAATAGTACAACTTCTTATTTTCTGTCTGTGTATTTTTATGCTATTTATTGTTGAATTTTTCAGGCTTGACAGTATGTTTACAATGTATATATGTGTCACAAATAAAATAAATTGCTTGTGCCTTTTTATTCATGGTGAAAAAAAAGGATTCTGTTGCTATTATATAAGCATAGACAAAGAGAAAAAAAGATAATTACTGGTAATAGATGTTTCCCACAAAAACAGCTCTGAATCCCTTTGGTCTTAACCAAGGAGAACAGGGGTCAGATGGATACATAGCGATTCAGGAGCTCACAGCTATACACGGAGTTCTGAAGGGGATCAGTTTGGATATGAGCAAAGAAATCCTTCCTTTATATTACAGGAGACGACGATTTAGAGCAGATAGGAAAGTGGCAGCATGAGTTAAACTCTCTATGCCATTTACACCGAATGGCGATCCTATGCTGACCTGCTAAAATATCATGAAGCGAGTCGCACAGCTTCCTCGCACCTCCAGAGCTGCAGGTTTGAATGCTGCCTCTGCTGCATGTGCAGCTTGCATGCTCTCCCCCGCAGTCCTCATACATGCTTTTCGGCTAATTGTGGCCGTCCGCAAGGTGTCACCACAGCTGAAGATCTCCATGCTGCCAAGAATGATGAGTGTGGAGCCAGTAGCTTACGGAATATGGTTTTCAAAGGCTCAACCATCAGCTGCCGACTGAATTGCCATCTTATTTCATAGCTTTCTTTTGATGTGAATTTATTTCACATGCTTTTGTGAGAAATTAATTAACAATTCCATTATGAATGTTTCAGCCCAGGAAGCCTGGCCAGGCACTGGGAAGAGAGGTGACGAGGACTAGTAAAAATGCAGTAAAAATGGCGCCGTCATTCGGATGGGACGTAAAACCGCGGCCTTAACTCTCTGAGGTCATAAAAGATCCATAGACATCATTCGAAAGAGTAAAGGTGGTACGCCAATGTCCAGGCTAAAACTGCCCACTGTGGCCCTATCAGATCTGGCCTCCTAATCATCCAATATATCTAACTGGTGAATTGTCTCCTGCCCCTTCACCACCTTAGCTACTGTGTGGGGGGCGTACTGGTGCAGAATGGCTGCTGTCACATCATCTAGGTGGGTGTTACTCAGTGGTGGTGGCTGAAGTGGCTCTTAATTGGTTCTGTGAGGCACTTGGGTGTCTTGAAAAGCGCTATATAAATGTAACATTCATTCATTAGATAGTGTTATATGACACCTAAGATGCAAATTTGTTGTAGTTAAGATGTTAATGTGTGTGTGTGTGTGTGTGTGTGTACCACTTTAACTCTAAGATGCCCAGAAGATGGGTAGTGTAGGCCAGCATTATTTGTTTTTGTGGGTTAGGCCAAAGGCGATGTGCAGCATAAATAAAAAGGCCTAATGATCTAAAGACTGAAGGATGAATAATTTAGCTGTCCATTAATGCCCTGTTTTTCCAAGGTTTATATCATCTAAAATATTTATTAGATTATTAAGTCGTTGCACTGGTGGGCTTTGCCCCTCTTTAGAGGAAGTTGGCTGACCGTTTCAGCGGAAATGCATTGTGGGTAACACTAGAGCAGGATGACCTAAAGTCACTCAGGCGATACAAAACATTTAAAAGAGGGCAACGTAGCAACGTGGTGTGTACAGTGATTCAAGACAAGATCACTGTATGCCTTAACACCTAATCGGGAAGTATGAGTTCATGACCCCCATGTTTGATTATGCTCAGCTGGGATCTCTTGCCATGTATTGCCCTCAGGAAGCACTATCAACAGCATCGAGTGGCATTAAAAAAAAAAAAAACAATAAAATGTGTAATTCACTGTCATTTCAAGCCCCCTAAATGATTCTTCCAGCAGAAAGCTTTAGCAAAGTCTCTTTCGCTATTTATGCAGCGTTTATCAACTTACATGTGTCTCTTCTCATATAAATGCCATATTTTCACAATTTGTTTCTGAGGTATGACTTTCACTCGGACTGATGAATTCCATTATCGGCTTCTTTGGGTACCTCTGGTACCGACCCAAAATACTGAACCTTCTCTGCAGTGCTCGGCTTTTTACACGAGTGAGATAATGATCACCTTTTAAATCAGCTCTCTCCACTCCCCCAGAAAGAATGTTCCATTCATTCTGATTATCTAGGCATAATAATACAATATTGTTTTCTGTGCTGAAAGGCGAGTGACTCATTGTCATACTAACAAGTTTTCAAAAGAGCGGTGATGAGATTAAGGTAAAACAACCACCAAATGCTTCTTCTTTGAGAGCGGGTCGGCTTTCAGCTTGTAATCCCCATGTCTTCGGTCTGTGCAGAAATCACGCAGAGCGTGCCGGGCGTGTAGTCATTATCGACGCAATTTCAAAGACTGGAAAAAAAATATATTTCCATCCTGACAAATGCACCACCACATCTTCAATTTGCTCACTCTGTTATTTCTGCAAAACCTTCAAATTACGCATGGAATAATTTCTCATAATTTTATACGCTGGGAAACTTATTATGCAAAATTGCGATCAAAACCTTGTGTTGGGCATGAATTTACAGTCGTTGTTAGTTTCTACATGTTGCTCACGTTTACACAGTGTGCTGCTCAGGCACTCGTGCTTAACGGGGGCTGTTGACTTCTGAACTTGTCTAATCTTTACCGATACCAAACATCCCTGTGTTTCAGACCTTCTGCTGTACATAAACAAACCCCAGTGACTGAAGACTGGAGGCTTTGGAAGCTATGAAGAAGTAACCCATGAGTCTCTCTCTCTTTACTCTACACTTTACTACACCAGTGATGGTCCTCCCTCCGATGCCACAAATCATGTCGGCTTTGGGATGTGACCCTGGGTCACGAATTACATTCCATTGACCACAAGCTTCTGTGCGAGAATGTCATTGCGATTGTAGTTGCCATGGCTACATTAAAAATTATTCCTTATTGTTGGATCACCATAACCTCTAGCTTAAAATGAAGTGCTCTGTTAAAACAAGTGCTGCAGTTATGTTTGTAGGCTCTGCATTTTGAAATATATACCCAAATGGACGCACGTGTTGTCAGAGTTAGAGGTGCTAGTTCCCAGAACTTCGTGTAGCAGGAAACCACAGGAACCTGTAGATATCATACAAATGCTGTGTGTTAAATAACACGAAGAGCCACAGTATCCTGGGACTTTTTTAGTGAAGCCGATGCCGCCGTTTCAGTTCATTGGCTGGCGCTGTGGATTTGTATAAGGCTAAATGATGCTATGTCACCTCACACAATGTCACAGGCCCGAAGAAAGCCACAGTATCCATGAATACGTATGCGGCAGCATTTCCCGACTGTTGAGGATTCATCTGAATAGTAATCAGTCTCCTCTGACCCAATCTCCGGCAAGCAGCATGCTAAAAAATAATCCCACGCCTGGATCTGCTTTGTTGCCTCGTCGCCATTTTTACCGAAACTAGTGTTGTGGTTAAAAGGGTTTTATGCTTCTGGAAGCATCTTCGTCTTTTATCCAGACTTCGGATAAAAGATATCATCCAATGGCCCGTCCCGCTGGGTTTTCCAGGGGAATTCTGTCTGAAAAGACTTGTCTGATACTGTAACCCACAGAGCTGTCCTAACGCAGCCCTTGGGTCGAATCGCTGTCTCACTGCAATAGCCTGCTTCTGTCACACAGGGGATGTACCTGTCAGACCAATTTAAATTGGTACATATACCTCACAGAGGACAGGTTGGCTGCACTTAAACCCAGTGAGAATTTGAGAAGATATTTTATCATATGACCAGTAGGGGTCTATGTGCCATGACGTCAATATGGTTGAATGTTGACATTGACCTTTCAGCTATAAGTCCTTATGATAAACAATCCTCAAGCCACTCAGGGAGGTGTCATACACCCCCCAAAAGACCTGCGAGGACTTGAGATTAGAAGAATGCATTATATTGTTTATATTGTTCATACCACTGTAAGCTATAAGCCACTTGGCTAGAACATTCCAGATTGCATCCTTTCCGGAAGATTAGTTTGGACTCTCATGACTTGGTCCAAACTCCCAATTCTGTGAATCACTATGGATTGGCTGTTTTTAGACTGTTTCCGTAACTTTCTGTACTTGTAATTGTGTTATAGCATTTTCTGTCAGCATCTATATACAGTAACATACCTTTTATATGCAATGAGGGTACTTTATGTTATTAAAGTGATGTTTGTGGTAGTTTGTGTACATATTGCGTGTTGTATGCAGTATATACAGTACTGTTCAAAAGTCTTAGGCAGGCAAAGAAAATGATGTTTAGATTATCCTCATGTTGGTGTAAAACTATGATATTATGCCTGTCAAAGTGTGTCAGCTTAGCCATTTCAGAACCTCTGCTAAAATCATCCTAGTATTTGCAGTGACCGTCCAGTGCAGCCATGTATTTTTTGACTTGGCCACTAGCACACCTCATACAGCTAGTCAATCTGTTACTGACTTTTTAAACCAATATATTTAATTATTTAATTGAACTATTGGAGAAATTTAACAAAATCATGGAACAGCTGAGGTGCCCTTGAGAAGAAGTTTGGGAACTGAAGTGGTGTTCATCTAGCCATCCAACTAGATATCAGTAACTTTTTAGAAAACAGAAGAAATTATTGCTAGTTTTTATTACTCTTAATTTGCAAATGTTCTAATGTTAAATTGTGTTTTTTTGTTCTAAGCCAAAGTACACTTGCTAACCAGATAAACAGGTTTAAACATTTCTTTGGACTGCCTAAGACTTTTGCACAGTACTGTATATCCTCTCTGCATCTATTATACATACATGAACGCTTTGGAAAACTCACTCACATGGGGATTACAACCTAGCGTAGCCCTAACTGCAACACCACCTTTCCTAATCACATTTTGTGTGTCCTGCTTTTTCTAATGGCTTTTCACTGTCAGTAAGCTGCACATATTTAAAAGTAAACAGAAATAACCAGACAGATGTGACGATTTCGCCTGTCTTCTGAACTTGGTAAAAGGTGTGATGGTGATTGACACAGTCCAATTAATTCAAAATAATTACCATATACGGCTACATAGAAACAAGTGTTGCATATAACTGCTATTTTTAATTCCATATCCTGAGAGAACTGACATGCATATCTCAAAAAAAAAAAAAAAACACGTCATTCTTGACCAATCGCCAAAGCGACTGACTTTCTACTGATTGCTCTGCTCCATATTCTGTTTCAGTGCCCGTTATTATTTTACTTCTGAAAAGGATGCACTTGGCCGGGAAGTAAAACGCTTGATTTCCTCCTGCGACAGCTCTGATCCAGTAGCTGTCACCGGCAATAAAGTGAAACGCTTTTACGTCCCATACAGGAAAAATAGAGGAGTGAGGCATTTTATTCACCAGCTCTCTGGCTGCATATGAAGCTGGGTATTTATTATCAAAACGTACCTGCTTGGTGTCATTCTCCAGGGAAATGTCCATTTATATTATTCGTCACGGACTTCTGTCATAATCAGGTACACACAGGAAGCCACATCCTTTTGTTCAAGCTCGGAGGTGTCAAAGGGGGTTCAACCCCAGGTGCCTGCTGGGAAATTCACAGGAAGCTGCTCTTGGGTGTATGATGGCCTTTTGCTGGGGCCTACAAACGTGGCCTCATGACTCTTGGTTACGAAACCCACTTCCAGAGACATAGTGGCAAAATTGCAGCTGCCAGAAATTAACAAGCAGCCGGAGTTAACCAAAGAAAACTGGCTATAATGGTCTACTGAAGTAGTACAACACGCAAATTCAGGGAGGAAATAAGGAAGGGATCCAGAAAGTTTGATGATATAGCCATGATTGCTGGTGGAGATTCAGTCTGATGTTTAATGTCTATGGTCCAGGCTCCCTGGCTGTTGAGATGTAAACATGGCGGGGGGATGGGGTAAGCTCTCATACAGACCACTACCAACTGCCTACGTTTACACAGTACTAACTTAGAAATTTCATCTCAAAACTGTGCATTTAAGCTATGGGGCAGCACGGTACTTCTCAGTATTTATATTCATTATCTAAAGACATTTACATCGTGTCTGCTGCCACCTGGGCTATGGCCGTGCGTAAAAAAAAAAATAATTAGGCTTTTTTAAAGCAAGCTAACTCATCACAAACTTGGCCTTTGTAAAACACCATGCAGGTCCACAGTCAAAATGAGACTCTGCACAGTATGAAAATGACAGCCCATGGAAGTCTTAGCAGTAATAATGAAAAAAGGTTTTCACAGTGCTTGGACACACAGATATATAGAAAACTTTTTGAAACAAATATACTAGTCAGCACCTGGTCCAAAGTGCTCTAAACTGTCATTGGGCTTGGGCTGGGAATGAGGGAAAATCTCCCCTCATTCATCCAGTAAGGCTGCATTAAACGGCATCGCAACAAAAACTGGTACAGAGGGGCTTTTTATTAGAAAGTGAAAAAAACTGCAACAAGAAAAGCACCCAATAATGCAAGCATGCTGGAAGTATGCCATCTTCCAATTACTATAAATGTAGAAAAAGATCTGGACACATTTCAGACCAAGTCCTAAAAATATGCTAAAATGTAACCATAATTTGAGTCATCTGAGGCGCCAGTAGCTAGCTGATTAACCCCAAGTAACACTTAACGATTTTACGCAAACCAGCAGCTACGTAAACAGCCGGCTAGCTGAGGTTATGACCTGGAAACCTCTTGGCCTGTCCTCACCACATACATCACAGTCATCACTGAATCCCAGCGTTTTTAATCAAGGACATCTATGCCGACGTTTCTCAGATGTTTCCGCGCTGATTTTTCTAAGTAGGACATGGTGGTCCTCCGGGTCTGGGAGACACGTGCTGTCAGTCCTGTCTGCGACCTTGTGTCTGGTGCCAGCTGTCCTGTCCCTGTCTAACAATTGGTTGGAAAAATTTAATCAGACATCTCCTTAATAGTTAACAGAGACTGACCTACAATCATATTCCTCTTTACACGAATGTGCTCACCTATTTCCATAATACACCAGACAAAAGTATTCAGATACTTTACATTCTTCTCGTCACCATGACTGCTTAAAGATAAAAGGCAATAGAACATTTGTAGGAAGAATATCTGAAAAGCGTTGACTGCATTTTCATTCAAACCTTCAACTTAGTGTTTGACAGAAACATATTTAGTTGTTATTATTGTCAACAATCTATTGTCAAAGCTCTAGTTGTAAATCTACGGGTGGTGTAGTTTCCACCATGGCTCCATGTGCGTGGAGTTTGCACGTTCTCCCTGTGTTGTTGTGGGGTTTCCTCCAGGTACTCTGGTTTCCCGTTGCAGTCAAAAACACGCTGAGGTGAACTGGAGCTAACAAGTTGCCCTTGCATGTAAATAGTGTGTGAGTGTGGCCTGTGTGTGAGTGTGCCCTGTGTGTGAGTGTGCCTGTGTGTGAGTGTGCCCGTGTGTGTGAGTGTGCCCGTGTGTGTGAGTGTGCCCTGTGTGTGAGTGTGCCCTGTGTGTGAGTGTGCCCGTGTGTGTGAGTGTGCCCGTGTGTGTGAGTGTGCCCTGTGTGTGAGTGTGCCCTGTGTGTGAGTGTGCCCTGTGTGTGAGTGTGCCCTGTGTGTGAGTGTGCCCGTGTGTGTGAGTGTGCCCTGTGTGTGAGTGTGCCCTGTGTGTGAGTGTGCCTGTGTGTGAGTGTGCCTGTGTGTGAGTGTGCCCTGTGTGTGAGTGTGCCCTGTGTGTGAGTGTGCCCTGTGTGTGAGTGTGCCTGTGTGTGAGTGTGCCCTGTGTGTGAGTGTGCCCTGTGTGTGAGTGTGCCTGTGTGTGAGTGTGCCTGTGTGTGAGTGTGCCCTGTGTGTGAGTGTGCCTGTGTGTGAGTGTGCCTGTGTGTGAGTGTGCCCTGTGTGTGAGTGTGCCCTGTGTGTGAGTGTGCCTGTGTGTGAGTGTGCCTGTGTGTGAGTGTGCCTGTGTGTGAGTGTGCCCTGTGTGTGAGTGTGCCCTGTGTGTGAGTGTGCCCTGTGTGTGAGTGTGCCCTGTGTGTGAGTGTGCCTGTGTGTGAGTGTGCCCTGTGTGTGAGTATGCCTGTGTGTGAGTGTGCCCTGTGTGTGAGTGTGCCCGTGTGTGTGAGTGTGCCCTGTGTGTGAGTGTGCCCTGTGTGTGAGTGTGCCCTGTGTGTGAGTGTGCCCGTGTGTGTGAGTGTGCCCGTGTGTGAGTGTGCCCGTGTGTGAGTGTGCCTGTGTGTGAGTGTGCCTGTGTGTGAGTGTGCCCTGTGTGTGAGTGTGCCCTGTGTGTGAGTGTGCCTGTGTGTGAGTGTGCCTGTGTGTGAGTGTGCCTGTGTGTGAGTGTGCCCTGTGTGTGAGTGTGCCCTGTGTGTGAGTGTGCCTGTGTGTGAGTGTGCCCTGTGTGTGAGTGTGCCCTGTGTGTGAGTGTGCCCTGTGTGTGAGTGTGCCTGTGTGTGAGTGTGCCTGTGTGTGAGTGTGCCTGTGTGTGAGTGTGCCTGTGTGTGAGTGTGCCCTGTGTGTGAGTGTGCCCTGTGTGTGAGTGTGCCCTGTGTGTGAGTGTGCCTGTGTGTGAGTGTGCCTGTGTGTGAGTGTGCCTGTGTGTGAGTGTGCCCTGTGTGTGAGTGTGCCCTGTGTGTGAGTGTGCCCTGTGTGTGAGTGTGCCTGTGTGTGAGTGTGCCCTGTGTGTGAGTATGCCTGTGTGTGAGTGTGCCCTGTGTGTGAGTGTGCCCGTGTGTGTGAGTGTGCCCTGTGTGTGAGTGTGCCCTGTGTGTGAGTGTGCCCTGTGTGTGAGTGTGCCCGTGTGTGTGAGTGTGCCCGTGTGTGAGTGTGCCCGTGTGTGAGTGTGCCCGTGTGTGAGTGTGCCTGTGTGTGAGTGTGCCTGTGTGTGAGTGTGCCCTGTGTGTGAGTGTGCCCTGTGTGTGAGTGTGCCTGTGTGTGAGTGTGCCTGTGTGTGAGTGTGCCTGTGTGTGAGTGTGCCCTGTGTGTGAGTGTGCCCTGTGTGTGAGTGTGCCTGTGTGTGAGTGTGCCTGTGTGTGAGTGTGCCCTGTGTGTGAGTGTGCCTGTGTGTGAGTGTGCCCTGTGTGTGAGTGTGCCCTGTGTGTGTGAGTGTGCCCTGTGTGTGAGTGTGCCCTGTGTGTGAGTGTGCCTGTGTGTGAGTGTGCCCTGTGTGTGAGTGTGCCTGTGTGTGAGTGTGCCCTGTGTGTGTGAGTGTGCCCTGTGTGTGAGTGTGCCCTGTGTGTGTGAGTGTGCCTGTGTGTGAGTGTGCCCTGTGTGTGAGTGTGCCCTGTGTGTGAGTGTGCCTGTGTGTGAGTGTGCCTGTGTGTGAGTGTGCCTGTGTGTGAGTGTGCCCTGTGTGTGAGTGTGCCCTGTGTGTGAGTGTGCCCTGTGATGGGTTGGTGCCACAATCAGTGTTATTCCCATTCTTGTTACCATAGCTTCTGGGCTCCAGACCCCCCCCCCCCCCCCAACCTTGAATAATTCCAAGGTTTCTTCAACTGACCATAGATCAGAGGTGAGGAACCTCTTCCAGGGAGGGCCAGTGTGGGTGCTGACAGAGAGGCCATCCCAAAACCCCGCACCCCCACCGGTCCGCCTTGGAACAGGTTCCCCTCCCCCGCCATAGATCATTTCACCACCCTTTCTCTTTAGGATTATTGTCTATGAAAACCGCCACCCCATTTAACTTCAACTGAACACATTATCTCCATTAATGATGTTTCTGTGATCCAAATATATCTAAATGTTATCAGTATTGTCTTTTTAGGCCTGATGAAATCTACGCTTTAGTCAGCAGTTGCGGGGAAAGTCTGGGATTTTTTACCCAACACTTTTAAGGATGTTGGTATACTGTATGGCTCAGAAGATAAGATAGTAATCTGTTTGATTCGAGAAGGCAGCTGGTGAACTTGATACACCACGTGGTTGTAAAGGAAGATGTACTTTCTGAGTGGTATTGGTGCCGCAATATAGGTAATCCTGCGATAAATGTAGCTCAGGGACGGAAAGTAGAAGCACATGATGTGAGAATGAGGGAATGGAAGAGACACGGATCCAAAGATGGGCGACCAGTGGAGAGAAACAAAAAAAAAACAATTATAACAATTTGCTAATGCTAAGGCTTCTTCGTGAAGAATTCAGCTTACTAACGTAGTGTTGTTAATACTGAGTAAAACACAGAGTGTTGATTTCTGGTTAGTTATACGCATGCGTCATGCATCATTTTGGGTGACGGTATATGGAAGAACAGAAAGAGAATTATTCTAGAAAAGAATGGAAGTATTGTTTCACAGTTTCAGTGTAGCAACACTTAAGTTTGTGTTTTACAGGCTGGACCTTCTGCTGTTGTACATTGTAGTATTTCACCAAACCAACACTGTGCTGTAGTCTTAATTTACCCTTTTTATTTCCATGTTGGACACACATCATTATAACATGTTTTGTGTGTTTTTTTTTTTGGAGGGGGCTACACAGTACAATGAATGTGGTGTTTTTCTTTATTGCCTGACAGGCAGATAAGGTGACAAGGTGACATAGTCAATTGGTCAATCCATTTTTCATTGCCTTTTTTGGTTACATATGATATCTAATATAGTCCATGCCTCGTACCATTATCTCAGAGTAAACATTTTGAAAAAGCAGGCCTCTCTCATTTGTCTGATGTCCATGCAGCACTCCAGAAGCTAGTCTGTTTTTAGGTCCACAATTCCAGCCAGAGAGCATTTATTCATTCTTTGTAGACCTTGTGGGTTGTTCCTCTGTTCGTGCCACATTTGCAGATGCAGGTTCTTGGTATTATTATGGTGGTGTATGACTGTATGAATTACAGATTCAACCGATCTCTTATTATACTGTTTTTTTTGTTTATTTCTATTTTGTCTCCTTTTCTCTACTTATTTGGTTGGGTATTATGCCTGAGGTCAAGCATCTTCCTCTATAGTTAAGCACAAGCCCAATCTTAGCTAGCAAACTAGCTAATCAAATTCCCTATTTGCAGTCGGCAAGACCCATCAAACTGCTCCATATGATGAGCTTTACTCAGCCACCTTTAACCTCGTTATAAGACGGTCTTGTTTTTCTCCTGAAAAAAATGGGGAAGACGACGCGTATGTTATCTCAGTAATTACCCTGGTGTTTGAAAACGGTGGGACCTTTTTAATAACGTGTCAGGCTCCATGCACACAAAGGATACAAATGAGCAGAATCAATTATTCATGTGACTCTGTCAGAGATGAAGATGTCTGTCACATCACACCAGTGAGCTCTTCTGCTCTCGTAAGGAAAGACGGAGATGGGTGCTGGGACCAGAAGTGCTTGTTCGTGTGATTAACAGAGTTATAACATTGGGGGGGGGGTCTAGACCTCCAAAGACCTCCAAAATGGATGAGAGGCCCGCTAGTAATCCCGGTGCCTGCGTGATGTGCACACTTAGCAGATGTTTGTTTTAATTTGAGATACGAGATGTTGAAATAGGTGTCAGGAGTACATGTTCTGAACTCGGTAAGGTATGAAGATGTTTTTATAACTGCTGCTTTTTTTTCAAGCTCGTATGTGTCACGCCCAGCTCGTCCGATCCCTGTGGGGGGGGGGGGGGTCAGCCACATTTCCTCATTCAAAATGAAATTTAGAAATTTTTATGCCTCCATAGACAAATCTGGACAGCTTGTTATTATTTGACTAGCAACATTTTCTAAGTGTTTTATACCCCTGCCATTGTGATTGGTGAAAAAGGCAAGGTACAGGGAAATGGCATTTCAAATGTCATAGGCAGTACTGCCTGTTACCGAGACAACGGTTCTGGTTGTTATGTGTTAAAAAGAACATCTTTATTAATATAATACTGTACATAATTTGATGCTGAATCCTGTTCCAAATCCATATTACCCACCATGCCAAACACAAAAGGCATTGTTTTAAAAACACTGGTTTTGATTATAAAAAAAAAAAGGCAGGACAAGACACACCCAATAATGATCATTCAAAACTAATACAAAATTTAATTCAAAGGATTGCATAAAATATTGCTGTCGAATTGTAATTTGTTCTTTTGCCTTTTGGATGTTTAAAGTACCTGTATTTATCTCTGTAGTCCCAGAAATGAGGTCCTCTTTTGAGGGCTTTGATTACATTGTATCTGTAAAGTTTGGGAACTGTAAATAAAACGGAGACAGATGTGGTTGCCTTGATTAGTGCCTGCCCATCAGTAAGTTATTAGCCTGGGCTGGGTAAAGCCGGGTGCTGTGACTGTTATGAAATCATAGTAAATTCAGTAAATACTGCAATGAAGGAGGAAGCAGTTGGTTTAAATTCTTTGAGAATGTAATTATCCAGTTTATTTCCAAATGAAAAGGGGAAAATATCTCAAGGTTCCTGCGACTTCTAATTTCATGGGGTTAGACATTTGCAGACCTTCTACTGTACGTCGTGTGTGAGGTTTCATCTTCAGATGGGTGTCTGTGAATGTAGGCTGTCTATCTCCCATTTAGAGAAACAGGTCACTGGGAAGGTTGGGATGCTTACCTTGATCATTTCTGGGTCCTTGATTTACCAGTTTTGGGAGCTTCTTCTAGAATGCCCCTCTGAATGCCCCTCTGAATGCCCCCCCCCCCCCCCCCCCCCCCCCCTTTGGATTTCAGATGCCATCGTCAAAAAAGCCCATTACAAGCATAGAATATCTTACTTACCAATGGCATTCTGCTGTGAAATGCTGTGAGTCTGATGTTGTCATCTTTAAAAAGAAAACATCACGGCCTGTATATCTGTGTGTGTTCTGGAAGATAATGCTTCATATGAATCCAGGCACAGTGGCAAATGTGATGCTCCTAAGACCAGAAATGAGTTATGTGGCGGTCCAGTGATTATACCAACAGGTCTCTCTTGAAGGATTTTGGCAACCGAGCAGGTGCCCTTGGTAGATCTGTAAAAGCAAATTTCAAGGGGGTTCAAACTTGTAATGTTACTGCCTGACTAGTGCCTGATCAGGTCAGGTCAGGCTGTGGAGCTTGCACAGGTAGAGCACATTGCCTTACCCATCCCGGGTGGCCAATATGTGGTCCACGATGTGGTCAGCAACTTTCAGGGTCTTAACACAGAAGCACTCTCACATCACATTAGGATTAGCAGTTACACCTAAGTCTGAAAGCTCCTCACACAAACTGCATGGACACTCATTAGAAGCAGCCTGATCTTGGAGTGGGGCCAGGTCTAGCCTCATTCTCCTAGTAGGTGGTAGCCAACTGGATCTAAGTTGAATCCACAGAGTACCAACGACAAGTCTTTAGTCATAATTCACAAACTGGGCACTTCGGTAGACGCTGCAGTTCTGCAGGAGCCTCCAGCATCTGCCCACGAGCATGTGATCGATCTCCTTCTCCACACAAGCAGCCTTGGAGTACCAAGTTGGACGATGTGGCTCAGGGCATTGGAACCATGATCCAGCGACCCACAGACCCTCTTCTTTTGCATAGTCAAGCAACATGGAGCCACTTTCACCCCAGTCTTCAGACCCATGGGGACCAACACAATCCTCATAACCAGCCCTGTCAGTGCCAGTGGTCGCATTGAAGTCACCCATAACCAGAGGAGTGTCACCCCACAAGCACTCTGAGAGTGTTGCCACTGGAATGAGGAGTTTAGTGTCTAGTAGCTAGGGAAGATGGTCAACACACCAAAGAGACAAGATGTTCTATGCACCTACCTAGATGAGCTGCCTCAAATTAGGACCTGGATGCAGTTTAACAGCATACCCAGAACAAGTGCCTGATTAGTAACAAAAAACTTCCAGAGGCATATAAACCCATTATTTTACTATGTGGTAATGTGCCTGTCCTGAGATCTTATTTCTGAAAGGCAGGCAAGGATAATGGTAGTTCCTCAGAATGTCTTAGGAGTGATGTCAGCCGCTTCAGAGCAGAAATTCATCTGAACTATGGTTAAAGAGATAAGTGAGTCATATCTCCTCTATAGCAGCGCCCATCACTCATTCAGCTGAAACAACAGCAATGCATTGAACAGAATCTTTTACAAACTGGTGTGGTTGATGCAGTAATTAGGTTATGTCCCTGGTGCATAGATTTGAAAATCAGGGTTTGTTCAGCTTTTGTTAGTAACTCGAGCAGCACATGTGAAGGTTCCTGAGGAAGGCCTGGGCTCTGAAGCTTAGATCTCATGGTTCCCCTTGCTGTTCTGCTGCCCCTCATTGGGACTGATATGAAAGTTCATGCCTAAATTTGTTCACAAGAGTAAAAGCCCTCGTGAGTTATAGAACCGGCTGGCCCAAGGTGCCCAAGAGAAGCTTTTGAAGGGTTCCTTTAAAAGTCTGGCAGGAGAATTTAATAGCCCTACCTTTTCCTTTGTCTCCCCTATTCTTTTTCCTCTTAACGGAACCTGGCTATAGGGAAATACATAGCTTGAAGACTTTCTTTGTCTTTTTCTTTCCTAATTCATTTTGCACCATTTTTCTCCTCTTCGCCACAGTAACTCTTTAGAAACTGAAACACAGAGTCACTCCTAGTTGTTGTTCATCTAGTGTTTTTTATTTTTTTTCTCAGACAGAAACATGAATTTGAGAATTCAGCCTTTGGAACCAGGAATTGCTAAGTGTTGATTAGTTAAAAACCTTCAGGGGTCACCCAGTTAGCCTGGGTAACTTGTATTAGTTTAATATGCGCGTGGAATATAAATGAGCTTTGCTTTTTTGTATGAAGTCAGAGTGTAATTGATGGGATAAAATGTACTCTACATATCATTAAACCCACGGGAACACATTTCCCTTATGCCGCGCGATACAATTCCATCTCAGTTGATAAATGAAGAGAGGGCAGAAGATAATTAAACGATTCCCCCACAGCTTTTAATGAGCTGCTCTTATTCATCAAACGGACCCTGCGAATAAGCATGCAGGCTAGGAGTCTCTGAACGTTGTTTTTCGCGGGACCGCAGCAGCAAAGAAGGCCCTTGTTTTTGTGTACTGCGCCGGCGTTAAAATTAATTAAACGAGTCCAATCCCAAACAAAAGGTGATTCTGATAATTAAAGGAGTCCTCATCCCCCCCCCCCTCGTCTGTTTACATTCCCCTTGGTCTGGGGCGTGAGCGTTGTCACGCGTTAATCTGCTAATCACAGTCGCTCAGATTCTCTCCGCATGATGTCCTTGTCATTTAGTAGCCATGAGATTGGAATTTGTATCATGTGTGCCGTCTCTGCGACAAGAATGCTTCGGATTGACCTTTATGGGGCAGCGATATTCTCGCCTTTTTTCTCAATCCAATTAGTTCGCCTTGTACAGCATTTGCATGCCCAATCGAAATGTTTGTGGCTGACGTGAATAATTTAATTTCATAAAGCGGCCGAGGTCAGCTCCACGCCGGGCTGACGAGCAGAACTTTGAATTAATTACCTGCCTTGCAAGCTTTCTGCAGCCACGTGTCCGTGTGCAGCGGAATAGCTGGCGCTCGAGCACAATGGACCAGTTACGTTACCCACGGCGATGAGAGACGTAGCGATAGTGATGTTTAGCGCAGCCGCAGCCTGACATTTTGACTGTGTTTCCAGGCCTTACGCTTCTTCTGAGTCTTCCCCGAACTTTTCTTTTTAGTCGATGAAAATATCTGTTTTCTTACTGTTTCCATTGTTAAAGATAATTTAATTGTTTGAATATTAATAATTTAGCAGTTTACGTTTTGACTCATTTTTTCATTTCCGTTACCTGGGTTCAGAAAGAAGCACAAACTTTTATAGATCTGGAGTTTCTGTCAAGTCTGACCAAAGATTTTATTTGAGAAATGTCGTGCCTTTTCCCATAGATTGTAAGTTATTGTCTGTGTTTCATGTCAGTATCTGACAGGTAGGGGAGATTTGGTTAGGATAACTAAGGGAGAATTATACATAGAATATACCCAGTGTTAATGATATATCTAACCCAGATCACACCTGTCCAGAAAAAGGAGTTATTAAATAATTCGTTTGCAGGCAAGTTCCCTTGTCAAATAGTTACTTTTGCCCGCTTTAACTGGGGCATGATTACAGTATCATTACACAGTGATCAGTCCAGACAGTGATATAAAACAGTAACTCACAGTGGCAGATGAAAACACAATTAAGGCCCACACCCTTTAGAAAGAGTGCACACAGTTATCTCTGACTCACAGAATCATTTCTTTTGATAAGTGAAACTGTTTTCGAGCTTCACACCTCAATGTATTTGTTAACATCCTTGCTGTTGCTGCTGCTGTCGGACAGAAGCAGCTTTTTAGTGTCAGCTATCAGCTCCAGCACTGTTGTGCAGTAAATTAATTGTTTGTGCTGTAGCCTTGATTGATATATTACATAACTATGCAAAAACTGAAAACAGTTTAATTAACTACAACATCAAAGCATTCGTATCAATGCCAACCCTTTTAAATTAAAACAGCATTCATCACAATTATTGGTCTGGAAATGAAATAGCTAGTTTTAGCATTTTACTAATGTAAAGCATGAAATATTGCTTTAGGATGAAGTCACATTTGGGTTAAGTGTCATCAAATGGAAAATGGCCGAGTAGAACATCACACAAAGAAATTTCTCAGCAGCCAAGCAACGGCACGACAGGTCACCGGTTGGCTGGCACTCTGGCGGGCTGTAACAATGCAGAGTAGTGCTCAGCGATTTCTGAAGGAGAACAGCAGGCAGGGTGAATAGATGCTGGCCAGCTAGCAAAGACTGCCGCATATAATCAGTGGTGACAAGGCTGCATGTATCCACCCGTGAAACTTTTGTCATCGTATTTTGGGCCAGGTCACAGGAGTCTGTTGACCTTTTATATGATACAATGTATCCATATTGTTTTATGTTATAATAATAATGCGACAAATCATAAGGAAAAGGGCATTATAGAGACACCACTTAGCCTAACTGCATGTCTTTGGACTGTGCAAGGGAACCAGGGCATCGAAAGAAGATCCACAGAACATGGGGAGAATTACAGACACAGGGTACGTCTGCATAATCGAAGCCATTCTCTGAGCCACCGCGGGCCCAGTGGCTTTTGTCATGACGGCAGTTTCCGGTCAGGGATGCCGGTCAGGGACCGGAATTTCAAATAATTTAAAGTGGAGGGAATGTAGGGGGTGGTTGACGGCTGCAAATCTATGTAAAACCATCCTCACTTCAAACAATTCCAACATCTTCTATGTTTACAAATAGAAATAAATTAAGTTTTAGGAAATTAAACTTCAATATACCCATACAGGGGCGGCATGGTGGTGCAGTGGTTAGCACTGTTGCCTCACACCTCTGGGACCCGGGTTCGAATCTCCGCCTGGGTCACATGTGTGTGGAGTTTGCATGTTCTCCCCTCCGGGTACTCCGGTTTCCCCCCACAGTCCGAAAACATGTTGAGGCTAATTGGACTTGCTAAATTGCCCATAGGAATGCATGTGAGAGTGAATGGTGTGTGAGTGTGCCCTGCGATGGGCTGGCCCCCCATCCTGGGTTGTTCCCAGCCTCGTGCCCATTGCTTCCGGGATAGGCTCCGGACCCCCCGCGACCCAATAGGATAAGTGGTTTGGAAAATGGATAAATGGATGGATATACCCATACATTCTTAATAAGGAATTATATACAGTCAATTAGCCTAAAAATGATGTGATAGAAATACTTTGAGTGTATCTCTGAAATCAGCATTTTAAAAGTACATGAACGACATCCCATAACTGCTCTTTGTTGTTGGCCAGTGCTGTTTTTGTTTATTTACTGATAAGCCTTACTTACACTACCAGCTTCCTCTTCTCTTCCCAGTTACCCTTCACCTTTTATTCTCTCTAAACAATACGGAAAAAGAATTACTTTTGTTTTATGTTTTATTGTTTTATGTATTTTCACTTTATATTTTTTATTTTTTATCTGATTAGGATGCCTCTGGGACGCCTCCCTGGGGAGGTGTTCCGGGCATGTCCCACTGGGAGGAGACCCCGGGGAAGACCCAGGGCACGCTGGAGAGACTATGTCTCTCGGCTGGCCTGGGAACGCCTCGGGATCCCCCCAGAGGAGCTGGATGAAGTGGCCGGGGAGAGGGAAGTCTGGGTCTCCCTGCTGAGACTGCTGCCCCCGCGACCCGACCCCGTATTAAGCGGAAGATGATGGATGGAAGGATGGATGGATGGATGGATGGATGGATGGATGGATGGATGGATGGATGGATGGATTTTTTTATTAATCATTTTTCTATTAATATTTTTGGGTTGTGGAATGAATCATCTGAGTTTCCATTATTCCTAATGGGAAAATTTGCTTTGATATACGAGTGCTTTGGCTTACGAGTATGTTTCCGAAAACGAATTATGCTCACAATCAGAGGTTTTACTGTACTGCCCTGTGGAGTGCAGCAGTGCTTTCCAGTCGGGTCCTTGGGGATCCGCAGACAGTACACATTTTTGCCTTGGGAGCTGGGAGGGAGCAAAAATGGACTGTCTGTGGGTCCTGAGGACCGGCTTGGGAAACACTGGAGTAAAGTATTACAATTACGTCCCTCTGTCTCTTGATGCCTCAATACTTCATTTTTATTATTATTGTTAACTTTGTTAGCCCTTAGTTTAGGCCTAGACCAGTGATTTCGTCCTTCGTGCCATTTCCTGCTAATAACATCCCCAATTAAGTCCAAAGTTCCCATGAAAGCTCGAATCATTTTGACAGACCTTTTATGTTCCCTTTATTTTGTTACAAATGGGACAGAACATCCCAACAGAAATTTTTAAATCCTGCAAATTAGTTTAAAGTGATCTTTGCAATTTGCTGCTCCTGCATTGAAAGGACTAAAGAAGTATTGATTTTTCAAATTGCAAATGGGACTTGTTAAAATTAATAATTGCTCACAATTTGGCTTAGTATCAAGTCTTTGGGGTAAAATGAGAGGAGTTTCTTGGGCGGGTGTGTGAAGGGGATGGAAAGGGGGACAAGAAGAGCTAAACTAAATTTTTAAGCGTCATGAACATAAAGTGAGGGGATATTGAGGGAAAATTGGTTCTTCACGTCTCTCTGGTATATTCTAACATGCAATTAGGGACACATATTAAAGGGGAATTCTTTTTGAAATAAAGAATCTGCCAAACAAATGAGGCAGGAAACAAGGTCGTCCCTGATTCACAGCCCGAGGCCTTCGCCTTTTCATAATCCACCTTTAATGATGGCAGCATGAATACATCGCTTTGACGTCTCTCTTTGGCAAAAATGCCGCAAATGGACTTTAAGGACTTGGCTGTTAATGGAACGTCAGGCTTTAGCCTTGCTATCATCTCGCTGATGGTTCTTAATAGTGACCAGCACTTCACACAAATAAGGTGCTGGAAGGAATTTGGCGGGGGGGGGGGGGGCAGGCGGGGGTGTTCTTCAGAAACGTCATTGCAGTGCCGTTTTTCCCCTGTCAGCCTCATCGTCTCGTCCCTCTGGTTTGCGCTAAAGTGACCCATCTCTGTGTTCAGATCCTCCTTCCCTGACCGTCGTCTGTCGTTCTCCTCACAGAGCTGTATTACAATCACACAGCTATCACATTTTGCTGGGCCTGTCCCTGATGCTTTGTCATCCAGAGTCAGAACCTGCAGTGCTTTATGCTTCCTTGCGGGCTGCTGTTGACCATCGGAGGCAGGTGCATTGGATCTTCTCGTATTTGGACCTTCGAGAACTTCCAGACATTTCAAAGCTACTGAAGCTGGCTGCTTCAGAATGCGTTTCTGCTATGGGTTTTCTTCAGAATGGATGTTTGTGCTAAGGTGTTACCTAGTTATGGTGCTTTAGTATTCAGAGCAGCAAAATGGTCTTCTGCGCAGAAGTCAAACCAAAAGAGTTGTACATTCTTGGAGTTCCACAGTTGGTCCATGTTTTTGCTCCCTGCCAGACAGTCCACATTTTTGCTTCCTCCCAGCTGGTTGGAAACATCGTTTTCGAGGCTGGAGGGCCTGCAGACTGGTGGACAGGGAGCTCCTCCCTATAAGTTAGGGGTCTGATGTTATGAACAAATCACCTTTTTTGAAAACCTACATGTTTTAGTCTAGATTGAGACCTTTGGGGACTGGGGGGGGGGGGGGGGTGGAGGGGAATTAACACAAGTAGATTTTCATTTTTCCTCTTTGTGGGGGTGGCATCAGTGCCAGAAACAAACTGTCGCTCTTACATTGAGTGTGTTTTTAATCCCTACCTTCTGGGGACTGGCTGTGTGTTTTGTATTTTTGGTTACATAATAAGTGGGGTTAAAAAAAATAGATTCATTATTATTATTAATATTATTATTATTATTGTTGTTGTTGTTATCTGGTATCAACCTGTGGTCTGCCAAGTTGCACTCCACGTCATTCAAGGTCCTCGTCATTTTCATGGTAATCGATTACTCTTATAATTAGGAATTTGTTTCTCTTTTTCCCGCAGAGCATACAGTATGGTTGCCCTTAGTAAACAGCCTGGTTAAGTATGCTTTAAAAATACCGGACACTACTTTACTTGTCGGCTGCTGGTAATTTGGGCTAGGCAGCATTACATGGAAGGACTTCATAGTCAATGGCACACGTTACATTATCTATCCATCCATCTAGCTGCATATGCTGGTCAGGGTCGTCTGGACGGAGGCAGAAGCGTAATATTTCATTAGGTTGAATTTAAATAATTGGAGAATTACAGAATGGAGGAGGTCGTATCTTAATGGGCACTAATTGTGGTGTTTAAGGCAGAATCCTAAGGCAGTGTGAGGGACGTTACGCATCGGACGCCAACACCCCTCTGTGCAGGAACTTTCTGTCAGTGTCGTTACTAAGGTTTCCACCCTCAGCAGGTGGAGCAGTCATTGGAAGCGGTGCAAATCATGATTGTGTGTGTGTGTGTGTGTGTGTGTGTGTGTGTGTGTGTGGTCCATGTATGCATTACATTGTGGGGACCAAATGTCCCCACAATGTGATACAAACCTGTTATTTTGACCTTGTGGAGACCAAGCTTCCAGTCCCCACAAATGGAAACTCAATTTTATAGAAAATCTGTAACTACAATCAAGAAATTTAAATAGCCAAAAGTCTCATATTTTATTTAGTTACTTAAGGTTAGGGTTGGGGGGGGGGGGGGGGGGGTCAGCTAAAAAATGCTGAGCTAACTTATCCAATACGTGCGCTGAGCCTCAGGTTTCTTTTCTTTTCTTTTTTTTTTTTTTTTTTTTTAAAAAAAAATGTTTTCTGACCTTGGTTACAGTCTTTTAAATTCTGCTCCTGAGAAAATACCGGCTGCAGTGTGGCTTTGATAAGCAGACGACGCTCACCTGTCAGGAGGCTGCGCGTCTTCACTTTAAATGACAGAACATGACATCTTGGTCTCCTGCTTCGCTCGGGAAAAATGGGAAACTGTACATGTGCTGATTTCTTTTTATTTCCCTTTAAATACAGATCAGCCGCAGCGGGCAGTGCGAGGCCGCGAGCGAGACGTTCCCCTTCATGGCGAGACAAAGTAAAATCAGCTTGTGGATACAGCGCATGCAGGGCCACCCTTAAGGGGGGAGGAAGGGGAGCCCAGACAGCGGGAGGGGCCCAGGAATGTTCAAGAGTTGGATAATGGTACTTTTTGTTCTTTTTTGGGGGGGGGGGTGTCTTTGAGTACAGCGGCTTGTACCCGTGTCTCTCCGGGCGTGACTTTAGCTACGTGAAGATGAGGACTGCAGTTAACTTCGTTTAGTAAGCAGACCGCGTGTGCGATGGCGGAGCATATGGGACATGGGCGCATCATTCATATTTATACATTTAGTGCCTCAGTGAAATTACATTAAGACGTTTCTCGTTATTATGCACGGACAGCATTTCTGCAAATTCCCCAATCTAGCAGGCTGTCATCTACCTTCTGCCTAAACATTCTATACTTATTTATTGCTTATTACTTTTATATTTTATTTTGTTTTTCCTAATGACATCAGATGGTCGTTAACTTTGTACATAAACGCTACCAGAATCAGGTAAGGCGCCATAATAATTCTCAGTGTTGTGTCATACTAATTATTGTCCTTAGTATTATGTGACTCACAACCCCGCTATTTAGCTGTTGCTATACACGAACATAAGAATAGCTTCATATTCCCCTCTTCCGTTGCATTCTCTCATAATAAACATACACTAAACACTGCCTCGCATCCAGGTACTGTTTGGAGGAATTCTGGAGTTCTGCTTTCTGTTATTTTTTTAGGTGTTTACTTTTGGGAGGGGGTTACTAATTATTATTATTATTATTATTATTAGTAGTAGTAGTAGTAGTTAGTAGTAGTAGTAGTAGTAGTAGTAGTAGTAGTAGTAGTAGTAGTAGTAGTAATATTGCTGTTATTGTTGTTGCTGTTGTTCTACCCTGCTGGACACCCAGGTATCCACGCGGCGCATCCGATTAGCCCGGCTCCACCGCACAGCCGTAAGATGAGAGCAGAAGGTTTTCGCGATACACTTTGTGCATGGACACATGTCAGCGGATGCAGGGAGTCGCGGGGTCTCGCTCCAAGCCTCAGGACTGTGAACGGTTCACCGCGCCGGAAAATGAATTTATATAATGGGACGCTTCGCGGCTTGCAGACTCCGGCCGCGCCGTGATCACGCTGCCGAAATGCACGAGCTCGTCCGATGCTCGCTTCCGACTCGCTTTCGTTTCCGAACGAGCGGAATGTAGGCTCTTCGGCCTCTGCTGAGCGGGGATGCTGCGCAAACCCTATCCTTCGTCGAGTCTTTCAATACAGAAAATATCTCAATATCAATTACATTTTTTTATTAGTTTTTTTTATTTTAATCTCCATCTTCCCATCCTTTCCCTGCCGCCATTTGTCTGGTTGCTTCTGTCACAACTCCGTCAGAGAGATCGGATGTGAAGGGGAGCAGTCACTAATCACCTAGGAGTCACACCAGCTGCCATGTAAAGGGCAGAGTGAAAAATCATATCAGATTTCAGCTTTCTCTTTCCTAGACGGACTGGAGCTGCGGGGGTGTGGCGTCAGATGCGGCAGGACACTGCCCAGAATGTCCGTTAGGGGCCATTTAGTCAAGGAGCAGTTTTATTTCTTTATTTTATTTTCTTAACAGACACCTGTGGACCACAGACACAGGTAGTGAAAACAAGCGAAGCGGAAAATAGCCCCTCAGGGCTGCTGGGTTACTATTAAGCCTGGGGATAAAGGAAAGCCAGGGCAGTTTATATGCATTTCCTATTTACTTGGCCAGTGATTTTTACCCATTGCAGTTTTTCCTTATGTATTTATTCATCTGCGATTTTTTTAAGTGCAATTCAAGGTAAGTATTTTACTCAAGAGTTTAACAGGTGTCTTCCTGCCACTTCAACTATCACCCCTCAGAGCATAAGGATTCCAATACGCCGTTTGCGGTCAGATTTAACGGTTTTGGTCTGGGAGTATCAGTAAATGAACGGAGGCTTGAGCAGATGGTCCCTGCTGAGTTATGATTGGCTAGTTGGCCCCTGCTGTGTTATGTCATCACTGGTTGCCGGCACGTGCGCTGGCTGTGAGAGACGACGTCAGCAGTGCTCTGTCCGTGGTGATGACCGGAGAACCAGAGCGCACAAGAGACGCCCCTGTCCATGGTCCTGATCTCAGCCTGCATGGTTTCTCTTCTCCCTTATTGCTAGAGTCTGTCACGATGCACAGTTCAGGGTGAAGCGGAGAAGATTGATCTCCTTCCCTTCCCCAAGCAATGCAGAAAGCCATATTTCTATTTCACCTTGTAAAAGCATGTGCTGGCTGTGATGTAAAGAGTATTATTTTCCTCTGGACGGAATCCAGTTCCTGGGAGGGGGGGGGGGGGGCGGGGGGTACTTGGGCAGCCTAGATTGACTGGACCTGAATGCCAACGCTCTTGTTTTGTTTGAATAACGGGCAAAACGTTGGCATAAAAGTCACTTGATTCACTGCGCGACATAAAAGGGGATTTAATCTCCCCTGGAGAGGGGTCCTCGTGCGGAATCAACACCATAAGGCGCATGAATCGAAGGTTGCTCCACTGAGACCTCAAGTCTCCACGTAAAATAAAGTACCAGTGAGGTCAAAGGAAGGAAGGACGCGGACAGAGGTTTGTGCTCATGTGGTGGTGAAGCCACGCATGAGGGTGTGTGTGTGTGTGTGAGAGAGACCTTGCTAACGGGTAACGCCAGGTGGTGCTGCTACAGCTCGCAGTCAGATCAGCTCGCCTTAATAAGGCGCCAGCGAGAGGCTACAATATGAAGCAGCCTAAACCAGCATTACTGAACAGGGAGGTGGCTTACCTGACTGCACCGTGACACCACACATTCGGAATTATGGGATCAAATTGGCCCCAGCACTGTGTGTGTGTGTGTGTGGGGGGGGGGTCTATGTATGATCTATGTGTGCATAGATCACATTTGGGGGCCACAATGTCCCCAAAGTGCGGTAAAACCTGAAACTTCCTTACTTTTGGGGACAATTTTCAGGTTCCCATTTGGATAAACCTCAGTTTTATAAAAAAAAATCTGTGACTGCAATCAAAAAAGTAAAAATGCCAGAAGTCTCATATTTTGTTTGATTACTTATGGTTAAGGTTAGGGCTGGGTGGGGGGGTAAGGTCGTCGTGTTGGGATCAAAGAAGTTACCTCAGCACACGAGCGACCGACTCTGACTTTCAGCAAGGTACATGCTTGATGTACGGTCACTCAAAATACACTAAAATAAAGTAATATATTGTGAAATGGGGTGAAAGTGTTATTAAAATTGGATTATATTCCCTGTCTAAAGTATTTCAAAGAAACTAAATGACTGTTCCATTGTCAGGTTAAGTGCTTTGCTTAAGGGCACAGTAACAGTTTCTTACCTCGGCACCCATTTCCTTAACCACTGTGCCACCTGCTGGTCTAAAATAATTAACAAATTGTTTCTATTTTTTCCCGTCAGTCAAGTTGACATGATTGAAATGGAAAGTTATACAGCTGTTCTTTTTTATGCCGTATCCTTAAAAGGTTTGCACTTCGGCAGAGTATTACCCAGTCTTAAGCGATACCTTGCCTACCTTCACTTCTGTTGGAAGTTCTAGAAAACTAGAAACTCCACCTCTTCCCGCTGATCACATGGGGGCTGCTGCATGTCTGATATGTCGACTACAGTATCTGTCCTGCCATCTTCCATTTCCAAGAACCATGTTTGTCTGTATTTTTAAATAGCTTTCCAAGTTTTTTTATATATTGCCATGTAATTTTTCAAGTCACGATTAGAATATCTCTCATACTAATTACTATAAACCTTCAAATATTTGAAAACCCGAATACATTTAAGAGTTTTTCATACAGCACAAATTGAACTGCGGGTAGCCAGTAGGGGGAAAGTTTACCGCCAGGGTCAGCCCAACTGTTGCCGAGGTCCTAAGTGGGGTGCGGGGCGGGGGGGGGGGGGGGGCACCCTAGTGGCCACTGGACCTTAAGCAGCTGCTTGTCCTGCTTAAGTTTTAAGCTGCCATTGACCGCCAGGACTTTGCGACCAGAGTTTTTAGGCTGTGGGAGTTCATATTGTACTGATTACTTCAGCTAGGAGCGGAAGCTACACCGAAGAGCAGAGAGCATGGAAATGTTGGGGCTGCACAGGCCTTTCGGTGAATGTGAAGCCATCGTGAAATCTTCCCCTCTGGGCTTTTCTGCGGATTGGCAGATTGGAACTGTCATAATTTTATCTCTTATTTTGGTGAAGGAATTACAACGGCGGCTGGACCATCCCCTAATCCTGACTCGCCGTGGACGAATCCAACATCTGCCTGAAATTACTCGGGAGATGAATGTTTCCGTGCGCCCGGCTTGAATGATACTGCCGGGTGTTTATTTTCTTTGCCCGCCAAGTCGTTTCGATGTATGTGCTGAGGAAACCGCATCCGCACAGACCCGCACAATCGCGCTAATACATTGTCTTCTCACGTCGCAGCGGTTAGCTACCGCCGGGTGTGGTGGTGAGTGTGCCTCGGACTCCACGGCTCGCAGACGAACTCCTGTTCGTCCATCTTCATCCGTCTTAAAGCGCAGAAGGCTGTCTGTGTTTCCGGATCAGCACCGCAAGGCTTTAAAATGCTAATCGTTAGCAGTGTCAGAACGCGCGGTTTCGTTTGTTAGACCGCACTGGCCATCCGGCGATCAGAATTGGGCGAGAACGCGAGCCCACAGAGCCAGCCCTGCTTCCCGGGAGTGTTGGAATCGGATCAGTCGGAGGAGATTTTGACAGACAGGGGCTGCAGCTCACCGATGCTGGGGAGGGTCCCACTGGGATACAGGGACTGGGGAGAAAGGCGGACGAGTGTCTGCGGGGAGAGTGGGGAGGCCTAGCACACATACAAGGCTCTCCTGCGATGGAGGGAGCTTTTCAGGTGGAGTAGTACAGCTTTTATATTCCAGGCAGGCAGGAGGGAGAATTTTTCAGCCCCCATATTGGCACCTGTGGCACAAAGCAAAGAGGGACCCACTGGGAATGCGGAGGACCGGCTTATGCGGAGCAGGCGATGCCCAGCTACAGTGTGATCACACAGGTACTGCTTATGTCACTGCAATATCCCCCCTCCCCTGGAAAATGAGCAACACCATTGTAGAAAAACACACGCTCACCATGGAGGAACAAGTGAAAAAAAAATCATCTCAGCATCAAACAAAACAATGACAAACTGTTAACTGTGCTTAGCGTGGAATATTCCAGCACGGAGGTTTAAGGTTCATATTTCATGACACTTAAGCTGAAGCATTTTTCAGTTGGGTTTTTCTAAAAGGTTGTGTGCCTTGGTAAAGAAATGACTAATGAATAAAGTAGGCAAAAATACTTAAAAAAATCTATCAACAAACTTTATTTTAGACAGTGAAGACTAAGGAGACTGGTTGGTGTTAAGGGGCAATAAACATGAAACATGAGAGTCTGTAAAAAAAAATAAAAAACAGGCACAATATTGCTTCTCCCCAAACGGAACTGCACCGGGAAGCACAGCGTTGTTCGGAACTTAAACACCTTAATACTGTCACTAATTCACTCGGCCCATTACTGGGCTGCAAATCCAGGCCTCCTGCTGGGAAAGGCAGCAAAAACAGCCGTGGCCATTGGAACGCTGAGCCTGCACGGGGGGGGGTAGTAGAGTATTGCTGATAAACACCTTTAATTCTGGCACAGCTTATTAAACCCCCCCCCCCCACCGGGCTGTGTTGGTACTGCGTTCTTTCTCGTGTTGCGCCGTCTGTCTTCGCCTCTCCCCTGCAGACACGGTCCGCTCCCCCCCCCCCCCCCCCCCCGCTTCCCCCTTTTCTCCGCCGGCTCCCGGGTCACAGACATGTAGCTCCTTGACTGCAGAAGAGATCGATTTGCTAACCGACTGGGCAGACAGGTGCAGCGCTGGGATCAAGGCCAGGCAGCAATTTAGCTTAAGTACTGCAAAGCGTCTTCCACCCGGAGGTGTCTATTGGACCCCATCGGCCGCCAAAGCAATCAAGCTAAGAATCTCCGGAAGGACGTCGACATGGGGACAGCCTCCACGTGTCGTGTGTGACAACATTACTAACACTGCAAGTTCTCTTCCAGACAGGAGTTTAGTGGTCCGGAGCAGACGGTGTTAATGAACTCTATTAATTAGATGGAACCAGTGGGGGCTGGCAGATTTTCCAGTGAGAAACGCTTTTGGGACAGTTTTAGCCAGATTCCGATTTATACGCTTCATTTTGGGTTAGCTGCTGCATCTTAATGTCAGCCGTTTAAGAAATCGCTCTCGTTCGTGTTACTTCAACACAGATCTCCAGGCCAATAGTAGTTTAATATTATTATTATTATTTGTTTTTATAAACAATCATCAATCCAGAACTGTAAAGATATCAAACATACACAGATAAATAACACAATAATTGCTGTTACAAATGGCATGAAAATGATTTTACATCCACATTCCCATAAGTCCACGCATGGACATTTATAATAGTCATTAACCACCAAAAATTATTTACAGGAAAAATACATAACTATAGTATCAGGGGCTGCTGCAGCTCCTGGGCTCTCAGACTGACCCAGTCCAATAAGTTCTGGGCTTTAATTACCCAATTCTGGGGATGTAGCCAGTGTGGCATGAGACAGTACCTTCCAAAGAGCAACCAAACGTGTCATTTCACAGCATCCAAAGAAAGCCATTTAATACTCTAACAATAACCTTTTGACTTACAAAAGGCTCCTTTTTGTTCAGTGTGTGCTGCTGTCTGCTCCTTGCGGAGGAGAATCTGTGTTTCGCTTCAGCCTGGATTTCGGATCGATCCTCTGCGGAGTGAGGGAGCACAAAGGCCCCCTCCGGGTGACTCGAGTCGCTCTGCTGATAATTACAGCCGCCCTGACAGGTTAATTGCATGGTGATGCTCTTTGCTTGAGCGTTGTGGTGGGTGGGGAGGCCTGCGGAGGAGAAGCCTCTGGCCTAACATCAAGCTGGGCACAAACCTCTCCTTCTCCTCCTCCAGCAGCTCTCATGAAGTGATGTTCCTCAGAACTTCTAGAGCCCAGCTTTATTTAAACATCGCACATATTATTCTCAGCCATTTAATTCTCACCTTGGTGTAATGAGACACCGAGCTACCCAGTCCATCACTGAAACAGAGGCTCTGCTTCTCTGAGATCTTATTAGTGGAAGGGTTGCAATTAGGAGAAACGAGGCCTCAGATTACGGGCTGATTCACATTCAAGATGTAGGACAGTGACCTCTGCTGGTGACCTTTGATCAAGGCGTTCTTCATATGCCCCCAAAGGGAGATAAGCGGAACTGTGCCGTTCGTTTGTATTTCATTCCCCCTCTGTCACAGTTCTTTGTGATGTCAGGTTACGGTTTGAGGTCTGAAAAGTGCATAACTGGTTTTTCTAGACCTATCATACGTCTGCTTTTCTAGACCAATCATACATCTAGTTCCTGCTCCAAAAACTTACGGCATCACCGGCCCTTCTGTGGTTACATGGGGGAAAAAGTGGAAAATCAGACCCAAGACACTAAGGCAATGCTCGACCGTAATGACGTTTGATCCATGCATTTCCAAAGTTTTCCAGAAGACACAGAAAGGGCACGTCTACATGATTTCCATCATAACCATCACAGGCAAAGGGGCCTGAGGTTGGCCCTGGGAACCAGTTGACTTTTGGGCATCACCATAAGGCACAGCTTGGATGGGGAGCTTGGCATTCAACTGGCTCGTCTGCAGCTGGAGTCCGGTCAGATTGGCATCCCGGCCTTCTGCTGAGTTCATGCTCACCTTTGAGGGAGCTGGACGGCATGGAGTCTGACCGATTGGCAGATAGTTGAGAAGAGGATCCAATCAGAAGGCGAGCGGGAACTGCCAAACCATGAGCATACACTCAGCTGCCTCACTGGCGCCCTCTGGAGGCTCTTCCCCCAGGCGTCGGTAGCCCCGTCCACCAGAGAAAACTGCTATGGAGAGCACCCTGTCCTTTGGGGTCTCGTCCCTGCTGGGCAGTCGGCTACGTGCCCAGACCCCGCGGCCGTCGCTCAGCCCGTAGATGGTGCCGTCCTCTGGCTCATGTTCCGGGGACTGGGCCTGGGATGGGTCTCGACCAATGGCAACCGAGGTCCTGCCAGTTAGTGGCTTCCCTGGCAGGCCTGAGGTGGAGCGCAGGCGGTAGCGCAGCATGACCTCGGCGGGCTCGGCCCGGTCATCCACCCAGCCGTCTCGGAAGGAGTCCCGGCTCAGCAGCTCCGAAGGCAGGGAGCTGGAGGCGGCCACCAGGAAGTTCACCGGGCCGCAGTGGGCGTTCAGAGACGTCATACCCTTCCCTGAAACAGCCAGAGCCTTGTCACATAGCAAACCGAGACTACATTAGGTCTGATCTCAGCCCAGTCGTGGGTAAATATGGGTTAGAAAGTACAGCATCAAGGCTTCTGATTCTCACGCACCACCCCTTGGAAATTACTATTATTATTGTTATTTTTCTCATATTTTACTCTCTATTTTCACACAAGTGTAGGTCACCGATGAGGCCCCCACCCCCGGAAGCGTGCTCACCTCTTATGATGGGAATGCCCTCCAGTCTGGGCACGGGCAGCGTGATGATGATGCCCAGAGAAGTGCCCACCCACAGCAGCCCCTGACACACCATCAGGCTCGTGACCCGATCGCCCGCCTGCCCTGCGGAGGGAAAGGTGAAGGAGGAAACGAGGTGCTTGGTGGGTTTGGATGCAGATACAGAGACACCCGCTATTGCAAACACAGCCTTGCAGACCATCAACCAATTAACCCGAAGTCCCACTTAGCCCCACCCACTTTCAGGCTCCTCCTCTCCCACATGCCAACCCAACCCCCAATTCTTTTCATCCATCATCTGCTATTGCCAAGCCATGCGGAATTCCATGCCACATTCCTCTCTGCCAATATGGTTTGTTTGTGGAGATTAAAACCCCATGCATGACAAATGCACTCCCAGCATTCTCGATCAGCACCATTTAGCAGAACACTAACTGCCATTTATCGTCCCACGTCCTCCATTCCGCCGCCAGTGAATATAGGGAACCGTTTGATTATTGACCGAGGGCAGCTCATCAGAAGCGCTTTGCTGAACATTATTTTTATCCACCTGTTCTGTCCTGCAACCTCCACCGTCACAGTGCCACATGACAGCCGCATGACAGCCGCATGACAGCCACATGACAGCCGCATGCCTCCTTAGCACCCGCTTCCGAACCTGCAGTGGACTGTTCCGTGTTGTGCTCTGTGAATGAGGGTCTGATCGATTAATGCGCCGACGGTCTGTGCCAGTCAGGAGGCGCCTGATCAGGGACCGCCACGGTGCTAACCACATACGGAAGTCCTCGTTAAATACAGAGGTGGCACTGCGAGATTCATAGCTGCAGACAGGAAGCCATCAGTGCATAGAACAGGCAATTAGCAGAAAGAAGAGCATCCAGTATATATATAAAGTATAAAATTGAATATGCAATATACTGTACATGTGATATACGATACATGTGATATACTATATATCTACATGATACTGTTATGCACTAGGTTACCTATCTACATGATACTGTGCTAGGTTACCTAGGACCTAACCAGATGTCTTAGAACCATAAATAGTATTTGCTGCTATATTGTTGCTGCCACAGTAGGCTAGGGTTAAGTTAAAGGTTCTAAGGTAATACGTGTATCTATTCTGGGTTGATCCACCCTATACGCAACATAGGCTGCATTCTGTGACATAACTACACGACTTTTAATATTTAACTATTTTTATTGTGAAAGAGATGCAAACTACTGTAGGTTGTTATTGGCCATTTCATAGATGAGCCATTTGATGTTCATTTATTGAATATGGAAGAGTTGACCAAATTTATTTTCTGCTGCCATATGGAGTTTGAGGGGTCTTAGTAGAATCTTGCGCCGTAACACCCAGGGCTGGTCCTGATCTATGCAGAACCCCCCCCACCTGGCAGGTGAAATCTTGGCTAAATCACAAAGAGGACAGTGTCACCCAATGCAATTTGCCTGATGCCTTTACTTCCTAAATGTCAAGGGTTTGGCTACCAAGCTACACTGACCCCAAAGAGTGTGATCCTCTCCATTCGTGAGTTAAGGGGCGTGCTTGTCATCTGCTTGGGGGGGGGGCATTAAGGTCGGGATTAAAAGCTGATCTTTAATTTCTTTCTTATCGTGGGTTTGGGAATAATGTCCAGGATCAGTCAGCAATCAGTGTTTAATAATGCCATTGGCATTCATGCGGGGTGCTTTTAAGGATTACGTCCAGTGGGTTTGAAATGAGCAAATTAGCCACGATTTTCCTGGCCTGGAAAGACTTCATTTGCTTACAGCTTTCTCTCTACAAATGGCTTCCAGGTCCCTGTATTGGATCTTTCTCGCTTTCATCCTTTCCCCACTTGTGTGTTTCTGTGCACTTGGGCAGAATGTGTGCACCGCGCAGCGTGACTTTAGAATGTTCTTCTGCTCGTCCACTTTATCGGGTTTTACATTATTCTCAAGGCCGATGAATCGGAGAAGAGGAACTGTCTGTCAATTTAGGTTTTTGTGGCCCAAAATAACTCAGTGGGGAAAAAAAAAATAATCTGCATTTCTGATGTTGGTTCATCTGTGAAGTTGAATGGAAGTGGCTGCTCTCGGTTTTCCTGGTCCCTGGATGTTGCGGAAGAACAGGACAGAAACTCCTGGCCTTCCTGTGCCTGTTTTCACGTGCAGGCACGTACGTGAGGCTCTCTGTCGATAGCAGATAACACACTGGGGTGCTCTGATAAATATTTCATCTGTCAGGAGTGCAGGAAGACAGCTGGGGTTCCGGGGTCTCGGAGAGATCTAATACGGGGAGGGGGGGGGCAGAAAGCAGGGATCATGGGCGAAATAAGGGAAGGACAATGCGGGAGGAGGGATGGGAAGCGGCATGGAGACAGAGGGACAAAAGCATACATGGGAGGGGCAAGTGGAGGAGAGACAAAGGGTGTACACTGTGTTCTGGGGACAGCAGAGCGTTTCCATGGCAACCCCCCCATCATGAAAGCTTAGTCTCCAACTGCATGGCTGCTTGAAGGCATTGATGTGCTGTTGGCTCCTTCCACTAACACAGCCACATCCTGCTCTAGTCCTTAGCGTATCGCTCATCTGTGGCCATTTCCGGGAGCTCCAGTCTTGTCGTGACTACAGAGCTCAGAGTCACACCTGCTGAAACTCCCCAGATGACTCCAGACCCCCCCTTCTCTTGCTTCCATCTCGTTCGCTCTTCCTGCCGTTTCACCCTCAAGCTGCGTCTCTGGGTCACGTGGCATAAGAGGGTTTGTTGCTCTAGCAGAACTGTTCACGAATAAGGCTTGAAGAAGCCATTTACGGAGCGAATCCCAATGACGCTAAACCAAACTGGTTTAGTTGAGGATTAATTTATCCCAGGATGAGAAATGTTTTGTGCAAATGATACATAAAGATCTTCCTGCACATTTTTCATCTATAAAACTCACAGTTTCAGTTAATCACCAAATCCCCCTTAAACACTACAGTTTCTAATTTATTCTTTTTTTAAGGGGCGGCATATTTTAGCTCATTAACACAAACACACGTATAATAAATTAGAATTTAGGGATCAGTGGTCATTGCTGACACACCACAGCACACAGTGCAACACAATGAAATGTGTCCTCTGCATTTAACCCATATGTGACAATGTGACATAGCAGGGGGCAGCTAATTCAGCGCCCGGGGAGCAGTGCTTGGGGGCGGTACCTTGCTCAGGGTACCTCAGTGGTGTCTTGCTAGTCGGGGATTCGCACCATCAATCTTGTAATTACAAGTCTGCTTCCCTAACCATTAAGACAGCACTGAAGGTACCTGTAGTTTATCAGGGTGGTGCAGGTAAGCCCAAGGTTGGGGCAAAGTCAGCAAAAGGGTTCATTTGTTCACACCTGGGGCTTGTAACCCAACCTGTCAGGCTTGGTTCTGATTCTTGTTTTCAGCCCCAGAACACACATCCACCCCCTGTTGCAACTTTTCTCAGTACCCAGTACCCCTCAGGCTAATGCCCCTTCCATTTGGTGTTCATCCCAGTTCCCCCATTCTGTTACCAACATATTACCAATCCTCCCCATCCTGTCCTCCCATCACCATTTCAAATGACTCTGTTACATATCCGGCCCCCATTAAATCTTACAGCTTGTTCAAAGTGAGGAACCAGATCGCATTCTGTAAGCCAGGATGCTGCCTTTACATGACACCCAGTCCATCCAGCCATGCATAGATAAGGAAACTTGCGAGGAGAGGACAGAAGCAATTTCTGCAATAAAAAAAAAACCTACCGGGACTCAGGAAGGCAGACGGTGTGGAGATGTTGATCTCCTGTAGAAGTGCCAGAGTCTCTGTGTGGAAGAGGCGGATGGAGGAACTCTCAGAGAAGGCCATCCAGACACCACCCCCCGCCCGGACCATTTGGGTGACGCTCATCTGTGGATCCTGGTGGGCCTCGAACCTCTGAGAGAGAGAGAGTGAGAGAGCTAAGTCACCATGGAAACATTGGAGCTGAGACGAGAATCAAGAAGTGAAAAGCAGGAGCAGAACGGGAGCAGGAGCGGTACGGGAGCAGGAGCGGAACGGGAGCAGGAGCGGAACGGGAGCAGGAGCGGAACGGGAGCAGGAACAGTGGGAAATGATGTTACCCACACGGAACAGGTTGATGGGGAGGAGGACAAAATCTGTGGATTTAAATCCCCCCCCCCCAATCACTCACTCACTCACACAAACCCAGACTCAAGCTTACAAATAGATTACAAAAACAGGCTTGTAAATTGGATAGACTTTATGGGAGCTGATTAGAAATTCATTAAAGGACCTTCAAGAAGCTGAGTGGTACTTCACGAATTTTGAAACCTGAAACAAGAAAACACACACACACATACACACACACACAGACATCAGCACCTAATCAAGCCAACACTCATAACAGTCTGGAAAGCAATCCATCACATTCCCAACGCAATGCTGCAATTAGCTACGGATCCAGGCCCCACCCGACACCCAACCAGCAACGGCAGCCGCTTCATTCACATACGGCCACTTCTGTCTGACCTTAAAAAGGCCAAAGCTGGGCCTAAGGGATATGCTGATTAAATGTTGCTTGTTATTCTTTTGCCGTTTAGTTATCCTTGAGAAATGTGTTTTCTGTGTATTCCATGAGAAGGGTTGGAAGACCCCTAGGGAAAGCAGAAAAAAAAGCCCAGCGAGATCCCTCAAAAAAATCCCTGAGCTGGGTCTCTGTCCATCCTGCTCCACCGTTGACTCCTGGATTTTTACAGCACCAAGCATCCAGGCCCCCTCAGCGAGCACTGCAAGACGGGCCGCCACCAGCATCTCCCTGCAGCCTGCGGCTAACTTAAAGCACAGAGTGTGCCCGACGGGTCAGCGAGGAAGCAATGAGGCATAGCCCGGAGGGCAGGTGGGACGCGGCCCAATGAGGCGGAAAACACTGGGGCGTGATGGTCTGTCGAGAGGTCTCTGACGCGCAGCACCAGTGCAGGCTGGGTAAAGACAGGGAGCCTCACACTGCAAGGCCCATCTATCTGCGTCTGTGCATAACATCTGTCAGTGCCTTTCCATCAGTCTATCCAGAGATCTGTCAGTGCCTTTCTATCCATCTATTTATAAATCTGTCTGTGCCTTTCCATCAGTCTATCCAGAGGTCTGTCAGTGCCTTTCTATCCATCTATTTATAAATCTGTCTGTGCCTTTCCATCAGTCTATCCAGAGATCTGTCAGTGCCTTTCCATCAATCTACCCAGAGATCTGTCAGTGCCTTTCTATCCATCTATTTATAAATCTGTCTTTGCCTTTCAATCAATCTATCTAGAGATCTGCAAGTGCCTTTCTATACAACGATTTATAGATCTGTCTGTGCCTTTCCATCCATCTATTTATAGATCTGTCTATTCCTTTCTATCCATTTACTTATAGATCTGTCAGTGCTTTTCCATCAATCTATCTAGAAATCCATCAGTGCATTTCTATGTATCTATTTATAGATCTGCCTGTGTCTTTTGAACCATCTATTTATAGAACTATCAATGCCATCCATCCATCCATCCATCCATCCATATTCTATACCCACTTGTCCCATGCAGGGTCACTGGGGTTTGGGGTGTGCCCTGTTGTATTGTCTGATTGTTTGGTCTTCCTGCAGTAAATCAGTCACTGTATCAATTAATGCACCTGTCTCTATATTAGTTTAGTTTACTCTGTCTCCATCTGTCCACCCATCTACTGTATGTCTTCCTGCCTGCCTGTCTGTCTGTCCCTGTCTGCCTCCATGTGGGGACAGATTGATTTACAGAAAGGCCTTGCGTAATGGGCCCTTCCACCGTAATGTCCCAGCCTGTCGGAGCTCCACACTCATTTTGTCATGGGGATCAGCTTGTGTGTACATGTGTGGGATCAGTGGAGGGGAGCTGTAAGCTGCCCTCAGGCAGAGTCTGACTCACCCATGGGAGCCGCACGCTATCGCCCTCTACTGTTGGGAGGGAGGCGCAAATAAAGGAAAGCGCTGCAGGGTGAGTGCCCTGCCCAAAAGAACGACAGGGAATTTGAATCCTCTCAAATAAATGCAGCTTTTCAAACTGTTTGTTTGATTCTTTATTAACTTTGTGGGTATTGCTCTCAAAGTCACGCAGAAGAGCGTCACCCATCTAAAATCACAGGCCCAGCTTGACACCAGACCATTCTGACGGCAGATACCGGGACACGACGCAGCACGTTGACACCAGTCTGCCGCTTCCACAGGACGTGACGCATCGAGTGAGAGTGCTGATGCGGCACAGATCGTTAACAAGTCAGACTTCATTAATTACCATTCTGGGGCTGTCATGCAGATGCGCATACTATCAAAAGTCCTGGGGCATGTGGGTAATTAAGAGAGCCTTCGCAGACATCTCCAGTGCAGCCTGGAAGTCTGTGCCTCACTCTTACTTTGCATTTATCCCTTCTGAAGACTCAGAGGACCTTATCGACGTATGGATTGATTTCTTTTTCTTAAAGCAGCCTCCCCCACAATAAAAAATCACGTGCTCCCATTGCCTGGTGATGCTGTCTTTGGACCGCGGTTCTGTAAATCATTTTCCGGACCAGTAAGACCATTGAAGCAAATGCCCCCCACCTCCCACTGCTCTACCTGCTTTATTCCTCACTGGAGTGACCCCTTCCTGTGGGGGCACAGAAGGTCCTCTATGGACAGGATATCCGGGCCCCAGGAGCTCCGATTACAGCCGGAAAACCTGACTGTGGAGCCGAGGTCTGACAGAAGCCAAGGCGGGGCCTCGGGCTCGCTCTCCATTGTAACAGTGCATCCATCCATCCATTTTCCAAACCGCTTATCCTACTGGGTCGCGGGGGGTCCGGAGCCTATACCGGAAGCAATGGGCACGAGGCAGGGAACAACCCAGGATGGGGGGCCATCCCATCGCAGGGCACGCTCACACACCACTCACTCACACAGGCACACCTACGGGCAATTTAGCAACTCCAATTAGCCTCAGCATGTTTTTGGACTGTGGGGGGAAACCGGAGTACCCGGAGGAAACCCCACGACGACATGGGAGAACATGCAAACTCCGCACACATGTGACCCAGGCGGAGACCCAGAGGTGTGAAGGCAACAGTGCTAACCACTGCACCACCATGCCGCCCCGTAACAGTGCATTATTATTATTATTATTATTGTTAGTCTTATTATTATTATTGTTATTATTAGTCTTATTATTATTATTAGTCCTTATTATTGCTGTTTTTGTCATTTTACTTCTTGTTATTAGTTCATGAAAAATAATAAATTGAAATTTACAGCCTGCAAAGGACAAGAAGGACAAAATCAACAAGGTTCCTAGGAACTGGGCACTCAGTGAGGGGGGCAGATATTCAGGGCTGAGAAGAGATGGGGCGGGCAATTTGTGGGGGGTGGGGTGTGTTCAGGGCTGAAGAGGGATGGGAACTCTGGGTGGGGAGGGCAGATATTCAGGCTGAGGAGAGATGGGGCATGCTCTCTGGCTGGGAGGGTACGGAGTTCACCTACTTCCGTTTCCAAGCTGGCAGTCTTGATGGTGGTCACCCAGTTGGCACTGCTAGCCCAGATCGAGTCCTCCAGCACCAGAAGGGTCTTTACTGGCTCTGGACCCACCTCAACCCGCCTGCTGGACGCAGGGTCCCCACAGCTCCTCTGAAAAGAGAGAAAACTTCTTACACAGAGATTGCATGCTGGCATGGATTGGAATGGCAAGACTTTGAAACGGGACTTTCTGTGAAAGCGAACAAAGAGCAGGTTGTAAAATGAAATAACAACAACCGAAATAAGCATGGGTTCAGTCTTCCGAACGGCTCCAGAAAAAGTCATAAATCACATTTACAATGTAGACTCAGCAAGACAATCACTCCCCCTCTGTTAGCTGGAAGGCAGAGCGAAGCCGTTTCGTTAAGGTTTAATTACCGGACACCCACCACAGTTGGCGTTGCCGGATTATAATTTGAATTATATGTTTTTTTTATTATTAACCTTCATACCATGTTAATGAAGCAAAATTATAGGAGGAAGTGCACTGAGCCATTTAATTAACATTTTGAATTGTTTATTTCTACCTTTGAAACTGAAGTAGTTTTTATTCTTGCCCCCCCCCCCCCACCCCCAACTCTACCCCAGGTTAATTGCCTGGAATAATTTAAATGTCACCCCCCCCACACACCCCCCCACCTTCCCCTGCAATCTGGACCCACTCATGCTTTTAGTAAACCTCTGTTCCGGACACTTTGGGTCCAAAAAAAATAATAATAATGCAACTGGACACAGTTAGCATTAACCGAGCCATTTAACCCACTTTCTGAAACTGCAGCACTTTCAGACACAAAAAGTCCACCCTCCCCCCACAGCCTTTTTAACTACTGCACCCCCCACCTTCACTTCCCTCGTCGCCGCTGTCATTCCCACTGTTTCTAGGCTTAATCACTCAATCTCCTGCCAATCACGATATTAGAAAGGGAACGACCCCCCCCCGGAACAGCAAAATGACAGGAATATACTGTGTATCTGCCTCCAGCAGCCCCCCTAACAGCCCCGGAATGCATCTCCTGTGACAGGCCTCGCGTTTCCTTACGTCTGTGAACTTAATTTCGGAACGCGCTGAAGCGTTCAAACGTCTCGCAGCCGCCCTAATTACACTGAAAAGGCCCGAGGACTCGCACCGTGTTCCCGAGACGTTAAGATAAGGTCATATTTATGAGCCGTGTGACTGCTCTCAGTTTCACATATTCAGCTTCAACAGTATGGGGTGTGGGACTTACTGGGACCACCAACTGGCCACCCTATCTAATGCAAGCTCGTCATCCATTTTGCTCCAAAGGAACTCACCAGTTTATCCATTTGTTACTGTTGGACATTCTATTGGAACAGTTGAGACCCCCCCCCCCCCCCCAACACCACCATTCAGCATCTAAATTAAATCAGTCATTTAGGACGGTAATTAGATTCGTTTGGCCATGCTCCTCATTTCACAGATAAATGTCTTTACAAACTTGCTCATCCGCTCGCAATGTGTCCAGCTAAAAAACAACGAGCACTCAGCAAACAGCACGTGTCACCAGGACGTTAACGCCAGCAAAGCAGTGTGCACCACATGTGTGGTTGTGATTCATAAATTCAGGTTTCACTTTTAAGGCTCTCCTTTAGTGTTTTATCCATGTCGACCCCACTGAACTTCGGCATCAAATAAATATGGAACGTGCAAGGAAAGTTCTATTACTGTCTGTTCCTATTTTTATTAAACTTTAATATAAAGAACATTACTCAAGGACTGTCTATTTGAATGAAGGTTCACTAATTGTATTTACACCCATGAAGGTCCTCATGCTAGCTGTGTATACATTATCTACTGTTATATGCGATGTAAAATCGTCAGGTTTTTGATCAGTAGTGACATCGCTTAATTTGTCTAGTGACCTAAGCTGTCAGTCCCTAATTGCGTTTATTATTATTTTTTTGGATTAATGTGCTTTAGCATCGGAATGAGGAAGATCGCAATTTCATTTACATGAACTTTCTCTCAGACACTGCAATTTTTCTTTAATACCGTCACATGGGAAAATATGCGAGTTCCCAGATAATCACCTCAAATCTGGCTGTGCGGCAAAGTGAATGTTAGTTTTTGTTACTGTCTGGAAAATTGTTTCACATGATACAACAGTGCTGTGTTTTTGTTCTGTCTGAGCTACTAATTAGCTGAGCCGAACTGAAACAGATTGCGAATTAGTGATTTAGGCAAATCCTGACAGTGAGATATTACTTTTTTAATGTTTTTGTTGCACTGTGTTTTTTCCTATGGGGAAAATTAACAAAACTAAATGTTCTTAGTAATCGATAAAGTGTTAACCAGCTGAGCAAAAAATGGATTAACACACTAATGGTTGCTTAAACTCCTCCAAAATGTGAAATTAAGTACGTAAAAGCCTGATAAATATTTGTTATATTGAATATGAATTAATACAGATTTGTTTGATGAAAACAAATAAGCCATAATAATACAAGTAACAATGTAACATGTGTTCATTTTAAGCTGAAATATGCTTTTATTTATGGATCTGTCAGTTTCTATCTCTCTCATTTAAAAAATGCCACATACAGGCAGGACAGGAGCAAATTTGGGCATATCTCGGGGGGGGGGGGGGGGGGTCCTGGAGGGATCACAGGTCCCAGACAAGACACCAGCACGTCACAAATCTGTCACTCTCACCTTTTATAAATGTGATACCCAAGCCAATCTGTCAAGTGTAATTACTCAGGAAGCTGGTTGGAACACAAGTGAGTATGACCCCAGGATCGATCAAGTGGGGGGACAGAGGCGTGCTCACCTCCATTGTTGCGGCTGTACACCCTCACTGTCCCGTCTCTCAGCCCGGCAAAGAGGAAGTTTCCCAGATGTTTCAGGCACAGTACAGGACACCTCTCAGGGGTCCTGAAGGTCAAGAGGCACTGGGTAGAAGTATCCACACTTCCGTATATGAGGATCCTGGCAAATTAAAACAAAGGTCCACACCGATTTAACAATGATAGGCAACTCATGCCACCATCCAGCACCAAATCTAAACACCAACGAATCAATGGTACATTAGCCAAAACTACCCACAGTTTAAACAAAACAGAGAATTTCACTTTTAATTCTGTACATTATATCTTTTTAATATGTGATAAAACATTTGGAAAATGCCCCTTAGCTCTTATTCCCTGTGAAAAATCTGCTCTTTAGGAGGTTTAAGATAGAACATTTCCAAATGCTAAGTGGGACTTAAAGCATGAAGTACTTCTTAATGGACAGTGTGATGCTCATTCTGCTGTCGACTTCACCAGCCTAATTATCAGCGTTACAGAGTGAAAACTGCACATCCAACGGCCCTCCCCGTTCGGAAGGCTGCGGTGCTGTTTTCAGTAAACAGCGCCTCCTCTTTGTCGTGTTTTGGGTGTACAAAGGGCCAATCAAGAGGGGGAAATTTGGGAAAGGGGTCAGAGGATCTTGAAGGGAGGTGCATACATAAAAATTTATATAAAAATGCCCAAGAACATGTTAAATCAGTCAAATGCTGCAATAAATGTTAGAAATGAAAAGAAATATTAACTTGTAGTGAAACGCTGATTTCGACAGCCTGTCTTCATGCCCGGGGATGTGTGCAAGCGGTTTGTGTGACTGGGGTGGTTAATCGCCAAGTTTAAGGGTGAGCGTCTGTGTTTGGGTGCATCTCACCTCCCATCCTGAAGTCCTGCACAAATCGTGTTTCCCACACCCGCTGGGCTTTTCCCGAAAGCTTCCTCGTCTTCCCCCTCTGTCTCCTCGGCCAGGCCAGGAACCGGGACGTATTCCAGGCAAAGCACCGGCGCCCCCAGCTGGAATGACCTGACCGGGCGAGGCGTGGTCCTATTCAAGGAGAAGATCTCGATGTGTCCTCCCTGGCCGCTGTCGGTACTGCTGGCGACCTGCGTAGTAGCGAGGCAGTGGTGACACCATACAGAACCAAACTTCTCAGCACACAACCGCAACCCCACGCACTGCAAGAGAAACCATCATCAAATTTGCAGTGCCACAGAGCACATCCAGCCCTGCAATTCATCGCAGGCCAAGTTTCTCTCTGTCAGCAATTTCACTCTCAGGGAAGAGTGAAGTTTAAAATCAAATATACTTCCAAATTGAATCTGTCTGCACCTAACTTTTTAAATATATGTCAAATTCATAAACTGCTCACCGGATTAGATTCACAATGTCATCCCTATAACTTCAAACATTTTTTTTAACTCTGTTTCATCAGAATAGGAGAAGTGGGGAAGAAAGGAAATGTGTCTTTCAAGGCTCCTTGTCGTCTGATGGTTGAAAGTTTCTGCCTTTTTTTAAATAGATGATTGATCTAAATTTTGAACTATAGTTTGGAAAACAAAGTCAATCCGAACGCAACCGCATGGAGACCATGGGCCGATTTCAGCACCTGGCCATGTGTCTGGGAAAAGACCGGTAGTGGGTTGCACCTGTTACACTAAGTTCGATCTTAGCCGCAGATGGACGTAAACTGCCCTTATGGTCGAGTTTATGCTCTACTAAAAAATACATAATCGCTTGCACCACGCAAATAGTTTCAACACAGCACTATAGTTATAACATAAATTTTATACTACCTTAACATTAGGTCTAATTACAATTTTTGTACTTTTTGTACGTATTTTGTGATCCTGAGAAAACAGCTTTGGCTATGTTAAGATCACAAGAAAAATAAGTTATCTCAACATAAGACAGAAAAAGACAATGATGTACGTCCTCTGTGGAATTCCACCCTATGCAGAGTTGCAGTGAAGAGACAGGCAAAGAAGTTGTGTGTTCACATGAACGGGGCATGTTAATGTTCCTTACTTTGCAGTTCCCTTCAGGTCCTTAAGTAATACATGGAAATCAAAGTTATATATATATATTTTTGCTGATCCAAAAGTCAATCTGTGATATGAGCCAAACCGTGAGTTTTGTGATCCATCGGCCTTGTACCTAGCAAGCTGTCTAGCCAACACACTTCTTACATCACACCATCCAAGGCACATTAATTCACGGGTTTCATTACAGAGAAAACAAATCGATAGCTATGTATAGCTATGTTTAACCCAAACTCGACAAACATACCCTGTTTCCGGCAACATCAAACATGCTTTTGTTATGGATCTGTCAGTTTGAGAGTGATTGTCCATGGTGAAAAGGTCATTCTGCGTGACAATATTTTTATTTAGTAGCTACTAACAATGCTGTAAATTAAGCAGCAATGGCGCAACCGACAAAAGAATGCGGCACTAGGTTCAAATAAGCTAGTTTCAATGTATGATTTAAGGTACACTTATGTACAAACTTTAACGATCGAACTTCCGCTAAGCTGATACAACTCACTGCGGGGCCTTAAGGAGTCCCTAAAAATAGCCAGCTCCAGCAGCCACAACTGCGACCCTCAAGCCCCCAATCTCAGCCCTCCGAAACTCAAGCAAATTATACCCCGCAGAAGATCTAGTTCCTGCTCGCGTACACTGACCGGTATCTGGAACCGCTCCTCGGAAGCCAACTTTTCTTCCCCAAGCTGCCAGCTAATTTGAACGGAAAAACACAGAACAGGCCACATTGAGTGCTTGGCCGCTGTGCCGGATTCAGCAAACCAATCCTCTCGAATCAGACTGACTGCCCTCACCGTGATTCGGCAAGTGCTCTGTGTGCTCGGACCTCGCCGACGAGCTCGAGAGCAACCGGAAAGGCCTGGCTGGCCTGCCAGATCACCTCGATGACTGTCAACGGCAAAAGGCCATGGAAGAAGCAGACCTTAAGGTCATATATTCTATCACACTGAATTGTCTCCTGGGGGAACCGCAGAAAGGATGCTCTGGACAGACAGTATGGAGACTGATGGAGGTCAAACTGGGGCAACGTAAGGGAGAAGGGCGAGGAACGGCTTTGCAGGAAGCTCTGTGTGCTGGGAAGGTATGAGGCAGTGTGAGTCTCATTTTAAGATAAATAAATTACCGCTCAAAAACCACTCAGTCCATCCTGCTTATTTCGATGCTTGATAATCAGCGTCGGCATTAATGGTCAGTCACAGAGAAGAATAAATCTTAAACATCATGCGCCTTCACTGCAGTACCTGAAAATTATTCCAAAGTAATGTTTCCCTGGTCTGGATACAGCTGCAGTCCTTAACGATGGATTTACTTAGACCCTGGAGAATTTGCTCTTTTGGATTACACACTGCCCCCAAGCCCGCCCCCCCTTGACTGTTTTGTCTCAAGGCAAAATGGATTTTTAGGGTGTTTAACAGTCTCTGTGTTCTGCCCCTTCCCTGTGTCTTATGCTTAACTTGATAAGCTCTAGCTTCCCAGGTGTTTCACGTGCAGGAGTGTTGGAGATTCCCATTCAGTTTGCAATGACAGATTGCTACCGTTTTCAGTCTCATGCTGATTTGCCCAGTTCCCACCTTAACAGGGCCCCTTCATTTGTCCCTGTATAAGGAAGCATTCATCTTTGGGACGGTAAAGGAGGTAGTATCCCATAACCCCTGATCTCCTCCACCGAGAGTGGTGGCTCTGAGGCTAGGGCTACGTGCTAGTAATTGGAAGGTTGCTGGTTCAAATCCCATGGATGCCCCTTTAAGGAGGCATTTGTTTTCTCCTGGGTATGACATTAATCTACATCCGAGGATCCCAACTTACTGGGTAAATTTGGGGGTTGGTGGCAGGATTGGCATTCCAGCCACCGGAAAAATCTCATACAGTTCCATTTGAACTAGTGTGGTACTGAGGTATCACCGGCTGCACACGGGTTCTCATCCCTGAGGTGGTTTGTTGGGTGGTGGGTGTGGCTATGCTCTGTATCAGCGCGTACTCCTCACCTCCTCCTGTCTCAGCCCCTTTCAACCCCCCCTGTCACTTGCTTCAGAAATGTGACTGAACCATGGTGTGTTTTCCCAGGACTGAGGTAACTCAGCCAGTATAAACTGGTTCACAGCCACGTATTTTATTACCTTTCAGAAGATAGAATACTGGGGACTGGGTTCCAATCCAAATACAATATAACTATTTAATTAATTTTATTTTTAAATATCATTTAGGCCTTTCTGTTGCCTTTGTCTTACCTAAAAGCAATATCTGCATTTATCCACAAAGCACTTCCCAAAAGGATCTTTGGGTGAATTTCTACCTCCAGCAAACGGGAACATTTTTCATAAAGATTAACGGGAACGACCCACCCGATCACAGACAGATATGACCCCTCCCTCCTCAATCCCGACACGGGGATTTCTGTATATTCAGCGACCGTGTAGAGAGTTAAATACCAGAGACACCAACAGGGCCAAAATTAGAGGGATGGGGGGTTCCACCTACAGCATAAAATGCTGCTGAAACAACAAGAAAAAGTGTGCCCCCCCCCACAACATGGAGCCCCGCGCTACTTCCCAGTGTTTGTGTGTCTGATACAAACCTCCCGCTTTGACATTGTGGGGACCATTTTTTCCAGTTCCCAGAAGAGGACACTCAATTTTATAAAAATATGTGACTGACATCAGTACAATAAATATGTAAAAAGTGTGTGTGTGTGCATTCATGCAGAGGTAATATCAGTATGTGAAGAACATAACTAGAGGTTATGTTTGTAACTCTTGCCCTGTGTCTGTGTGTGCGAGCGGGTATACCTATCCTTACGGGGAACACAATCATTGTCCCCATAATGTGATAAATATCCGTTTTTTGCATTTTGCTTGGTTACTTGTGGTTATGGCTAGAGCAGGGTGGGGGTTAAAGTTGTCACAGTTAGCATTAGCATTTTTCCCATAGAAGTGAATGACCGGGCCCCATAAGGATAGGTATACCCTACGTGTGTGTGTGTGTGTGTGTGTGTGTGTGTGTCTGTGTACACAGAGCAGTCCTTTCATCCTGAGGTACTACACGTGTGTATGCCTGAGCAGAATATTCAGCAGTGTGTCCGAGAGGGTGACTCACCCACAGGTACCCCTGAGGCAGGGACGTGCTGGCCGCCGACAGCCCCAGCAAGGCGCACTGCACGGGGTTGTGAAGTCCGGCCTCCAGCTAGAAGGAGCAGAGGACAGAGATGGGCACTGGATCATCTCCATGCGGCACTGTAACCCCCCCCCCCCACCCCAGCCAGTGCGTGCCTCTCCCCTCCCTGTTGCCTCTGGGAGCTGAGGGATCGCTGTCAATAGCGGCGCAGCCATTTCACGCCACCCACTTTGCCAGACAAAGCCGTGCATCTACAGGGAGCCCATCCTGTCTCTGCTAATCATCTTTCCCTGCGAGATTCCTCAGGTCACGTGGAAAAGCAGCAGGGTGATGAAATGCAGAAGCACCTCATTCAGAACGGTTTTTTAACAACGGTGCTGAATAAAATGGAGGAAGAAATAGACCGACCAGGTATCTTTTTTTGGTAGAGTCGCCAGGCATCGCTCTCAGCACTCGCTACACTGTTCCATTTCCTTAGCGTCGGCTCCCACTTCCTGTCACACGATACGCTGGCTAGTGCTTAGGCTCCGCCCCTTGATGTACCACCAAGCTCCTGAAAAAGTGAACCCGGGCCTTGCAGCTCTGCCTGGCGGTGGCTCCGCACTCCTCCCCGTCTCACTGTCTGCGAAGAAAAACTCCAGCAGAGAGGCGACAACGAAATATGTTCCAGTGATGCTATTTAAAAAAAAAAACCTTTTGGCCCTGTCCAAAGAGGCAGGCCTACAGGGCCTGCTGAGTGAGGCCCATTATCTCTAGCAAGAAACGGCCAAAAGGGAGCAGGATTCACCTTCGCGAACAGGATGTGGGATGAGCGAGAGCCGCAGGCACTCTGGCGAGTCAGCCGGGGGAGCCAGAGACGCCACAGATGATTATGGCGAAAACGACGAGCGAAGCGTTTGCCAGAGATGGGAAGTGAGGAAACAGGCAAGCAGCAAGGCGTCGAGGAGCTAGTTAGCTTGTGACAGGCCTCAGCTTATCCCTAAAGCACAGGAACCAATCAGCCGGCCCGCATCTCAAACTGTCACCTAGTAACTGTGTGTGGGGATGGGGGGGGGGGGGGGGGGGGGGGCATCTGTCTGGCCTCTGTGATGCAGGCGTCAATCACACGTGATTTATTACATCGACCCCCTGGCAAATCAAAACAACAAACTAATGGGAAATACCGGTTAATGATGTCAGCGAGTAACATACCCCCCACTCCCTGTCGTGCGGCTGCCCTCCCCCCCCCCCCCCCCCCCCCCCGCACCCATAACCATGCTGAAAAACGAGTCTGCCCTCCCAGCATGCTCCTCCACATCCAGGGCAGGTGATCCGCATTACCAGTGCCTCTCTGAACAGTAATTACCTGCCTCTAAGCAGATATCATGGCGGCGGTAAGAGCAGAATTAGCAGCGATAGGGAACGCCGGCCCCCTCCCGGGACGGCCGCTGCTCTGCCGATGGGAGTCAGCATTCCCGGCTGCGCCGCCCGTCCCAGGCACACCTCCGCTCATGCGACTCGCAGGCTGGGCTGCTGGCGAGCGCCGCCGTCAGTTTTCCCTTCAAACAGACTCCGCCCCTTTAGGCCCGGTTTGCGCTATTGATCTAACGTGACTGAAGCACGCCGATGGCCAGCTTCACTGGTCGGGCTTCTTTCCACATATGATCTGTAGATGAAATGTGGAGCAGCGAAAGTGGCTTTGAATCTGAACCATCTAACAAGGCTGGACTACATCCAGAAGGTGGGTGAAAATCTCCTGCGATGATATCGCCCTCCGCGAGCTGTGGGTGGACCCGGCAGGTGTATGGTGGCGCAGCCAGTATTCAGACAGTTACCAAGAAGCCAGGATACTTAGGCATGACAGCGACTCAGCGTGACTTAGGTAAATGTGGCTCTTCTCACGGTCTCCACATGCGGTGACCACACAGCCTGGGCCCTGGGGGGGGTCTGTACATGCAGGAAAGGGCAGCTGTTCGTAAAGCGATGTGGGGGGCAGTACCAGGATGTTCTAGGGGGTCCTGCTGTCCATCCCAGCCTTGGGGGTGGGATGGGGGCTACTAAGCTCAAGGGGTGCAAGTACAGCATAGCTTTTAAGAGCATGGGATAGAAAGTGGGAAGATAACTGGTTGTACTGGTTAGGGTGGCAGCGAGATCTTGGGCTTTTACCAGGCAGCCAAATGGCAGGGGTTGGCCAGTCTATCACAGGGCACATACATGCACAAACACAATCATTCCAAGATACCAAACAGCATGTCTGTGGATTGCGGAAGGAAAATGTAGGAATCACATACAACAGAATATGCAGACTCCACACAGACACAGCAGCGGTGGGATTCGAACCTATAACTCTGGAGGTGTGAGGCACCATGCCAACTCAAACCAATCTGGGAAAAAAGGTCTAAAGTTCATCTTGCAGCTCAACAAAGACCACAATGTACTAAGAACACAAAGGTTGTGGGTTCCAGCCCACAAAGCAGACAGAGATCGGAACCTTTTCCTCTACTTTAAGTTGGTTTGGACAAAAAGTGTCACATGAATGTTATAACAGAAGTGCAGAAAAAAATTTCAACGAAGGAAGTTTTCTTCTCTAAGTCTGACAAAGGCTTTCACAAGGACACAAAAACTGTTCCAGCTCTCACGCGAATTTTGGGTGCGGAAAAAACTTCTAAAGTCACAGGAATTCAGTGTCAGTTGGAGGGGAGAGACGTGAGGACAGGCCCCCGGTAACCATTCAGACATCTTTATTAAAGAGTGTTTTCAAATGGGGGCAGGGGGGTGTCACACGGCTCACAAATGGGGGCGACTGACCGGCTTTTGTTTACTCGTCATCCCTTGTCTAATATCTCCCTGCCAGCGGCGGCAGCAGAGGGACAGTCGGATCAGAACCGAAACAAGCCACTGGGGTTCTGATTCCCCGAGCAATCCTATGGCTGAAAAACCAAAAGAAAATCAAATAGACAAGTGTTGATCTGAGATCAAAGTGGCTCCCACCTGCTGTGGGCAGCAGTGAGTAGGAATAACTGGAAAGGAGCCAACGGTCTGAGGCTTGGGAATTTAACTCTATACCTGCCGGTCGTTAGGATGCTTGGTCTGGTGGTCAAAGAGGTTGCCTGCTCTAAAGCTGAAACATATTGGGTTTTTCGGTCCTGCTTTTCCAGAAAACAGTGTCCTTCAAACATGCAACAGTGTGCTGCTTCAGGTTGGCAGCATCCGATGGCTGTGGTGGATGAGCATCCTCCCAGGCCTGGTTTACCTCGAGCCGCCGAGCCGTAGATGTGCACAGGAACCTGTGTCAGTAAACAGGAAGGCGCAGCGATGCCAGAGCGCAGACCTGTCCGGATTGTGGCGGATTTCAGGTGCCGGAAGGGCTTTGGCTGGCGGCCGGATCCAAAGACGACGGCAACGGGGCAGAAAGAGTCCAGTGGCTCTGCCGCGGGACCCGGCTTAACGTGATCCCAGGCACAAGCGGAGATCTGCAGCTTTATCAGTCAGGTAACAGGAAGCATGGAGCAACAATCCCACAATCCCCACAGAGAGGGACCCGGGACCACAGGGCCCGTTGGGTAACAGAGCCAGAGCTTACATCTGTTGCCATGAAAGCGCACGACACGGCAGACCGCAAGCCCGGACATAAAGCAACCTGGCCAACTGCTGCTTGCTGAGGGCCATACAAAACGAACCCCCATCCTAAAGGCCCGCAATGCTAAGCTGGAGCAGGCCAGCCGCAAGGCCTTCCGCCCTGGTTTGCTGTGACCGCCCTCTAGCTGTGGGACCGGGTACAATGGCAAAACGGGCATGAGACAAACGGCAGGGGAGGATACATGAACAGAGGTGACGCTAAAAAAAAGAAACAGATAGAGGCCCAGGGGTGGACAATGGGGGCAGAGAACAGCAATCTCAGGGATAGACCCCCCCCTCCCCACCGCACTATAACTGCAGTTATACATCAGTGCATTAAGAAGGATCAGTTGGGCTACCGTACCCCCCAGGAGGCAGAGCGGGGGGATTATTAACATAAGTGTTAATAAATGACAGTCAGGCCCCCTGTTCCCCCACCAATGCCCCCCATTCACAAACATCTAGGTCACTACAACACAAAGCTGCTCGGTGCCCTCTACTGGCAGGAAGAATGAAACACAGAGGAGATGCCACTAAAGACACAGCAGATTAGACAAAATGAAGTAAGACTGCATATTGTTTTAAATGCTCACACTCTCAAACAAAGGACTGGCTTTTCCTTGCAACATTACTCATTAAGGGAAAGGAGTTTTCTCCAGATCCTTTCAAACTCCTGGTTTGTAATGACGAGAGCATCTCAGTTAAATGGCGCACGCTGAAAAGGGTGCCTTCTGCAAACGCCGCCTGCATTTCTCTGCCTTTGTCATGTTACTGTGCACATAATTTGGTGCTTAGAAAAGAGGCTTTCAGATTATTGGAAGGCGAACCTTCCACCTCCGCTGCAGGATATTATTTTTTTTTCAGCGAAAACAAAAATTTTTGAAACGTGCCAAATCAATTTCAGAATATGTGGAGGCTATTCAGCGCTTAGATTGGGAGACTTCTAGTTATCGGTTCACACCACACAGCTACAAGAAACTACCTTCAGGCTGGTCATATGACTGGAGATTGTGGCAGGACAAAAGTGTTTGGGACTAAAGTGTTCAGGACAAGTGTTGAAGACTAGTGTTCAGGACTAAAGGGGGAGGAAAGCACATCCTGCTTCACAAGAAAACAGGAGCAGATATCAGTCTTTGGTGTGTGGGAATTTCTGTTGTACCCTAGATTAGGCAATAAAAAGGAATACTGTGGAAAATGGCGTCGGGTGACCAGATTCATTCTTGTAAAGTTTTTAGTCACAGGCAGTTAGGCACTGACTCAGGCTTTGCTGCGGATACCAGCTCACCTACTCCGCTGCCTTGACCGAGCGAGACAGCTGAACACGGTTATGGTGCTGGAGCAGCATCCGGAACGGAAGCAGTCGAGGGCCCAGGAGCAACCATATAGCCGGAATGGTAAGGTCAGAAATCACCTGCTGCTTAGAGTGGGCTGGATCCTGCACAGTGCCCCCTAGAGGCCCTCAGAATACGCCACAGCAACCCCCATCCCCCCCCTCACCACCGTGGCTCACTCTACAGCTATAGTTTAAGGAAAATGACTCCTGGACAGCCCCCCTTTACACGAATGGACTATATCAATGGAGGTGCAGATTACTGCTCAGAGATGGGAGAGTTTGTTCTTCAAATGGGGGGGGGGGTGTAATGATAATAAAGGAACACTCTCACACAATGCGATGCTCCCCCAGCCCATTGTGCTGTACTTCAAAGGAAAGAAGATAAATTCCCTACAGTATAAGAAGCTCTCTTCAACATCTGCTGTCTGTTTTTCACTTTAACGCATCACCAAGAGAATGGAGAGGGTTCTCGGGTCCGTAGCTGTTTGTTCAGCATACACAGGGTTCCGCCTGCATGCCCGCCCGCACGCACGCGCTCCTAGGTCCACATCAGGAGACCTACTTCACAGCGAGAGCCTCAGCTGTCTGCTATGACCACATCCCAGAAGGCTGGATAATCCTTATTATAATCCTCATAACATTTGTATTACTTTACATAACGCATAACTTGCACAATACTTTTATCTGAAATTACTTTTTAACGCCTGCTTATGCAGATGGGAGTTTGACTGGAGCGAAAAATCCAATCCAAGGTACAAGAGATGCAGCAGACTCAGCACTCCGACCCAAAGGCTTCAAGCCCTCGCACCTCCATGATCGTTGCTCCTGTCCTTTGATCTGGGGCTGAAGGCTGCCCTCAGACTTTGTATCTTCACCTTGTCATATGTTGTAGAATTTCATTGGGGGGGGGGGGGGCACTAAGGAGGAACATGACTTCACCTCCATGGGTTTTTTAGGCCCTGCGCCCTCCCCCTATAAGCCCCCCAGCATGAATCCTCACACACACAACCATTCTTTCCATGAGGTCACCATGGCAACACGCTTGTGATCTAGTCACCTGAAGGGACAGGCAAACTGTTCAAACTTCAGCTTCCATAAATAGCTTTGGTCAAAGATAAGTGATGGGAGGGGCTCTGAACGGTATGCCCAAGCGTGGCTTTGCTGGGGGGGGGGGGGGGGCCTCGGCGGCCTCCAGTCCCACATTACTCACTGTCCACGCCCCCTGCATCTCGGCTATCCGCTAACTGCCTGATCCAATGCAGGGCCATTGATTTCTACTCAGGTGTTGCTTGGTCATTAAACTAATTGCATGACCACTTTATAATGCCCCCCCCCCATTCTGCCCACCCGCCCGCCCGCCATGACTCCAATAACCACATTATGCCGACAGATGCATTCCGCCAGAATGTCTTCCAGATGGCGTGGATTGGATTTCGCTCCTGTTCCGAGAAGCTCGCTGGACCCACTAAAACATCTCACCTGGGCGTGCCCGCCTCTGGTCCGTGGCCACCCCCAGCACTCACTATTTACCCCCGAAGAGGTCACCCCAGAGAGCAGGTGGGAGTCAGGGATGGCTTAGTGACTGAGCTGAAATAGGGTCCCCAGCTGTGTGTGTGTGTATGTATGTATGTGTGTGTGTTTGGATTATGTTTATACTACTTGGACTTAATGTTCAGCACAATGTAATAAAAACCTGTTATTTTAACACTGTAAGGACCATTTTTCAGGTCCCTGCAAAGATCTGTGACTGTAATCAAAAAACTATAACTGCCAAAAAGCTCGTATTTTGTTTAATACTAATTGTTAAGGTTAGGGCTGGGTGGGGTTATTGCTGGGATCATGGTTATGTCCAAAGAAATGAATGGACAGTCCTCACTAAGATACATATGAATACAAATGTATGTGTGTGTGTGTCTGTGTATGTGTGTGTGTGTGGCTCCTGTACTTACACTGCCTCCCTTCAGGTCCTATGGTCATACCCCCCCCTCCGCTTGTGTGTACCCTGCAGACCAAACCCCCCCACCCCAAACAGGCTACAGACAGTGACCCCACCGCCTGTCACCCACCTTCCTGCCCTTGGCCTTGACGGAGAAGATGGGCACCCGGCCAGCGAGGGGAGGCCGGAAGAAAGGCACCTTCATCTTCCTGTCGTCCTCATCGCAGGACCAGCCCGGCACGTTCTCCTCCCCTGGAAAAAGACGCAGACGGCTGAACCACACTGGCCGCGTCCGAGGGGACGACGTCAACAGCACCACCACCAGTCTGATCGGTAAAACACACGCCGGCATGTGATCTCCAGTGTGCAGACGGACCACCACAGCTAAGAAACGCATTATACCATTAATAAGCAAAACAACAACAATAACCATAATAACCATCGTCATCCATCCAGAGAGCGTGGAGTGCATTATTATGCAGTGACTCAGTGGTTCATGGGTTTCACTCTCGGTGGGTGGAGTTTGTATCTTCTCCCTGTTACACCCCTGTACTCCAAAGATATCCACTTAGGGTAAATGGAATCTCTAAATCGCCCACAGAGAATGACTGTGAGTGTGTGTCTGCGGTGGACTGGCATCCTGTCCAGGCTGTACCCCTGCCATAACCTTGCATCCAAACATACTCAGTAGCTCTCCAAGTTTCAGCATACTTTACAACTGGAATTCCTATCAGAGTGTCCTACACAGGGGCGAATACAAGGGCGGGACCACAGGGGCGTTGGCCCCAGCTAAAAGTGGATTGGCCCTCGGAGCTCCACCTCCTGTATCATTCACAGATTCAAAACATATCATTGGATAATATTTATGTTGTCCCTTCTATATGAATTTTCCCCCCTCTTACGCCCAACACTTAAACACATTCTACAGTCACCCCTGGTCCCACACATGACTGATCAGCTTTCTTCTTAATGTACTTTCTATTGACTATGGAATGAGGTCCTATTTATGAGGCCCTAAGTCACAAAGTGCAGCAGATTCTCCCCGGACCTCAACACCTGAGGATCCAGCCCCGCGGCCCTTCACTTCAGTAACAGCCAGGGGCGCTTAGAGTCCCAATGCGTGACAGCTTCGGTCTGCAGTCTGCCCCCTGCTGGTAAAGGAATAACCTCGCAGGGGAAGCCTAGCTGCAGGGCCAGGCATAAGGGAAACGCAAGATGATACAAAAAGTTACAGGTATATGAAGCGCGTGAAAAATAAAGTGAGGCCAACACTGCAGAAAGGTAAAATGGGCAATCAGGGAGCACATTCAGCCGCCGAATCGTGGCTTTTGTCGAGCAAAAACGGAGGAATGCGCTGAAGACCAATTAAGCCACCGAACACACCAAGCTAATCAGGGAGCGATTTTTAAAGCGGGGAATCGCTAAGACGTCAGCCCGCTTCCCTGCGGCTGTGGGGGGGGGGGGGGGGGGGGGGGGGGGTTAAGGTCCTAAGGTTTTTAAATCGCATTATGGTGCAGAGTTGTTTAACTGAAACAGAGAAGAATTCTTGGTGCCCTGCAGAGTCACGTGTTGTTACCGTGCCAACTAATCCATCACATACAGCGTCTGCACCTGCATATATAGAGACGTCACGGTTCTGCAGGAGAATATCAATCCTCTAAAGGCAAAGATGATGCCTTTTCTAGATTCATTTTCCCTTATGTCAGCCTTGGTTGCTGTAGCGATTTCCTCCACTAGGCCATATCCTTTGCATCTTCACACCCTGGCAGTTCGGGGGGGTTCCTTGGTGCTTCCCCAAGGGGGCCCCAACAGAGCAACCCACGTTTACTGCAATTACCATGCAAGAGCTGGCCCCGTGGAGATGGTCGGTAATTGCACAGCAGATGGCGTGAAAATGCAGTGTTTATTTCTATAACTCACATTAAGCCTTTGTTTAAATTGCACGCTTGGAATGTGTTCGCGTCTCTTAAAGCGCTGGTTGGACTAGCGGAGATGTCATTTTCAAGCCTTTCGCATGACGCGTGGAGAGCCTTCAGCATGGCCAGTTCATCCGTGGCAGGAAAGAAGATAAATGAGCCGTGTTGTTGTAGACAGACAAGGGACACGACATCTGACCTTTCAGAACACCTTTATAAGGTACCTTACATGGGTGGGGACAATAGACCCGCATCAATCTAATTAACTACTGCAGTTACTTAGCACGCCCCCGCTGATTTGAGAACAGTTTGTGACTCGGGCACTCAGCCCTGCAATCATCCTGCTTAACCCAGGAGAAGAGGCCTCACTGTAAAAAAGAGATGGTCTCCCCCAGAGGTTTGTGGGGGAATGAGATGAGGAAGCAGGCCGAAAAAAGACACCCCTCTACACACACACACACACGTATACACACACACACACGCACACACACACACACACACAGAAAGGCATCCTCCTCATTTTTCACTACGGCCGCAAATTGATGTTCCATGACCGTCTCATAAACAGCAGGGCCACAGATAAACCTCCATCGAATCCTCGTTTTTGAAATTTTCATCTGCATCGTTTCTGTAGCGACATGTCAACGCGGAAAGAAGCCCATGATGTTCCGGTTTATTTCCCACACCGGGTCTGGCCCTATCATCTGGGCGCTTCCCCCCGACACTGCCGTTTTTAGCGGCCCTGTGATTGAACGGCCCTTGGGGTCCATCGCTGGCTCCTTTCCACCCTGAAGCCGCCGTTTGCCCCGGCATTCGCCGCCGTTCCGTTTTACCGCCCTTTTAATGTCCTCCGCGTCCGTAATTGGATTCATCCATCTCGGTGGCCCGCGCCAGCAGCCGGAGGAAGCGTTCCTGGCTTCCGCGGCTCCAGGACCATTTATCAAACAGCGCATCGGCGGAGAACGCTCACTGCTGGCCGCGCTCGCAGATGCCGGGCCAATCTGCAGCGGCTGCATGACGTGCTTCGGACAGCACGGGAACTTCTGCGCTTGTTGCTTCAATTGACCTTTTTAATAAACACTGCAGTGGTGGATTTATTGGAACTGGTCACCCCCCCCCCCCCGCCTTCCCCCCAATCTCCATGCTGCTTTCTGACTCGGATCTGGTCCTCATGCCCAGATCAAACCCATAGTTTAGCCCACTAGTGAGAGTGCCTGATGTGGACAGTGCCATGTGCTTCTCTTTGGCTTTACAGTGGATTTAGCGCAACCCAAGTAAAATCCACCCCACAAATGCGTCTTGTGCTGGATTAAGCTTCCAGCTGGGGCCCCTGGTGAAGGCTCCACCCATTCAGGTCTGTCGACAATCTGGGGGGGTCCTGCTTTGGGGGACACTGACAGTATGATCACATGCTCCCACATAAAGTGGTTTTGTGGCAGGAGTAGCAGTGTGTGTTTCTCCCTCCTTGTCTGTCCAGCGCAGGGTCGCGGTGAAAACGCACGGGGCGGGAGACAGGAGAGACCCTGGATGGGGGGGCAGCAGTAAATTTATTTTGCTTTAATATTTAATGTTTAATATTTTTTGTTTTCATTTTTTCAAAAAGGCTGTGTTTGCTATTATTTAAAATTTTTCTTTTAGGTACCATCTCAAAAATACTGCACCAAAATGTGGATCCCTCATTCACATCCACACACGCACACACACACACACACACACACACACACCCCTGCGCGCGTGTGCCAGCCCATTACCGGACAGGCTTCTGCAGCACCAGCTGAAGTTCCAGCTCCGGCCGCCTCTCACCAGCGAGGCCAGGATGACCCCCGCCAGACACCCCCACTGCCGTCCGTATGCGCAGCACAGTCCCAGCCTCCCCCACTTGTAGGGCACTGGCAGGGCTAAAACGCCGCTCTCTGCTCTATAAACACATCTGCTACGTGGGAAGGCTGGAGGTGGGCGTCATGTGATCAGGTCCGTGCAGGAAATGCACCTCCGTGAGGAGATCCAGATGACTGGAGCGAAACGGTTGTTAAGCATGAGCCAGGGTCAAGTGGAAACAGGGAAAAGGCACCTTATGTCAATATATAATTAAAGAAAAACACATTTCCAGACTAAGCACTAGTCATAAAACAGCAGAAAATCCTTCAAGACAAATCAGAAAAGCATGATGGCCAATAATCCCAGATCTGATCATTAACGTTTCACTGATAACAGAAATGTCCACTAAGCATATAGGTTAGCGGAATAAAAAAAAGAAACAAGCGAACGCAGGCAGAAGCTCCACCCATTCGCCAACGACACGGAAGGGTCCGTCTCCCATCCAGCGTCCACTAGCTGTCAGAATCGATCGTTTTCTGCCCATCGCCGTAAAAATGGGCGGCTATGCCGACGCAGGTTATAAAACTATAAACAGTGCGTGGGTTTTATGTGCAGAAATGTTTTATTATTTTTATTTGTTTTTTTTTTCCCGCAGAATTTCCAAACTGCACCTTAAACATCCCCAGGCACAGATGAAAATATAAATATACTATTATTGAATGCTGAAATAAAATAAAATGGATGATATATCCAAGCCAGTGCAGGGCACACATATCATTCACACCTATAGACAATTTAGCAATTCCAGTACGCCTTAGCATGCTTTTGTACAGAAAACCCCCCATGACAGCACCGGGAGAACATCCAAAGTCCACACACAGGGATTCATAGCGGAGACTCAAACGCTGGTCCCAAAGGTCCGAGGCAGCAGTGCGAACCACTGTGTCACTGCACCATCCTCACAAAGGATACATCTTCCCTATATTTTCCATACCTGCATGTCCTGCGCAGGGTCGTATATAGAATAATAGAGTATTTTGCACCATTTCTGACTATCTCATATCAATCCCTGTGTATTCAACCCCACAGGCTGCTGAACCAGCTTTATTAAAGCCTGATGTTGTTGCACTGGGTCATAGGTCCATTTGGCGAGATACTGCAGAACCTCGGCCTGGATTTATTGCTGAGAGCCGCACGACTGAGGGCCTGCCCCCAGTAACCTCGGCAACCTCTTCTTGCCCTATTTTCAAAATGATTTTCTATGTACTTATTTTCCTCTCTTTTACTTTTCTTCCCCGTGACCTAAGCCCAGCAAACACCCAAGTCGGGGAGGGGGCTAGCCACACATCCTTTCTGTAGCCACATCTTTTTACTCCAAGGGCGTTACTTGCATCCCCGTGGGGGCCCAGCAGGTGGCGCCGCAGAGTGACAAGATGGGGGCGGGGGAGAGGGGGGGGGGGTCCAACCTATTCAGACTGTCTAGACTGCTGACGTGAATGCAGTACAGGGGGTCAGGGGAGTATAAAGGCATTTCATGCCCTTTCATAGCAGAATTTGCCAGAAGCAGTCTTATTAGCCTTATCGCCTGATCCTCACAGTAAGAATAAGCAGAGCCCCCCCCCCCCTCAGCTTTCTCAGGCCCCCTGGGGAACCACAATCCACCCACGCAATCTGAAACAGGTAAAATGTGCAGCCACCCCCCCCAAAAGGGTGCACAAGAAAAGTCAGACAGCTCTCTGAGGTCTTCGCTGTAAAAACACAGAAGGCAAGTAAGAAATGCGAGGAATCTGACCGGAATGGTGGTCTCTCAGGGTCTGCATACAGCGTGACACACGAGGAGAACACTGAGAAACGTGGAGGAAGGTCAGGTCTCAAACAGAACACCAAGTGGCCGATTCAAACGTAACTACTGCTAGACGACGGTCCTTTGGCTCAACGCCACAGATTCGCTGTTTTGTGGACGCCCTTTCTCTGCTTAATGCTGATTGGCGGGTGTCCCTTCAAGGCCGCCCTCAAGGACACACCCCCCACATGCGATGACACCACTCTCAGAGTCAGGTCGGAAGCATGGCTCACTTACGCTGAGCGATCTTGGCCAGATGCAGGCGGTTCACCCAGGACAACTTGCTGAGGGAACTGGGAGTGTTGAAGACCACCATAAATTTGACGGGACGTCCTGACCTGGAGAGACACGCACAGTAATTGCCACTTCCTGCACAAAGATACTCCATCCCACCACATCACTTAATCTGTAAGACTGGGGCGGGGGGCATATTGCAGTGAGGGGGGAGGATGGTTCAATCCTCACTAATATTCATCCAGCATCAGTCCTCCCCTGCTGTCATGACAGCAAGGTACATATCTGACAGAGGGGATCAGAATCAGTGGCAGTGCCACCATGAGGAGGGGGCTGGAAGTACCACCGACATGCAGCAGCAATGTCACTCTATCCTGTCGAGCACCACGAGGGCTCCAAATGGGATCCAATCAGCCCCAGACCTTGCCCCAGCGTCACTGGGCCTACTGCGAATTCCAGTTTAGCCACAGACAGTGACACTCTGCACCTTCCAGTGGGAAGTAAGACACACAAGCAGCAGCAGCTACTTAATCTTTTGTTCATTCCACCCAAACTGTGCTGGCAGAAGAGGGCAAAACAACTTGGTCTCTTTTATCTTTTTGTTTATTTTTCTTCTGGGGGGGTGAGTGAGTGAGAGAGAGAGAGAGAGAGAGAGAGAGAGAGAGAGAGAGACTAGAATATGGCCCCAAAGATCTAATGCTGCTGTATAAGTAAGAAAGGCAGAAGGGAACAGACAGAGAGAGACAGACAGACATGGCACTGCTTATTCAGGTACATGGTGTGAACCCTGGAAGATCACTCCACGATGGTGAACTGGTCTGGCCATAGACTGGGGTACATAACTCTGTGGAGGGATCCCAGTGATTAATGAGTGATAACCTGGACCTAATAAAGGGATGAAAATCTGCAATGAACAAAAACACCACGCCATTTCAGCTGCAAGTCAAAAGGGGGTTTGTTTGGACTCTGAGAAGACGTGGAGAGAGCAGATAATGACTAGAAGGGTCAGATCATATTCATCTGAGAGGCAGAGCAGCAGTGGATATGACAGAGCGTCAGACTGGTGTGTAAACTTTCTACTGACTTCCAGAAGTACTGGGCTGTGTGTCATTCTCGAGGGTAAAACAGCTCACAGGAGGAAAACTCGTTAGCTTTCCGGCCATGGGGCAGAGTCCCAGACCACGGCGCCATCTGCTGCCCAAATCACCAGGCCTGACACGGGGGCACGAGTTCATCCGGAGCATCTCTGGAAGCACTAATTACTGCGCCGTGCCGTTTACTCGCCCGTCACGTTTTCTGGGAGGTCGTCCGCATGGGGACAGCGCTGATGTTTGGGATCAAGGAAGCGCTCCCAGGCTACAAGAGGAGCGCTCCGCACGGCAGCCAGGGCACCCCGGCGCAATCTGTCGCCATGCGCTCTCCGCCGCAGGGGCGTGTCTGGGGGGGGAGGGCCGCAGCCCCACCGTCTGCTCGTTTGGAACCCTCAACCTGCCAGGCAGCTGATGCCACTGCGGTTGGAAGGTAAACACCGCATGCTGCCAGCTGCGCCGTTTCATGCGACGACTGAATAAACCTGCGATGATGTGTATGAACCAGACAACCCAGTACTGCTATAAATCCCAGTGCCTGTGATGGGTATCACTCATTGAATTTGCATGACGACAAAGACCAAAATGTATCTAAGACCTACTGATTGATATCAGTGTTATAGAAGAACAGCAGTTGGACATCAGTGTTCCTGACAGATGCAAGCATCTAAGTGATGGATACCAGTATCTTCGGTAGCAACACCAGTTCCTTTCATGAATATCAGTATCTCTGACGGTTATTGATATCATTGATGCATATTATTGTCTGTAATATATACCAGCATCTGTGTGATGGATGCCAGTACCGGCATGAGGAATACCAGCACCTTTGTGATTGATATCAATGTGTGTGATGAATATCCTGAGCTGTGGATACCTGTCTGAGCCAAGCACACTCGTCCAAGAGGAAGCTGACACCCACAGCCCCTCCTGTCTCTTGGCCTCCCTGAAAGAGGGACCCGAATCTGTCTCGCTCGATCCCTTTATCACACATTTATTCAAAGTCTCCATCCATTCCAGGTTGCACTGGAAAAAGTGCCTGGATGCGACACATGCCCTGTAATTGGCAGCACGAGCAAATCGATGGAACGCAACCTCATTGAAGTGTACAAATGGACAGCACCTGCCACAATTAGGGCTGACACTGTCAATTATTCCATTTTCCACAGAGCTTTCCAACGGCCCCCTGGGACCACGCATAGCTGCTGTACCACCGCCGTAATTTGCTGTATCGCCGTGGTAAAGGTCAGACATAAAGACCCGTTAATGTGTCATGAACGAACGCTGCACGTAATGGGCGCTCTGTCAGTGGGCGGGGGGAGGAGAAGAGGAAGACACCTGACCACAGGGTCAGACACTTCGTCATCCCAACGATGTCACAGATGTCATGATGCCTGGTGGCACTAGAGATTTCAGCCTTAGCTCTCGTTTTGAGCATGCTGATTTCAAAACTGTCAGCTAGCTGCTGATCCTTCGTATCTCCCTGAAGTTACAGCCAATCATGTGTGTGTGTGTGTGTGTGTATGTGTGTGTGTGTGTGCGTGTGTGTGTGTGTGCTGGTTCTCCAGCTGATTTCCATCAAAAGCCTAAAGAGAAATACTCCAGGTAAAAACCTTGGCAGTGATCGTACATGTTAGCCAATCCAGTGCTACAGCAAAACTACTGAGTACTGGACACCTGGAACATTGGGGTGACCTGACACACCCCCTCCCCCACCATGGGGCTACTCACTTGTTATTCCTCCCAGGGACCAGCAGACGAAGGCGGCACTTGTTGGCAACCTGTATCTGGTCCTCCTTGATTCGTATGAGCCTCTGTAGAGCCAGGCACCAGTCCTGAGCCACCGTGGTGTTAAGGTTCTGCACAAGAGAGAGACACGAAACACCACCATGGTGTTCAGGTTCTGCACAGGAGAGACACACAGAACACCAACATGGTGTTCAGGTTCTGGATAGGAGAGACACAAAGCAAACCAACATGGTGTTCAGGTTCTGGATAGGAGAGACACAAGGCAAACCACAAACTTTTTTCGGGTCTCAGCAAGCTGGTCTCTGGTTGCCTCTCATCCAGTGATTTTGGGGCCTGTAATGTGGGAATGCTTTGCTATCCAGAGTGGAGTACAGAGGTGATTCACATTTGGTCTGTCAGAGCAAAGGTTGTTGACTGTCTCTTAGGACACTATGAACCACCAAATAAAGGCAGCGATGACGCAAAAGAAGCTGACACGAGGCAAAAATCTCCCGCCAAGTTTGATTAACACTCTAGGGAAGGTAAAAAAAAACTGCTCTACTAAGCATTCCCAAAAAGCTCAGACATCATGGGCAGACCCAACCTACTCTGGGACCACTGAAAACGATACCTAAAACGCATCCAGTAAATTATCAGTACAAATGGTCTAAAATTCAAGCTGCATTGGACACTGTTTACATAAGCACCTGCTAAGTAGTAAAGAGGCCAGATAAAAATCAAATGGTCTTTGTGAAACTAAGGGAGGCGTACAGAGAAGCTGCAGTGTGCCTATTATTACCAAAACTGTGGGTCATCTCAGTACCCAGCCCAGCTGTGCAATTAGCACTGTCAGGTTCCTCTGTACAGTTACAGACTGTCGCTGAAGAAACCTTCAATCCCAAATGTGATCACTGTACATGACTCGTTTAGCTGTTGGATGGTGTTGTACCCAGGCAGCACTGAACTGGGGAATGCAGTCCTCTCCAGATACAATGTTATGGGGCAGCATAAAAACCAGTCTGTAAAGGAGATCTTGACTATTCATAAACCTAAGAGTTCCCCAGTCGCAGTTTCCATGATGTACGGCTCTGCTTCTCAGGCATTCGCTAATTTCCTTAAACCAGACCTGAATTTTTTTCCTTTTTTTTACCATACTTTGCTTATCCATTTTTTATGTGACTTTTCTCATGTACTTTCATGAAGCATTTTCAAAAAGCGCATTTGGTGTGCTGATTTTTTTTACACTCTAAAGAGTCTGACAATTTCTGGTGCCTTCCAAATTCTGCTGCATTTCCATCCTGTTTCCCTCTCTTCTATGTTAAATCAGCCTCAGCCAAAAACGTTTCTTTCCAGAAAAATCCACTGCAGAGCAGTCGATTCCACCTTCACTTTGAGGCATCCTGTGAGCGTCTTGATGTTTACCATTATTGAAAGGATTAATTGCCTTTGTTTGATCGTTCTAAGTGGCAAGACGTTGGAAACCTGGGGTCATGTTGAGAGGAGGCTGGTTTTTTTGGCCCATCTAATCCAAGTCAAATTAATTAGAGCTTAAACAAGTTCTTGTTTCTGCCCGAGGGTCTGCGACCATTAAAGTACATTTGGCTCAATCTCAAAGGAGTTACAGGAACAGCTTAAGAAATAACTCAGATCCCTGTTAAAGACGCAACACCCCGAGGCTTGACACCAACCCACTAGGTCTTTACTGCTCTGATCAATTATTCCTCTCCTTCCACCATTCTATTTGCCGTCCCCCCGAGGTAAGAGGCATTGCTTGGTGAGCTGCTGATCCCACAGTCACATGGGGAGGGAAGTAGCACTGCCAAGACAAGGGCTCACAACCCCAAGGCTTGCCCATACAACCCCCATGAGGGGTTCTGCCTGTTGTACTTTTTCAGCACGTTGCCTAACAAAAATAATAAAAAAAAAATCTGGCTCTATGAATGGTAAAATTGGCTTTGGAAAAGGGCGACTGGGAGGCAGCTAAAGGACAGCATTGAAGAGAAGTGGACGGTCCATTTGTGCTTCTTCCCAGGAGATGTAGATGTTCTCACTCACATGGAGAATGATAAAGTGTCCTTTCATATGACAGGGGACAGCTGATGGCAAATGAGGATGTATCACAGTCAGACATCACCGACTATGGATGGGACTAGTTTTACAACCGGCTCGGAAGAATTGAAATATCGACGTTGACATTTCAGTTGCAGCCAGGAAGGTGCAGGAAGGAGAAATGGCCGTAGGGGGCTCCTCTGTCCAATAGTCAGCCTTTGTGGTGTCAGCATGTGTTGTTTTACTGAGTACAGTGGGCGGGGCTTAGAGCAGAACTCTCTTTTACCTGATAGGTCCCCTGTAGTGTGCCGATCAATAGCGTCACCTGCTCCACCACCGACAGGTCGTACTGTAGTTCCTGGAGCTCCTGGTAGAGACGTGGGGGACCAAGGACCACTTTGCCTGACGTGCAGGAGACAAACATACAGAACACGGTCAGTCACACATAGCACAAGCACACAACCCAACTGTAATGCCGAAAACTAAAAATAAAGCCTGATTTAACTGGACAAAAAAACCTTCCTATGCTGGTATTCCAGCTCGCAAGAAGGGACAATCGACAAGTTTTTCAATACGCCATGTCGTGCTGCAGACGTGAGAGAGGGTGCTGGGGAGAGGACAGGAGACCAGCTAAAATGACAATGAGCAGGCATACAGTATATCTCACTAAAAACAACAGACGCCATCTGTGTCCACCAGAGCCCCGTGGCTTGGAAAGGGTTACTGGTGGGTCCACCGCAATGGAATTTCGTGGGACGAATTGTATTCCATATTGGAACATGACATTTTAATTTTCAATATAGCACAATCATATAATATATGGGATGGGTTGTGAATCTAGGCTCTAAGATTATCAGAGCTGACACAATGCTTGAAAGTCCCAGAGATTTTTGCCTAGTGTCAGCTCTGATAACCTTCTTGCCCATGTGGCTGAACTCCCTCACAGGTCCAAAACAGACAACATGATTACATTCTGCTGTGGAAACTGACTGGGCCCCAAAAGCTGCCAGGCCACCAGACGGCCGTGCAAATGGGGACTTTTCCAAGTTGCTATTGCTCACAGTGGTCAAGCCCTTCAGTCTGTAACATCATAACAGCCCCACCAGGTGCAGAGCTGAGCCAGATGGCCTGTGACAGCGATATGATTTGGTAACACCAGATAGCACGTACTGTAGCGGGAGCTAACAGGTAACAGAAGCTACCTGTTAATGAACGCTAATAGGTGACTGCAGCTATCTGTTAATGAATGCTAACAGGTAACAGCAGCTACCGGTTAATGAACGCTAACAGTTAACAGCAGCTACCTGTTAATGAACGCTAACAGGTGACTGCAGCTATCTGTTAATGAATGCTAACAGGTAACAGCAGCTACCTGTTAATGAACGCTAACAGTTAACAGCAGCTACCTGTTAATGAACGCTAACAGTTAACAGCAGCTACCTGTTAATGAACGCTAACAGGTGACAGCAGCTACCTTTTAACGCACGCTAATAGGTGACAGCAGTAACCTTTTAACGCACGCTAATAGGTGACAGCAGTAACCTATTAATGAAATCTAATAGGCGACAGCAGCTACCTGTCAATGAAATCTAATAGGTAACAGCAGCTACCTATTAATGAACGCTAATAGGTGACTGCAGCTACCTGTTAATGAATGCTAATAGGTGACAGCAGCTACCTGTTAATGAATGCTAATAGGTAACAGCAGCTACCTGTTAATGAATGCTAACAGGTAACAGCAGCTACTTGTTAATGAATGCTAATAGGTGACAGCAGCTACCCATTAATGAAATCTAATAGGTGACTGCAGCTACCTGTTAATGAATGCTAATAGGTGACAGCAGCTACCTGTTAATGAATGCTAACAGGTAACAGCAGCTACCTGTTAATGAATGCTAACAGGTAACAGCAGCTACTTGTTAATGAATGCTAATAGGTGACAGCAGCTACCCATTAATGAAATCTAATAGGTGACAGCAGCTACCTGTTAATGAAAGCTAATAGGTGACAGCAGTTAACAGTAAATGGAAGCTGACAGGGAAGCAGTAGCTACAAGCTAATTATTGCTAACAGGTAATGGAGGCTAACAATTAGTAGCAGCTGGGTTATCTATAAGCTAAGAAAGGCCATATTCAAGCATGGTCACACCGAACAGCTTGATACAAAAACTTCAAACATCAAACGTCACTGGCAGGGTATTTCTTGTCAAAGTTGTAAAAGCGAAAAGAGTAATAAGCATTTTTAGAATGCTATCTTTTAAGCTACTGCAACAGCACAAACTGAAATCGCATGGCCCCACCAACTGAACCACTTACCGGACCTCGTACCAACCCTCAGGTCCTGAGGCCACCGAACGGCGGGCCCAAATCCGCCAGAGGAAGACGTAAACAAAAGGGGGATAGGGACAAGGCCTGTTTTAACTTTTTACATCTCAATTTGAGCTGAAGGGGAAGAGGAGCGATCCCTGTATTTCCCAGAAGGCCAGCCAATTTCATCAATAAATCAGGGCACCAGGGCCTGCAGGAAATGAAAAATGAGTCCATTTCAGCCGAGGCAGGGAGCAGGGGATACGAATCAGGGCAAGTGCCCCACCGAATGACACCTTCTGGGAGAGAACGGTGACGTTGTCCCCCCTACACATAGTGTCGGATCCAAGGTCTATAAATAGCCGGTTTGTCTGAGAGGAAGGTGTGGTGAGTGGTTTTAGGCTTTTGCGGGGTTGGGGAAGCCTCGAAGAAAGTGATATTTATGCAACATAGTATGCTTTTTGAAGCAGGTCACCCGGGAGATTTACAGCAAAAGTGCCAGAGCAAGCAAGAGAGAGGGACGTATACCAAGGTCCCTGAGGAAACTCACCATGTACACCAACTAAAACACTGTCACTACCAGTCAGATCATGGTGATGATGTTTATATCTTTTCAGCCAAACCAGGGAATGACACACAAGGGGATTAGTTACAAGGCCTTGTAACCGGACCTCGGAATGGTGCAGGTATTCTCTGCAGATTGGTGACACCTCACTAACTTTGTTTATGGTCTGTCAGAGAGTGAAATGAGATTGCGGACCTTGGCACCGTGTTTTCCCGCACAGGGTGGAGGGAAATGAAGACCCCCCCACCCAGAAGTACGACCACCCTATCAGGGACCTGCCCCTGCCTCCGTGCCCTGGAAGGAGTGAGCAGAGGCGGTGTGTGAGGGACGGGGCCTACCTGGAACATGCCGGGTCTTGCTGAGCTGAAACAGGGTCCCCGTTCCATGGTCGTCCTCCTGTCCCACCTCTGCCACCTGTACCTGCAGCAAGGGGGCGCTCCACTTTTCAGTGTACTTTGTGCCAATAGGGACCAGGCTGCTGATATCAGAGAGCCCCCTGATGGTAAAAAGCGGAACTGCAGTCAGCTCCCACACCTTTACATGCCTATTGTCGAAGGACACTTCACTTTTTTATATATCTTATCTTAAAAAGAATGAAAAGACAAAGCTGGAATCCCTCTGATCGCTGTGAGCTTCGGACCCCTGGCTGCTTCAAAGGTTTATTGCTATTCATGTATTCAGCAATCAGACACAATCGGCATTGCGATCGGCTCCTCGAGATTTTATAGGGCGCCCAAAAGTCAAAGGCGGGGAGTGAGTCTGCGTGGAAACACAGGGGGATAATTACTTCAAAGCCCTGAGAGATAATCCCCAATGATAGTCATGGAGACTCGGGCGACTTGGGGAGAACTTTAAAACACCTAGTACTTTTTGGTCCAGGTGTAATATAACAAGAGGCAGTAGTGTGGCTTTCTAGTGGGAGTGGTTGGAGGGTGGGGGAAGTGGCATCTCACTGGAGTGTTCCACTAACACGAGTCACCTATTGCTTTAAAAATACAACAACACACATCGCAACATTTATATTTAACTAATATATATATAACTAATGCCACAAGACTGCAAATGACATCAGCCGCACTTAAATGCAGAAGACTTACATCCAAGAAGGGTGTCCATGTTGGACCTTTATGCAAGGTTTTAGCTAAGCTCTCTCCAGTAAAACATCCAGTCATACAAAGATGTGAAGCTGAAGAAGTGCATAGAGGTTTATTTTTGGACGGGTTCTTGTGTGCTGGTCTGTTTCCCAGCAAGGGACACACTCACTTGACATTGATGTTGGCACAGACAAGCGCATTGCTGAGGAGGAACACCTTGCGCTCTTTGGTCTTGAGGACCTGACCACGCTCCCCGTAGACGGTCTCGAAGAGCGTTTCACACAGGATCAGTTGGCTTTGGTCTGAGCTCAGCAGCTGAAGGGGGGGGGGGGGGGGGGTGGAGGATATTCAGGGGCACTCAGGAAAACAGACACCCACATCAGCAACGAAACCGTCATGTCTACGTTTTCCCTTTCACTCACTGCATTTAAGAACTTCCAAACCGAAATAGATGAGAAAATAAGAGACAACTTTATTTAGTTTTTTTTTTTTTTACTACAAACTAAGCCTTAAAGTGAACATTTGGCAACACACTCATGATGTCTCGTTTTCAGGTCTTGCGCTCTTCACAGCTACACAACATTTCACAGATAGAAAAACACGTCACAGATCCCTGGAAAGCTTTTTAGTCAGAGTCCTGGAGGGCAGAATTAGAGACACACTCAGTGGCTTATGCAGAAACACACCACCGGCTTACACTGGCCTATGCTGGGTGTGTGCATGCGCTTTAGCCCTGACGCGGCGCGGTCGATAAACAGGTCATTTCGTTTATCACAAGGCCCCCATCTGACCTGCTTGCTTCAATCTCATTTATTTTTTAAGGCACAATATTAGAGATCTTGTCATATTCAGCAAAAGAGCTAAACGGTGAGTGAAATACAGACTCAATCTGAACAAACATTGCAGGTTTCTAATATTTATGTGTAATCAATCGGAACACTCAATTTCTCTAAATAATGTATTCTTATGCTGCCTACTCCACATCACAGGAAATAAATCGCTGTATCTGCAGAGAATCACTAAGGCTGCCATTTTGGTCAATTACATTCTAAAATGCAGCTGTTAATCAGGCAGGAGCGGCCATTTGCCATTCTGACGTGATCGGAGCACCCCCTAGAGGCCGTGGTGTTCATGATCAGGTTCTTTGAGCTCCTCATCCCCCCATTACTACCAGAGTCCCGTTTCCCCGTCTGCATATGTGTGCATGCATGCTATCTGCCTGTTTGAGATACCAACTGAACCCACTCCTCGCCCACCCGGCTTGCAGGTCTGTATCTCCCTAATTACAGGGAGCTCAACAGCGGTGGAAGAAAGATGAATATTTCATCGGGGAGGAGAGGGGCCCCCTCCCACATACAGCCCCCTCCGAAGTACTCGCGGGGAGCACAGGGGGGGCAGGCGTAACCCAGCCATCTCACACAGGAGCCCCGAATACAGCACGAGTCCCCGCGGATGGCGTGCAATCATGCCTTCCAATTAAATGTTCCATTTCCTCCCTAATTCCCTAATTCGGCAACGCGGCCGCGCTGATTTGCAGCAGCTGATAGCGGGAAGGTAATGGGAACGAAATGACCGCCGCCGTCGCATTTAGTCTGTGTTTGCAGCCGATAAAGTTGCATCATTTCGCCTGGGCGGCCATTTGGAAAAAAAAATCATCGTTTAAAAAAGGAGGTAAAAAATCCAGTGCAGCAGCCAGGAAAATTGAGAACGCATGAGGCTGATTATGGCCCATGGAGGAGTAACAGGGGGCCGGTTACGGCCCCTGGGAGACCGGCGGGTCGGCGGGCCGGGATCGGATCACCTTGCTGAGACCGCGGTCCCTCACGCTGCGCGCCAGCTGCTGCATCTCGGACACCTGATCGGCCACGCGTTTCTGCTCGTTGAGCTTCTCTGCCAGTGTCTCCAGCTCCGTGAGGGCCAACTGCAGCGGCAGCCGGTCTGGATGCTCTTTGGGGGTGTTTTTCAGCATGTCCTGAAAGACAGAGGGGAACCGGCCATTAAGCTGGCCATGTACTTCACACGAAATTGACAGAGTCAAAGTAGTTTTGGTAATATGATGTCGCATGACGCATAATCACCGCAATGATCACTGTTTTGGTGCAGCGCCTGTGCTGGGTCTCTTACGTTTGTTTTGATCCCACTCCTGGCTGACATAAATGTCGCGGTGTTGGTCAGCAGAACCAATTATGCAATTACCAGCATGCTGTGTATCCCACCCCATTTTAAATAGTGTAAATTAATATACATATTTGTGTCTTTTTGTTAATAGTAAATGTCGTGACCATGTAATGTTTGTCGTGGAATCCGTTTTGTTAGCATGTAGCCGTGAGTGTTGTTTAAATCGCTGGCTTCCCTGTCTGCCACCGCTAGTATTAAACTAGTAACGGGTGTTAATAAAGAGAGTAACTTTTATTTTAAAAGAGCTATCATCCCCTTCATTAAAATGACTCATGCAGTCGCCACAGACATTTATTTGAACTCTGTATGTGGATCTGCTGCATCGAAAATATTTTGCACTCTTTAGGGTTGTGGTGTGACACACAATGAACAATGTGGCAACGTCGTCTTAAGTGTGCAAGAAATTGTTCATGCTGATGTGTCCGATTTCGTTTTGTCCAGATGTTTGAAGTATAGCCACAGCTTAAGGGTTGGATGTGGAATTCAGCCAATAGCAATTTAAGGAAACTCGATCATGCAGAGACCTAACTGCCTGTATCTCCTTTACTACTAAGGTGTCAGGATCAGCTGAGTTGATAAAATGGCCAGCTCTCACGGGCTTTTTAGGAGCCTGTTAAACTGGCCAATTCCAACCCCTTAGTCATCTGCAGGTGCCTGGGTATCACATTTTCCATCCCATGTGTGATGCAGGTCCATGATGCCGTTCATATTTTTGTGTGTGTCTGACTGCACAGGTTTTGTCTTGTGGGAACTAATTGTCTTGTAGGTGTGGCAAACCTTAAGCCGTTTTTTTAGCTTGAATTACTTCTCAATTACCTGTCAAAACAACTCGCCTTTCTGTGGTTTTTATGTGTCATTCAATAGGTGTGGGGATAATTACAGTAAAACGGAAGCACATGGGACCCCCAGCCTGTAATTTATGTAATATGTACAATATGTACGGTGCACCAGATGTCCTCACAATGATATAAAACCTTGCTATTTTAATGCTGCGGAGCCCATTTTATCGGTCCCCACAATAGGAAACAGAATTTTAGAAAAATCTGTGCCTGCAGTCCAAAGAATAAAAATGCCATAAGTCTCCTATTTACTTTGGTTACTTATGATTATGGTTAGGGCTGGGTGGGGGTTAAGGTCGTCATAGTTAGCGTTAGCATTTTTCCCATAGAAGTGAATGAGTGGGCCCCATAAGGATAGGTATACCCTACGTGTGTGTGTGTGTGTGTGCAAGCATACACAGTGAAGCTCTCCCTCCACAGCCAGGGCTGAGCTAGGGCCGCTCCCTCTGTGGGCTTTGCTCTCCCTCCACAGCCCGGGCTGAGCTAGGGCCGCTCCCTCTGTGGGCTTTGCTCTCCCTCCACAGCCCGGGCTGAGCTAGGGCCGCTCCCTCTGTGGGCTTTGCTCTCCCTCCACAGCCAGGGCTGAGCTAGGGCCGCTCCCTCTGTGGGCTTTGCTCTCCCTCCACAGCCAGGGCTGAGCTAGGGCCGCTCCCTCTGTGGGCTTTGCTCTCCCTCCACAGCCCGGGCTGAGCTAGGGCCGCTCCCTCTGTGAGCTTTGCTCTAACTCCACAGCCAGGGCTGAGCTAGGGCCGCTCCCTCTGTGGGCTTTGCTCTCCCTCCACAGCCAGGGCTGAGCTAGGGCCGCTCCCTCTGTGGGCTTTGCTCTCCCTCCACAGCCCGGGCTGAGCTAGGGCCGCTCCCTCTGTGAGCTTTGCTCTAACTCCACAGCCAGGGCTGAGCTAGGGCCGCTCCCTCTGTGGGCTTTGCTCTCCCTCCACAGCCCGGACTGAGCTAGGGCCGCTCCCTCTGTGGGCTTTGCTCTCCCTCCACAGCCCGGGCTGAGCTAGGGCCGCTCCCTCTGTGGGCTTTGCTCTCCCTCCACAGCCCGGGCTGAGCTAGGGCCGCTCCCTCTGTGAGCTTTGCTCTAACTCCACAGCCAGGGCTGAGCTAGGGCCGCTCCCTCTGTGGGCTTTGCTCTCCCTCCACAGCCCGGGCTGAGCTAGGGCCGCTCCCTCTGTGGGCTTTGCTCTCCCCAGCTCACACCCTCACTCGCTTCATTAGCGATTCCCGCAAACCCAGGTACGAGCTGCAGCTGCCCACAGAGTCAGAGGAATTCTGTTTGCTAATGTGACATTTTATAGGCCCAAAAGTCAAAGGCAGGGGGGTGTGTCATACGTCTGCATGGGGGGGTGCCGCGCCCTCTCAAGTGTGCCAGGTGCCATTCCTCACGCGACCCTGGCAGTGCTTTCAGGTGACACCGTGCATCACCCCCCCCACGCCCCAGCACTGCAGGTCTCCCGGGCGGCAGCAAGGTGTGTGCAGGATGGCGCCATGAGTCCAGTATATGTGATTTATAAGTTACATGTATGTGTCAATCAGCCTGTAATATATGAAATTTGTACTCTACGTACAGTGTGCAATGGTATTTAATATATGCAGGGAATAAAATGTTTATGTTTGCAGTTAAAAACAGGGTTATATATGTGACACCTGGGGTACAAGTGCAGCGTAGCAGTGTTTAAGCAGTACACTGTGAATTAAACTACATCATGATGTTTTGTATATAGTGCTAAGTACACAGCAACTGAAAAGCATTTAATAATCGTTACACGGGTGATTGTTGGCATTCTCACCCAGCTGGTGACTGACCTGCAGCAGAAGGATAAACTGAGGGAATCTCTGGATGGGTTTCACCATCAGGCCATACAGGGTGATGCGGTCCATGCTGTTGATCTGCTGCTTCTGCAGGACAGTGGACATGGTGGGAACGAGGTCAGCCGGCCGGACGCGCAGATGCAAAGACGTGCAAACGTGCCCTCACTCAAGGACGGAGATCACCTTCAGAAATGCCAGGAAGGTAGGCTTGGTCATGCAGGCTTTCTTGATGATTGTCATAGCGTGGATAAAGTTGTTGACATATTCGCTGTAGACATCCAGTACCATGGATTTGGAGAACTACGAGAGATGGAAAAACTGTCGAAATTTGCAAAGAATTCACCTCCGTATCGGCCTCAGCACAGCAAGTCAAGCTAACCAACTGGAAGATGTGTATTGCGCAAGTAACGCAGAAATGTTCCCTGGTGACTGCCAGTGAGGGGTGACATTCCTCTGATTTATGCCAATATTCAAACCCAAGCTACCAACCGATGCTCCACCACGCTTTGAGGGGTTAACCTGAAACTTCCCAGGAGTGGGAAATTTTGACATAGCCGCAGGCGGGAAGGAAAATGCCAACTTATGGCTGAGGTCCTTAAATCATAATCTGTTTACCCTCCATGAGACCAGAAGTCGCTGTAATTCATTGGGGAGGGGAGGCGGTCCAGAGAGATAGGAGCCCAACATTAATTTGCCTCCCTTTGATTAAACACACATGCCAGACACCCAGGGGTGCCAGAGAAAATTAGGGTGACAAAAATTGACTAGCATGGTGAAGCTCCTTTGTTGACGCAACAAAACAGGAAACGCCGGGCAGGACACTTTTAGAATCCCTCGCCTGTGAGGAATAATCGAGTACATTCGCGTTACAATAACCAGGAATCATTAACCTGTCCACACGCAAACAAACGTGGCAGTTTCAAGATTCGTCTGTGTCCATGGCAACATGTCGTTTAACAAAAAAACTATGTAGACTATGGTTTTAAATACCATATCCAAGGGAAAAAAAATTCATCTTTGAATTTGTAGATGCACTACACTGTCCACCTCTGATAATTAGAATTTACTGATTAGTCGTCATTGTTGACACACCACAGCACATCAATGAAATGTGTCCTCTGCATTTAACCCATATGTGACAATGTGACATAGCAGGGGGCAGCTAATTCAGTGCCCGGGGAGCAGATCTTGGGGGCGGTACCTTGCTGGTCAGGGATTCGAACCTGCAATCCTTTAATTAATCAAGCGCACTCCCCTAATTATTCAGCCACCACTGCCCACCAATAACAGCATTATTGATACCAATGTGATGACAAGATTAGGCATTATTATAAAACGGAACGCGCAGTTCATAATCCCTCTGCTGACTTCAGTAAAGGTCACTGTTCTTCCGGAGCGGTTCGGCTGACATTGATCCAGCCAAGCAACAGATGGGATCGACGCCGCCAATGTAACACTTCCAAACACTAAACGACGGCTCGTTCGCGTGTCAAGTCGCAGCAGGTAACTCATTCCTCTAGATTAAATACGCAGAGATACTCCAGTGCGGGGGGAGGTCCCATAATTGAACCTCACGGCCTCCCGACCACTGCAATGTTCCAGATGGACCAAACTTATATACCTACATGACGGCAAGATATCTGCATCAGCTGCTGTCTTGGGCTGCGTTCCATAATTACGCCAGTCGCTGTATGTGTTTAAGAAACCAGTTTGCAGCATTGACAGGTGTAAATGCAAAACCTGCAGGAGGACAAGCCGGACGAGGCCTGCCTGATGATGTTACTCATGTCGGCATCATTACACCATCTAACTGGTCGGGGTTTTCAAGAAACACAGATTTATAAAGTTTTCATTTCATCCAAGCCGTACGTATCTTCTCTGAAGTCCCGATCATTCATGTGCAGTTGTGCGTTATTCACTCTGCCGCATCGGGCACAGTCTGACCCCGCAACCCTGCCGATTCCCCCTAAAACTCACAGAGGCCACAAAGAGGTCACCGATCTTCTCGCTGTTGTCCCACTCGGCCACACGAGAGACCAGCGCGATCTGGAACATGGAGTGGCACTGCAGGATCTCCTGCACCCGGTGGAAGATGATCCGCACCTTTCTGGGGCTCAAGATCTGGGGCTCAGCCTCCTGGAGGGGCTGCTGGTACTCCTGAAGATGGGAAGAGCATGAGCCAGGGGGCAGGGACCAGAATGCGAGGAAAATAGAAAGGATAGCAAACCAGGAGGTGCGAAGTGGATAAGGCCAAACAGGGACTGAGGCAACGGAAAACAAAAACACTGATTCTATCGCAGGGATTTTCTCATCCTCTGATCTAAACTGAGGTCTGCGTATTGAAACACTGCCATGTCGCACGGAGGATCTCCATGCTCGTACATCCCCGGTCATGTGAACAGGATATACATGCTATAGAACACCAGGCCATTTTACACAATGTATGACGACAGTACGATTTCAAAAACATAGCAAATATCCCTCTACCTGAATAAACAGTAATGGTTTTGCCCTGGAGCTCAAAGCAGAAAGAACAGGACATGATGTAGGAGACGCTCTGACTGGATGGGAGGCTAATTTGAGAATTTGATGATAAAATTAAACACTAATAAACAGTAGGTGGCTTTAAAAAAAAATAAAAAATTCTAACCGTGTTTTAATAATCAGTTTAAAGACCACAAGCATTTACATTGACGTTTGTCTTACTTAGTAGACATTTTGTCCAAAGCAATATACAAGTGAGGCAAATAGCACACTGCAAACATACATTCTTTTGAGGAGACAACACACAGGGACAGCTAGTGAGAGATCGCAGGAAGCAGCGCCTCATGGAAGCTGAAACCATAGCACCAAAGTATGCCAGTGGCACATGTGAGCACAGTGAAGAACAGCCCAACACGACATGCTAAACGCCCACTGTCACGGACGAGGTCACAGCGAGTTTGTGACTGATTTAACACGTGTGCCTCTGAGGAGGCGAAATGCCCAGAAGAGGTACAGAGCTAGTGAGGCGGATACTGTGAGACCTCAGCTTTCCTTTATGTAAGCCTTTCAAAGCCAATAATTCCCAGCATCATAAACGGCCGTGCTGGGTACATAAACTTGGTTTATCTACTAAAGGCCATTCACGCCAACCAGACAACAGTAATGTCCTTTTTTAATCTCCCTCCCCACCAAAAGCTGCAGAGTACTAAAGAAATCTGGTTCCGCCACAACTTAATTGAGAACAGAATTATGCATATATAGTTGTTTATGAGTCAAATCTGCAAACGTCCGTTGTCCAATCAGCTGCTGCGCTTGTCTAGAAGAGGCGTTCACAGGACACCATGTCCCATGCAATTTCACTGCGACGTGATTTCAACTGCGATAATATAGTTTATGCACCGTCAGCTGCTGACTGAGCTGATATGGTCTGATTCTGTAGAGACTGGTTTCTAGGTTAATGATTTTACAAATATCATCAGTTTTATAAAACAAATAGCCTGACTTCTGCACAGAAATATATACAGTGCATGGTGCCCGAAATCAAAAGTGTGATTTATGTTTAGCATCAGTTACACAGGGGATTCCAGGTGATCGTGTTTAACATTTTTGCATGAATAATTCTCCTGTGAGATTACAGGTGAGTGTGTTTAACATTTTTTGCATGAATAATTCTCCTGTGAGACTACAGATGATCGTGTTTAAAATGTTTTATGTGAATAATTCTCCTGTGAGATTCCAGGTGATTGTGTTTAACGTGTTTTATGTGAGTAAGTCTCCTGTAAGATTACATGTGAGTGTGTTTAATGTGTTTTATGTGAAAAAGCCTCCTGTGAGATTACAGGTGTGTGTATTTAACATTCTTTGCATGAATTATTCTCCTGTGAGACTACAGGTGAGTGTGTTTAACATGTTTTATATGAATAAGCCTCCTGTGAGATTACAGGTGTGTGTTTAATATGTTTTATATGAATACACCTCTTGTGAGATTACAGGTGTGTGTGTTTAATGTGTTTTTTGTGAATACACCTCCTGTGAGATTACAGGTGAGTGTGTTTAACGTGTTTTCTGTGAATAAGCCTCCTGTGAGATTACAGGTGAGTGTGTTTAACGTGTTTTATGTGAATACGCCTCCTGTGAGATTACAGGCCTGTGTTTAAGGTCTTACCTGAACGATCCTTCTGAGGGACTCCAGGTAACTCCTCTCGCTTTGAACGATGGAGCCCAGGATGTGGCGACGAAGAACCTGAGAACAAAGGCCTGCAATTTAGAGAAGCTGGACTTTATTTCATGTGAAAGTTAAAGGGGCAGTTCACCCCAAAACTGAAAAAAGATGCTTTTGATGAGAATTAGTGCTATCGATCCATCAAGGTCGTTCTGCTGGGAGTTACCCAGTTTTGGAGAAATCGACCCTAGAAATGCCAGTATTCTCTTGAATAGAATGGGATTGAATGACATTCTTTCTGTGGTGATTAAAGGGTCAAAATAATAGATCAGTAATATTCAACAGCAACATCTCTTACCAGAAATCATGACGCAGTTACTCACAATAATTCACAGACTTTGAAGTGAGCAGTTTAATGTAGGAACTATTTTCTTCTACCAAACTCCACACACCAGTCGTATCACTCCACAGAACATAGGAACACTGGTGCCCCAGCAATACCAGTCCCACTAAAATACATCTTCTTTCAGTTTTAGAGTGACCTGTCCCTTTAAATAAATAATTAGTGCTTTCTTGAAGCTCAGCTTAAGTGCCTCCCTCAGTGGTACAACAGAATTACCCTTTGAGACTAGGAATGTAAGTCTTCAGGTCACATCTCCTTAACTAGCAGGTTACCTTTCATCTCTAGCTAGGTAGATTAGAACCATGTATACGTGACTACTGATCAGATTCCGTTTGACCGCAGAGCTGCCCTGTCCTTTACCATCCTTAACTCCTGTCTATGGAGCACCATGAAATCGGGGGGCACCTGCTGGCTGCTCAGTCCCTCGGGCATGGGTCCCAGCCGTGGGGGTGGGCTCTTCGCCTCGGACACCATCACATCCAGGAACACCGAGTCGTCCTCCAGCTTCTCATCTGAGTAGGAAGGCGGACATAAGGCGACACTGAGAAACAGGGCTCCACCCCGCGGCTCGTCTGGATGGCTTTCTGTTGAGGGATGCAGCTCGGCTCACGCCGGTGCCCCAAGCAGACAGACAGACAGACAAACACACAGACACACCTATGAGAATCCTGCCACCAGCTGTGCTCTGTGACACATGCTTTTTCTTTCTAGCAGGGAATTCCCGGCGCACTAAGGGGAGACCCACACACACACACACACACACACACAATGCGGGCACGAGCTCCGTCACGCATCGTATTTCAATCCCGGAATGTTAAAATGCACCAGGGGTCCCTCACTATCTGAACCTGAAAATTCAAATCCCAGCTGCCCAGAACGGACCCAGTTCCCCAGACCCCACGGGAATGGCTACGTTATGAACAGTTTCTAAAGTACCTAATCATTCCGCGCTAATGGCTGCCGATTCTGCCTCGTCGAGGGGTGCGAAGGGTTGGACATGCCGCCTGAACTCCTTCCATTTGTCATCTTATTCTATTTACCCCTCACACCGAAAAGGCAGACAGCCAAGGCACTGCCTTATAGTCAAAGAGAGGCGACCCGGCTGATCCCAATGACACCATTTCCAGCACAAACTGCTCAGGATCTTTCTTAAAGTGTTTTTTTCCCCCACGATTATTTTCTCGGCTCAAACTGGGACACAGATGGTTAGCAGGAGAGAACATGTTTTACTTTGATTCCTGGGCACCAATAAACTCTCTGAAGATGGAATCTGACTATGGAGAACAGTTATGAAGCAAACAGGGGTCTTCAAAAAGGCTTTGAAGGGAATGCAGGAAAGCAAAGATCACTGAGCACAAAGACCCCTGATTTACCGGCGGTGTCCTTTCTCTGCAGGAAAGGCACTTTGCGCATCACGGCCATCCTTGTTTTCTCCAGACCATCCTTCGTTCCGCTCCTGGCAGCTCTCATCAGCTGGTGGACCTGCAGTTGTAGGGTGTGGAGAGGGTGTGGGGGTCGGGGTGCAAACACAACAGGGCAGTGGGGGGGGGGGCAGTTGTTAATCCAGCACTAACTGACCTAATGGATGCTGCTCCCAGCTCAACAGCACTGCAAAGCTTCTCTCATAGGGGGGATATTTAAAATGAAACACAAGACGGTACCCCCCCCCGTTTTCTGGGCCGTGCAGGATCCCGATACTCCCCCCCTCCCATCTGCCATGGCGCCAACGCTCCGACTCAGCACAAACACTCCGGAAAGCCTCTTAATTTCACCGCGGCTTGACATGGGGTCGTTAATTAGCCAGGCTCAGCGCGGTCCTGGGCGGCTCTTCCCGTCAGCTGATTGATGCACGCTGGCTGCTCATCGGACGGGAGGAAATTCCCGCGAGCCGCAGCCTGTCCCTGGCTCCGCCCCTCACGCCCCTTGCCCCGCCCCCCCCACCACTGTCCACGAGAGGTATTGGTACCTTGGTGTGCCCTCTTGGCCGTGCCCAGTGCCGCAAGGATGGCCCACGCCTGGCCTTGGCACTTCGCTCCTTTGACCGCGACACATCCAGGGAAGACTGTGGGAGGAAGGGGTTATCGCCATGGCGACCCCATGAGGGTGTGGAGAAGAAATCAGGGAGTAAAGAGAGACAAATACAAGGGTCAGAAAACACAGCGCCAAGGTCACGCAGAAGCACGGAAGAGACGGGGATGCTTATCACATGCAAATCTCTGTGTGCATCTACACCATGCGATCAACTCAAAGCCACTGATTCTTCGTTCCTATTGCTTTGTAAGCTTGATTCAGTGACAATTTGCTGCCGACACAGAGACCAGAAGCATCCCAGTCAGCAGCCGTGGGCAAATTCTACATCAAGAGCAAATTACATTGTTCTTGGCAAGTGCAATTGTGAAAGGAGACAAATTCCCCTGTTCCTAAAGAAAAAAAACAGTCATGAATTTCAGATCATAATCGTCTATGGAGGATTATTTTCACAGAAAAATCCACGACAAAATTGCTTTGGCAAATAAAGAGAAAAATTGGAGTTGGGATAATCAGATCTTCCTGCAGATGAGTGTGTGAAATCCCCCCCCCCCCCAGCACCTGTAGCAGGCCCCCACAGTTTACACAACGTGGGCATGCAAACTTCTTTTGCAAAAGGGATACAAAATGGCTGAAAAAGGGCAAAGGTTGGGTCTGAACACTGCGGAGGGAGGTCTGGGGTATAGAAAGGAGCAGGCAGGGGGCGGCAGTGTCGGAGGTGCAGTGAAGCTCATACGCACAGGAAAGGGAGAAGGCAAGGGAGGGAAACGCACATCAGAAAAGGATGCTCGTGTTTACTCAAGGCAAAGAAGCAGAGAACCCAAGCAAGCCAACACCAGGCAGGACTCCAATGCCCTGCACCCAGCAGCCATCACTGCCCCCGCCTGGACTTCAGCCTTCGTTTTAATGGAGTGGAAAAGCATAAGAATGTCAGGCGCAAGACCCTGCCACTCAGTGTGAACCAACAGTGCCACTCGGTGGTCAGTTTTGGGACTGCAGTTGGCTAGTCGGCATGGCTGTGTAGGTGGACTGTGGAGGGGAACGATGTCTCGGTTTGGAATATGCTGTAGTTTTGTTTAGACAATGAAAGAATGAAGTGTTGCTCTTCACACAAAGAACCTGGCTCCCTTTCACTAGTTGGCATTATTTTCTGGGTCCGTTCTACTCTGTCGTAAACTCTGCCAGAGTAGCTCCAGAGGAAAAGCACAATACAGGAACAAACAACCACGCTGACCCCTAACACGCTGGTCCCTTACACGCTGGCCCTTAACACACGAGCCCCTTACACGCTGGCCCCTTACACGCTGGCCCTTAACACACGAGCCCCTTACACACTGGCCCCTTACACGCTGGTCCCTTACACGCTGGTCCCTTACACGCTGGTCCCTTACACGCTGGCCCCTTACACGCTGGCTCCTTACACGCTGGCCCCTTACACGCTGGCCCCTTACACACGGGCCCCTTACACGCTGGCCCCTTACACACGAGCCCCTTACACACGAGCCCCTTACACGCTGGCCCCTTACACACGAGCCCCTTACACGCTGGCCCCTTACACACGGGCCCATTACACGCTGGTCCCTTACACGCTGGCCCCTTACACACGGGCCCATTACACGCTGGTCCCTTACACGCTGGTCCCTTACACGCTGGCTCCTTACACGCTGGCCCCTTACACACGAGCCCCTTACACGCTGGCCCCTTACACACGGGCCCCTTACACGCTGGCTCCTTACACACGAGCCCCTTACACGCTGGCCCCTTACACGCTGGCTCCTTACACGCTGGTCCCTTACACACGGGCCCATTACACGCTGGTCCCTTACACGCTGGTCCCTTACACGCTGGCCCCTTACACGCGAGCCCCTTACACGCTGGCCCCTTACACGCTGGCCCCTTACACACGGGCCCATTACACGCTGGCTCCTTACACGCTGGCTCCTTACACACTGGCTCCTTACACGCTGGCCCCTTACACACGAGCCCCTTACACGCTGGCTCCTTACACGCTGGCTCCTTACACGCTGGCCCCTTACACGCTGGCTCCTTACACACGAGCCCCTTACACGCTGGCCCCTTACACGCTGGCTCCTTACACGCTGGTCCCTTAACACACGAGCCCCTTACACGCTGGCCCCTTACACGCTGGCCCTTAACACACGAGCCCCTTACACACTGGCCCCTTACACGCTGGTCCCTTACACGCTGGCCCCTTACACACGAGCCCCTTACACGCTGGCTCCTTACACGCTGGCCCCTTACACGCTGGCCCCTTACACGCTGGCTCCTTACACGCTGGCCCCTTACACACGAGCCCCTTACACGCTGGCCCCTTACACGCTGGCCCCTTACACACGGGCCCATTACACGCTGGCTCCTTACACGCTGGCTCCTTACACGCTGGCCCCTTACACACGAGCCCCTTACACGCTGGCTCCTTACACGCTGGCCCCTTACACACGAGCCCCTTACACGCTGGCCCCTTACACGCTGGCCCCTTACACACGGGCCCATTACACGCTGGCTCCTTACACGCTGGCCCCTTACACGCTGGCCCCTTACACACGAGCCCCTTACACGCTGGCCCCTTACACGCTGGCCCCTTACACACTGGCTCCTTACACGCTGGTCGCTTACACGCTGGTCCCTTACACGCTGGTCCCTTACACACGAGCCCCTTACACGCTGGTCCCTTACACGCTGACTCCTTACACGCTGGCCCCTTACAAGCTGGCCCCTTACACGCTGGCCCCTTACACGCTGGCCCCTTACACGCTGGCTCCTTACACGCTGGCCCCTTACACGCTGGCCCCTTACACGCTGGCCCCTTACACACGAGCCCCTTACACGCTGGTCCCTTACACGCTGACTCCTTACAAGCTGGTCCCTTACACGCTGGCCCCTTACACGCTGGCTCCTTACACACTGGCCCCTTACACGCTGACTCCTTACACGCTGGCCCCTTACACGCTGACTCCTTACAAGCTGGCCCCTTACACGCTGGCCCCTTACACGCTGGCCCCTTACACGCAGGCCCCTTACACGCAGGCCCCTTACACGCTGGCCCCTTACACGCTGGCCCCTTACACGCTGACCCCTTACCTTGAAGCGGACCACCTCTCGGCCCTCACCCTCAGACGTCTCTTCATAGCTTTCGAACTCACTGGAGCTCCAGCCATTGTCCACCGCTGGCCCTGTCGCCTCGGCCTTCTGCACGTTCTCGTAGATCAGCTCGCCTGATGGAGTCGGGGGTTATATGATTGTGTCACCAGTATAGCCAGTCTGTCACATCACCAGGCTGTTCATCACTGACATTTGGCCTTGGCGGCCAAACCCTTCATCCAGTTAAAAACAGCACAGTGATTCTAAGGTCCAACATTGCCAGGACTGGAAACAGTGCCTGCTGCCTTAACACCACTTCTGGCACAGTGAACATGGCCCTCACCTTCTCTGGCGGGGACCTCCTCGATGGGAACCTCATCATAGATCACCTCCTTGCTCCCTGTCCCTGGGCCAAAGCCCGCCTTGCCCCCACCTAAAAGAGGACACAAAAATGCCATCAATACCTAGAGTGCGGTGGAATGGTCAGTGCTGATCAGCAAAAGTGGGTAGTTCAAGTTCAAAGAGTAAAAGTCCCGACCAGGATTTTGTTTCAATCAACCAGTTAAGTACTCTGTGACTGCGATTCTTTATACTCTATAAACTGGTTGGTTGAAACAAAGTCCCGGTCTGGACTTTTACTCTCTGGACCTGAATTACCCACCTATGCTCATCAGTTCTGTTGGTGTCTGTTCAGTTCCCTGTGTTTACGTGCAAATGCAATTTCCATGGGAATGTGCTTTTGGGATTTTAACCGTGGATATTAGTCTATCCATCCTACCTTGGTCAGAGTCACATGTGGACCCAGAGCCTCTCACAGACAGCATGGGGTACAAGGCTGAGGTACACCCCCAGTCCAGACACATACATTCACACCCCCACACACCCAACTGGACACCAATGCACAGGTTTCACTCAGGCTAGTGCTTATTATCTATTAATTATATTAGAAAATGATCATATTGTGCATCAAGATACTGAAAGAAATTTGATCATTATAACTAAGGTATCAGAAGATCCAGAAAATGACAAACGCCCTTCCGTGGATGTTATCTGGTAAATTCTGCATAGGAGTTACCAGTAAAAGTTAGGAATTGGTGACAAACTTTGCCAATAGCTACCTGGTTTAACCCAACGAGATGCAGCTGAAAAGGGGGGGCAGCCTAGAGCAGAGCTATGAAAGATTCTCCTGGGATTCAATCCCATCACATGAGGAAACAGCATATGGCCAGAAAAATTGTAATTTCAAGGCCTAGCTTTGACGGTTGAGCGAGGGAGTCAACAACAACACGTCGACGTGCAACATGCATGTGGCGCCCACTCCCGCACCAGCCGGCGAGCCAATCAGCTTCAAGCCAATCAGCTTCAAGCCAATCAGCTTCAAGCCAATCAGCTTCAAGGTCAGATTCCAAAAATCAGAGGAACCAGGAACAGTGGCGCCAGTGGGGCCAAGAATGCCCACTAACTGGGCCAAAGTTAGCAGATTTTGTAAAACCAGGTGTTGAGGAGTCCCGTGTGCCTCTGACAGGGTTAACGAGTGTGACCACCTTCTCTAACAGCCCAATTGAGAAGGACGAAATGTTCCGAAAACCTTTCCAGCACTTCCCTCTGGCCCCTCCGCTCAGTGACGGCTCAAGCTGCCTTCGGTTGCGAAACAGACAGGCAACTCCACTCTAAGAGACAGTTTGTGAACCATGAGGAACGTACCGGGAGAACAGGTCGGTCCGCAATTCATAATGAAACCTGACAAGGGAGGTGCCGTGGATCCAGTTTCCAGATGTGCACCAAAGCAAGAAAACACATTTTGCCTATTCCGGTTTGCTTCATTTGCTATTTTCTCAAATAGTGCCATTGTTGACAAATCTAATCTGTTTCTTATTATATTATGTTTTTTTTTTTACTTTCACTCAACAGCTACGTTATCAGGTACAGATTGCTGATTTATGCCAACAGCCTGTTCCTCCAAACAGTGAAGCATGTGACTGCGAGGTTCAGTTACTGTGTCATTTGGAAAGTGGTGCTTACAACATCTCAGAAACTGTCACTCTCCTGGTCGGCATCTAGATTTTACAAAGGACGGCGCCATCGACAGAAAACATACATTCAGCAATAGTTTTGAGGATGGAAAAATCTTGCAGATGAGAGAGAAGTTGAACGGCCAGACTTCTTAAAGCCATAAGGAAAGCTACAAGTGCAAAAATGTCATGGGCCAAACTAAATAGCTAAGTTTCCGATAGCTTGTTGAGTCCATGCCCTGAAGACTTCCAAGTGTTCTGTAGGCTGAAGGGGGTCCTACTTGGCTGTAGGCAGATCTAACTAATATAAGTGAACCCCAAGTTTATATTAGCAAAGCTGTACTTTCAACGAAAAAAAGAAAATAGAAAATATAAAAGCCTGTAAAATGTGCTGGAGTCAGTTCTGTTTGCTAAGAGAATTTAGCCTTCTGGTGATGCAGTTAAAGTCACTGATTCTTTGTCGGACAGATTTTCTGAACCCGGGCCATAGGGACCCCCAGGCGGTCAGCATTTTTTCTCCCTCCCTTGGGAAATACTGCAGACCAGAGACCCGCTTCCACGAAGTCTGAGTTTAAGCCACCCTGCCCCCAGTGAAACCCCCAGTGCGATGAGACCACATCTGAGGACTCTGCCAGCCTCGTGAATGTACACAGCAGCTGGCGTTTCCAAACGACACTGCGTTGTGTTTTATCATCTACGAAAGTTGGAAGCTTGTAGACTCTTTTAATATCAAGCACTCCTTTGAGATTGGACCAGAGAGGGTCTAAATCAGGAGCGCAGCCATTTCATGTGACAGTTTTCATTCACTCAACACTTCAGAACGACATTCTTAATGCTGCAGAACAATAAACAATCAGGCAGCTGCCGGTTTTCTGAACAACTCCCTTAAGTGTCGCGTTAAAGGAACACCCTTTGGCAACAGCTGAGCTCAAATACACCCGACTCCTCGTCTCGATATTTGCAGGAAAATACCTTCTTTCTTTTGCTCAAACTTCAAAATCTTAATTTCACCTGAAGAAGTGTCAAAAAAGTTTAAAAGCATGAAAATCCAGGAAACCGATCAAATCCTTCATAGCATGTAAATTTTTTCAGTCCTACAACATCCAATATGAACAAATTCTAACAATTGCAAAACTCCAACCAAGTTACAACGTACAAGCACCTTCAACCACACTACATAAAATTAGTTTTTTTGAAAAAGCAGCTGAACAAATATCCACAGACCACTGACAACTATTCAGAGTTTTTTATAATTAAATATTTCATTACCAGCCACATGTCACACTGATCTATATTCAGGAAAATGGAATCAGACATTTGCACAGGGCTACTGACCATTCTCAGGCGTGTTCATTGACTGAATGAGATTCATAATGTAACAAAAATCTTTGCTGGGGAAGAGAAGCACCAATCAGTTGGACGAATGAAGTGATTTAACGGGAGTGATGATGCTGGTGCACCTCCTCAGTGATTGGCTTTTTGGAAAAGAAAGAAAAATGTTCATCTCCATTTGTATGCAAATGATATTGCCACATATGCTAATATGGGAACCTTCATTGAGTCTCTACAGAATATCCCTACTGCTATTAATATCCATCCTTCCATTATCCAGTGTAGGACAGCAGTGAGTCAAGTGCCTCTCCCAGGAAGAGAAGGATATGGGGCAGGGAGGAAGCCAGATAGGATGCCTGTCCATTAGCCGTTAGAGGGAGATCAGGTACACCTATGTACCACGCAAATATTAAGAGTATAACATCAACATCAACATGCTTGATAATGGAGTAGGCAAAGGAAACCGAAAGGAAGAGAGAGGCAACATCCAAGATTCAAAGCCAGGAGTCGCACCGCGTCCGGTGAGTGTGACGTTGCTCGGAGGCAATGCTGACTAGCGATGAATCGCATTTAAGCGGAGCAGTCAGCGTTGCTTGGCTTCCATTCGGAGTCTATCTTCTGAATTCGTGGGACTTGGTTCTATTTCAGTATTATTTGCCGGTAATCCCGAAAAGTAAGATGCAGCTTCCCATAAACAGTCGCATACCCATCATTAGATTATGAGGTAAGTGATCTTCTGATCCTCTAGTCCTCCATCATGTTCAGTCATTCAATTATATCTCCTGTCCTGTTTTCTTAGCCCCCGCAGGGAAACAGATGTTCATTTATAATAACATATCTCTGTTTCCTGCCTCGAAAATGCTTCAGTTAATAAAGTAAATTCAAGGACCCTTCCAAGGAAGTTATTTTAGGCATTTTCTCCACATTTGTCCTGTCATGTTTTTCAATTGTAACATACACACTGCTTGATAAAGACTTTTGTTTCTGGACATAACATTTCCTCCAATGACAATATTTATCTTCTATGACTAAACCAAGAGGGTGAGTGTGTGGCTCAGTAGGATAAGACTCTGTGTTCTTGATCAGAAGGTCATTAGTTCAAATCCCCCCTCGTTGTTCCAAGGATGCTACACCCTGGCTGACTCTGTTCTCCCACCCCAAGCTTCACTCTCACCCATATGTATGCAGGGGGGAAGTTAAATTATCATGCTACCGCCCCCCCCCCACAATCAAACTCTCACATACAGCATTGTATGTGTGTCTGTCTCAAAGGAGATCAAGATGAGATATGCACAAGGCTTGTACTTTGCAAATAGAAGCTAATTCATCATTTTATTCATAAACAATTACTCAACAAATCACTGGAGCACTATCGTGAAATCGGCACATAAAAACCCAACGCAATCAAATTGGTTTTGTTTACTGCATTCTGCTCTGATATCTCCATGTTTTCAGAGGACGGCTGTTCAGAGCATTATCAGCGTCCGACAACCAAGCCAGCGACTTCCAGACGCTTATCCGGTACAGGGTCCTTGGGAGGGTGGCCGAGAAAAATTAGGCAAGGAGGTCGGCACGTTTTACACTTCATATCTACAGTGTAACTATGGAGTTTTCAGAGTGTTTACACCGGGGACTGTTCTGGGGACCGAGGATATCTGGGGATTAGTCAAAGAAGTGTCACATGTCACTGTGCAGTGCACAGAGTCTGTAAAAGTGACTGCAGAAAAAGATCCAAAGCTTCACTAAAAACATTTAGGACTTAAGCCCTGTAAGTCCGCCCCTGACAGAGGCCATGTTTACACAGTCATTAAACATGAAAAGCAGCTCAGCAACACAGATCTGTGGCATTCCTCAGAGCCAATAAGTCAGCGCAAGAATATAATCTTCTGTGACCACGGTGTCCAAGTCTGACACATTGATAGGGAAATTAATTCTTTAGTAGTAATGGCGAACAGTAAGCTGTGGGAGTCAGTGCTGAGAGGGGGGAAAGCGTGTGGTTTATCCAGAGGCCAGTGCAGACTGGATGCAGCTACAGTAAAGCACGGGAGGGTAGGCCTGTCTGACTTGGTCCATGCAAAAGGAGCGTAAGGCTACAGGCTGGACTGGGACTGACGTGGATCTGGTCCAGTTAAAACAAAGCCAACGTCTTAAATCCAGGAGTACTATGACTGTCCCTAATAGCAGCTTGATGTTGGACCGGTGGGGCCAGTGCCACACTGTCTCATCCTCCAGTTCGTAACGCATAAACCAAAGAGCGTCATTCCTGATGTGGCAGCTAAGGGGCAGCAGGGAGCAAAATATCCTTGAGTCGCCATCAATGAGAAGTAGAAAGGGAGCAAAAATAAACCAGCGGTCAAGATTGTGGAAACGTCTAACATTACACTGCACGAATATTGGCGGTAATGTTTATAAGCAATCAAAGAATGCTACAAATGTCATACATTAGTCAATTAAGTAATTAACCGAAGCAACTTTTGAATAAAGGGGCGGCATGGTGGTGCAGTGGTTAGCACTGTTGCCTCACACCTCTGGGACCCGGGTTCGAGTCTCTGCCTCGGTCACATGTGTGTGGAGTTTGCATGTTCTCCCCATGTCGTCATGGGGTTTCCTCCGGCTACTCCGGTTTCCCCCCACAGTCCAAAGACATGCTGAGACTAATTGGACTGAAATTGCCTGTAGGTGTGCATGTGTGAGTGAATGATGTGTGAGTGCGCCTTGCGATGGGCTGGCCCCCCATCCTGGGTTGTTCCCTGCCTCGTGCCCATTGCTTTGGGGATAGGCTCCGGACGCCCCCCCCCCCCCCCCCCCCCCGCAACCCAGTAGGATAAGCGGTTTGGAAAATGGATGGATGGAACTTTTGAATAAAGTTCTCTAAATATTGGAAGTGTTTCCACAATTTTGGACACTAGTGCATCTGGAGTGCACTACCAGCAAGGTGCCATTTCCATCAGTTTGATCCATCAAGCTTGATTAGATGATGATGGTACTTTTGAGTATTTTTTTATATCTGGTGACTCTTGCTTTTCATTGTGTCTGCTGTGTTGCTTTCAGTCCCCAGAGAATCACAAGAGGAGGGGAAAGCATTTCTGAGAAACAATACTGAAAGGCTTCAAAGGAAACAAAATTTGGCAAGGAGGGTTTCTGTGAAAACAAGCACTACTCTATTTCACAGATGATGTCACCTCTGCCATCTTGTTTCACATATTGTTATCTCTCCCGTGGTAAGGTCAGGCTATGAGGGGGGTGGCGAGATAGACAGGGTCACCATGCATCCGGGTTTTCCTGGAAATGTCCTCTTTTTGGGCCCCTGTGCAGACATTCAGACAATTTTTCAAAAATCGGCAGTTTATCCGGGATTAGTGCTGCAACCCATATGACTGTGTTGCAAGTGCAATGCCAAGTGAAGAATAAGGTACTGATTTTCTATATATGGCAGCCACTCAGTATCGTCACACAGCATTTGCAAGGCTCATGCACGTCTCCTTCAAAAGTGAAACGAGATTACACACATTCCTACGTGTCACGCTGCTGGTGAGTGACATCAACTTCCGGAATGTTTCCCGAAGTTGACCTCACTTAAAAATTTCATATTTGCGTTTTCCTCTCACCAAATATGGTAACACTAGACATTTAGGTAGCAAGCAAGAATCAATCACTCTGTCCTGTCTCAGACCCAAATCCAAATAAAAATATCTTGGTCCATCCTACTTGCTCAACCAAGAGGTCTGAGCTTCTATGGGTAAATTTACCCAGAGATGAGTGACGCTCTTAGGTACCTCCTGGAAGGAAGATTCTCCTCTTGACACACTGGAAATTCGAAGGAGCTAAATCAGCATTAAAAGCTAAATCTGATTTGAAGCTGAAGCAAACTCCATGGACAGTATTTTATGTGGCAGAGGAAGCCAATCGAAGCACTTTGAGGGAAGATTAAAGGCAATTTGTGTGAGCACAGGAAGTGAGAGACAAGAACGTTCATTATAAGAGCACCACGTTGATTTAAAAATGGCTTTTTCAGTTCGCGAGGAAGGGATGCTTCTTTACCTTGGCAACGCCCATTGTTCTCGCCAGCGGTGTCCTGCTGATCGCTGGGCAGCACCTCCGCCTGCCTGTCTCCAGCGGCCCCCTTGTCAATGGATCCCCTGGAATGTGAACAGCGCAAGAGCTGTTAGCCGTCTCAGGAAGGCCTGGACGCTCCCCCATCCGGACCCGGGAGAGCTCCTGTCTGTACATTGTCATCCCTGTCACCGACCTTAGCAATTACACACCGAAAAACACTCACCGAAAGCATTATAATTTTCCTGCTTGAAGAATGCTTTGTAGTAGCAACATATATGTCAACAGTCACGGCTCTCCCTGTCCACATGGTTCATACACTTGTATGTTTTTAATCTAGGTTTATCTGGATCGCCAAACCATACCACCGGAGCTGGGAATAAATGCGAGTTCCAGCAGAACCCAAGTCAGATGGTTTCAGCAGCTATCTGAGGGCACCGACACTGAGACGACCACCACCGTGAGTTCTGAGTGACGTGGGGACATGCAGTTTGTTCATCACGTAACTGAACCCCTTAAAAGAAAAACCAAACTACGTACTTTTGCAGGGCGTAAAATACCAAATTGCATACACAGCGTCATTACGTAAAGTGTTCTGTGAGAGAGTGATTGCAAAAGAAGAAAAAGACCGTTACCGCATAGCAGCGAGTCCTGCATTTTTATTTAAACATAACCCTCAAACAAACAGACCCTTTGCATTTTAATAGGTTTGCAAGAATATACAGCAAGAACAATGCGCACTTGGCACTGAGAGCCAACATGCTACTTCCACTCAGATCCAAAGCTCTCTAACAAGAAGCGACATGTTGCCAGTGAAGCGAAGAACATAAGAAGAAATAACACCTGATTCAGAGACGAACAAGACCGTCATTTAAGCAAAGCCTGGCATTTCCACCCAGCACAGCTGTCCTTTGTGATCTTTTTTCGCGTTACTAAATGCTGAGGTGTCTTGCGCACCCATATCCCTTTACGTCGGGGGTCTTCATCGAACCCGAGATTGACCGCAGGTCGCCTGAAGCATGTGAACCCTAAGCTGAACTTCAGCCAAATGCCTGAATTTCCATCACACAGCTCTGCCGTCAAGGCCTGACTGGACTCGTACAGGGACATTTACGAAAAACACCCCCGTTCCCCAACAGCAAATTCATCCCGCAGTGCGCTGAGCAGCGTACCCTAGAGGTAATGCACTTCTGTCAGAAAGTCGTGCCATTTACCTGGCTCTGCGAGAGACTCGCTTGAACATACTGCCGGCATGGTATTAGGTTAATTCTCCATAGTTCAAGCGTCCTGGCCACTGCTAGCCCGAGCAGAGTTCATGTCCCGATTCCCCTTTTCCTCCTTAGTCTTTTTTTAGCATGGCATGTAAACACAGGATCCGCTTGCTGATGTAACTGGTATTAACATAAAAACAATGTGCAGGGTTGGGTGTAACAATGAGGTGAAGAATGTGATGCAACCTCATTAAGAAAGGTCAAGGTTGACAGGGTTCTAGGTAACCCTATAAATGCTGAACAAATATTATACGACGAAAATAACTAAGAACTCGGGGCCAGATTATGGAGAAGAAAAATACTGGTAAACTTCACAGCTGGTACTTCAAATAAAATGCTTAAAGAAGCATTGCGAGTTACTGTTGTGAATTAAGGAAGATACAGGGATACAGATTCTTCTACATAAAAGCGGAACGTGAACGAGGCAGGAAAACATAATTTGAGGCATCCTGAGCTGGGATTCAAAGATCTTCATATGATTTAATTTCAGGTTCATGTTGAGAGAATAATTTATCATCGTCAGGCCCCAAGCATCGTGATGTTGGAAGGATTTTTCCTGAATTTACTAAATCTCTAATGTACTTTCAAAGTTTCAGATTGCATCAGCTGAACCCTTAAATATTAAAGGAATGCAATTTATGGATCTAAAGTATTTTTGAATTAAATGTATAGTTCAGCACTTTTAATCTTTTGTTAAAACACACCAAACAACATTTTGTTTGGCTATTGTGTCTTCGTCTCATCTTTCCCCTCAAAAATGACCTCATCCCTTGATTACTGGTTTGTGAGCAGTGTGAAAATTGAAACCGGCACTTCAAGTATACCTCATTACCAGTGCATACGTGTAATTACCACAATTCAAGTCTCCCATAGAGAAACGCACATTTCTGTTTACCTCCAGAACCGCTCGGTAACACGTCATTTTCAAGCTTTGGGAAATGTAGCCAATCCTACAGGGCTGTGCATCTAGCAGGCTAGGCTGTGACTGACGAGGGACGAGGAGGATGTCTATAATTTGCAGGAGGTTCGGTTGCACCGGAGGGCAGAGGCCAGGGGCGAAGGCGTGCATGCTATTATTTTGCTGTATTCCCTGAATCTCCACATAATCAGCTTGCTCAAGCCTTAGAATACTCAATGCGATTGGTGTGTGACAAGGCAGAAACAGCCCAGTCCCACAAAGCTCCAAATTCAGGAAAATAACACTGGCGATACAACACAGCTGTGCAATGGGCTCCACATTATCCAGCCTGGATCAGCTGACTTACCCTCCTGGAAGCGCATGGGGGACGTCATCTGCCAAGGGTGAGAAAAACATAGTAAATCACAAACATCACCAGGCCTCTTGTAACTGGCATTTACTTATCAAGCTGCATTTTACTGTGTTTTTTTATATATTTTTTTGTGAAAAAAGTTGTGCAATTCCTAGCTTTTCCTGAAGAAATACTGTTACAAAAACCAGAGGCTGTCAAAGAGAACTGAAAAATGATTCCCCAACGATTCATAATGCAAAACATTGACACTGAAAAAAATTGCAGGTACAATATGCCAGTGAAACAAAACTTTTCCAACGTTTCCAAAGACTAGCCACCAAAATAAACTCAAAATACATTTTCAATGACTTTTTGTTATTTGCTTGATACAATCCAGCTGCTGGCTCCTTGTCTGCTGGGACTGGGGAGGGAAAGCAGGACTTAACGGATGCCTGATATCTGACAGTGGTGAGGGAGTAAGCCACCGTTGCGTAACTGCTTTCCGGCAGCAGAGAGAGCCAGTCACCTCTGGCCGGACTCCACAGTGCTGCCGTGAGTCTCCTCGAAAAAATCTTATAGCCCCGTTTGGCACGTGCTCCAGGTTTCCTAGGAAACCGATTAATAACTCAACACGGCAATCAACTCTCGCTCTTCCCCCTCGTACTATGACATTAGATTCACTTTTACAGTAAGCGTATCTGTTCCAGCTGTAGGCAAAGTGACAGATTCAAAGCTAATTCAAATGATGTATCTGCACTGAAACTAAACTGTATGCAGTATGTTTGACTGTCATCCCCAAACTTGTTTTGAAGTCTGACTTCTAATGCTGTAGCATGAAGCTCTGCTGCAGTGAAAACAAGGCTTTTGTGAATCTGCAGACAAGAAAAGACTTTGGCGTCGATGAGTTCTTACCCGGCGTTTCAGCACCAGGACCGTCCCCTGTGTTACAGTTTTCCTTGCCAGCAGGGGGTGCAATATTTCTGTCCTGCTCTGTTTTTTTTGAGGGTAATCTAATAGTAGATTCTTCAGGGGGTGCCACTGCTCCCACACCAAAACAAGATGCCCTTTTCCCCACTGCATTTGTCCTAGTTGCCTCCTCATCAGCCACTGCATTGATACAGTCCTCAGAATAGACATCTCCGTTGCTATTATCAAATTTGAATCGCTCTCCTTGTTCTTCCTCCTCTTCCTCCCCACCCTCCTCCTCCTTCTGTTGTGGGGTAGACTGTCTGGAGGACATGGAGCCTGGAACAAAGCCATTAAGATCGTTGGCTGATGTCAGAAAAACACACATCTGTGAAGAACTTTATCTGGATGATGATAATGTTCCACAATGAGGCTATTTTGCCCAGAATAATGGATAATGGACCGATCCACAGAACATGCAGAGCACCAGGGCTTCAGAGGTGGATAGTTCAGCTCCAGAGAGTCCAGACCAGGATTTTGTTTCAACCAACTAGTTGGATACTCTGTGACTCTTTATGCTCAACTGGATGGTTGAAACAAAAACTTGGTTTGGACTTTTTCTCTCTGGACCTGAATTATCTACCTATGCTTAGCAAACATGCCCTACCAACACCTGTAATCACACAAAGGACAATTTCAGAGAGCAACAGAAAGTCTGAGCACTGGAAGCAGTCACTGAAATCACTTTATTCATTTATAATTTACTTTAAAAAATATTTTTTGGGGAAATAGTTCTATCCAGCAGCTTGAGCCAAATAAGTTTTTATTAGTTTACAGCTTTGGGAGACTGTTTATTAAGGAAAAGTCACTGCTTTACATGAGAAAATCACATATAAACACATTAGAGCCAAAGTTGTTTTATATGTGAAAGACCAGTGGTTGCTTTCCAGTGCCTTCAGTTAAACCTTGCAGTTATACATAAAATTCATGACAAAGTGGACAAAGAGCAGGTTGAGTCCCGTCTGGCGAAAAGATAAACATGCTCTCCACTTAAAAAGGAAGTGTCTCCATGTGGGCAGCATGTCACTGGAGGACGGCAGCATGTCACTGGAGGACGGCAGCATGTCACTGGAGGACGGCAGCATGTCACTGGAGGACGGCCCCCCCCAGCTTAGTGGGACAGTAGCCCCTCACTCCCCTGGAGTCTCAGTGGGTCATGATAATGTGCTTCCAGCCAAGATGGATAGTTTCCAGTTCCTCTCAGCCTGGGACTTTCCGCACAACCCCCCCCCCCCGCCATCCTCTTCCACAAACCAAAAGCTTTCACAAAATTTTGTCAGTAAATTGTATATATATATATACACATACACACACACACAGACACACATGTATATGTATATATAGCTATCTTAAATGGTAACACGGATTAGTCTATACGGATTTCCCCAGAACCTTTCCAGTCCAGAAGGACCCCAGACAGTCTACATTTTTGCTCCCTCCCAGTTCCCAATACATCTGTACCAGGAATTCTGTGTTCCTCATTGTGTGGTTTACATGTTTTGGGAGCAGGGTGGTGGCAAAGGAAAGCTACAGTAACCAGCTCTCCCTGGCTGAGTGCCAGACAGCCCATGAAGAATCCGCTTCGCTTTTCTCAGTCTCCCTCTCTCGTGTCAAACCCCAGTCACCATCGTAATGGACATTCTAACTAGAAAACGACAACATTCAACTTGGTCTCCTTGCCTGCTAGTTGCATTCCCTGTAAAATGTTAATGTTGTTGCTTCCTTATTAAACAGGATAATAATTTTTGTTCAGGGGAGGAATCCCTTGAAGGAGGCATTAAATTAAATTAAAACTGGCTGCAGAGAAGCAGACTGCTGCATCATCAAAGATAAAAATCGAAAGACCAGGAAAACAGCAGAATTACGCCTCCTGTCCGGATACCAGCCACGCCAAAACAAGTTTGCCCCTCACTGGGGGTGGGAAGTGTCTATTTAAGGTTACACCAATACCCAGAGCCAGTTCAATTGCCAATTTCTATTTTCCAGAAGTACTACATGCGAATATTGAAGCTGTCAGTCCTGGTTTCAGACATTTCTGCGGTTTGTTAAAACAGTGAGGCTCGTGAATCCAAGAGCAGTAAGGTCATTGGTTGATGTCAGAAAAACACACAGCTGTGAAGGACTCTATCGAACTATGACACCGTTACACAATGAGGCTATTTTGCCCACTGAATAAGGCACGGATGAACTTATCCACAGACTGTCCTCACAGCCTAGGGCTACCACACATACCGTACCAAAAACTGTAGTCACACTACAGACAATTTCAGAGATCCATGGAAAGTCGGAGCACTGGCAAACAGTTACTGAAATTGCTGCTGTTCAGGAGAAATATTTAAACCCAACCATTTGCACCAAAGCCATCTTGGGACAGGATTAGCTTTCAGCTTTGAGAAATGGCTTATTCAATAAAACCCTCTGATTTACACAAAAAAATAACTGCTGCTTATACACATATTACACCCAAAGTTGTTTTATTTCTTAAAGTATGTTGGCTTACCGTCCAGAGCTGTTACACACAGTGCTGTGACAGTATTTCCCCGGTTCCGAACTTCCTCTGTTTTTTCTTATTCATTGGAAATTTCTTTAGACTGAGGCATGTGGTGAAATTGTTCTGTTTAAGTGATGAGTAGATTCAACAGGGCTGGCAGCAATCAAACTTGGGTTTGTCTCCTTTAATTTAATCCATTATCACTTACAATCTGTTCATTGGTGGATTGAGTGACTAGGGGGGTAATTACTTTGTCACAAAAGTGATGTGGACATTGGTGAATTTCCTTCACTGAATCAAATGGTCCTTTATAAACTGCGCTGTGTTTACTTGGGTTGTCCTTTGTATCCAAAATTTGTCTGGAGATCAGAAAGTTTTTTATGAAAAATACTTTGTCATGGCACTGCAAGTGCAGTTAACCCTTGCAGTTACAAAAATTAAAGATTAAAAATAGCTAAGTTCATCTTATCTTACGCAATATGTAAAATTAATTAGCAGTGTAAATTTATTTTTCAGAACAACTACAGCTCTGGAAAAAAAATTAAGAGATCACTCGATATTTTTAAGAAATCTGCATTTTTTAAAATCCTGGTTTAATCCCGGTTCTGCTGGCAGAAGGTTATGCTGAGCAGCAGGTTGCTTCCAGGCACAAAATTTCTAAGACAGCAGTACAGAAGAACAAAGTGAAGCAGGAGACACTGGGAATAAGCAGAAACCAGCCAGGTAGAGGGCAGAAGCGACTTTCTAATGCCAGAGAAGATCGTTAACGTATCCGACAGCTTCTCATGAATCATAGGATGACATCAAGTGACCTTCAAAAGGAATGGGAAACATTAAGTGCAGGTGTGAAGTGCACTGCTAGGACAGTTCATATCAGGCTCCTAGAAGCGAGATTGAAGTATCTTAAAGCAAGGAAGAAGCCCTTCATTAATGAGAAACAGTGAAGAACCAGGCTGCCGTTTGCAAAAAATAAAATATATTATTCACAGACACAAACCGATAAACTGAGAAATGAGTGAAACAAAAAATTGTGCTGTGGTCTCTTAATTAATTAAGAATCTCCTCCACCCAGGAAACACCATGTTTCAAAGTTCAGAACGGTCTGATCCCACTAAGGGAAATGTTTGGAATGAAGATCAGGAGACACTCAGACTTTTAGGAAGCAAGTTCAAAGATTATCCATGAAGTTTCCATGCTAAGCAGGGACTAGAAGTATACATCAGCCAGAAAATGCACCCCCCCCCAATGAGGAATAAAAAAATAAACATGGGAGATGGAGAAGAAAAGGGGGTGGACAGAGTTCTCAGGGTCAGTCTAGCCTGGAAGAGGGTGGCTGATGACATATTCATATTCACTTCCAGGACATGAATCCACATATTCTGTAAAAACCCACTATTATTAGTACAGTGTCCAATATTAATGCAGGCTTGTATTTCTGCTGAGTCAACAAATAGGACAAACGAAAACTTGCAGAGGTTTGACTGCAGGTATCCTGGAATGCCTCACATGTCCCATCATGCTCTCTACTGACACACACAGACAGGTGAGAGCAGAACTTTGAATCTGAGGAGATTGTCAACCATTAATCCATTTTCATGGAAGTTAAGGACCTTGCTCAAGGGCCCAATGGCAATTCAGCCAAGCACAAGATTCAAACCAGTTTCCTTTCAATCACAAGCTCAGGGATATAACTGTCAGAATAAATCTGTCTCATTTAGACCTTCTCAGTACTGAGACTTCAAAGATGAGAGACACTGCATTTTACCTAAATGGAGATCTCCAGCAGTTTGAGGGTTTACATTGTATGTATTTATGTGCTGCAGTTACGGCGACTTACTTATCCTCATGCTCCCCTCTCCCCCCACCCCATCTGTCCAGGAACAGGGAATTCCACCAGGATGCCTTTCCCGTGAACCAGACAGACCTCGCCACCACTTTCCCCGGCATGAGGCCAGATCTGTCTGCACGGCTTTTTGGGGCAGATTTGGGGGAGATTTGGGGCAGATTTGGGGGAGGCTGCAATGGCAATTGAATTACTTGTCAAGGATTCCCCCCTTCAAAAGCAGGATTGCAAATGTCATAGTGGGTCTTGTCCAGAGAAGAGAAAGGGGATTACTGTACTCTGAAAGCCTCTGAGCTCCTTTTAAGTCCAGAGGCTCAGAAAGGGACAGGCTCAGGGTGGGGGGGGGGGGCAGACAGTACTACTGACAACAGCCGTAAGGTTGTCTGGCTTCTCTAAGCGATGGTTTTTGACTCTAACTACATGCAAATATGGGGCGAGCGTCTGGAGGCAGGACTACCGGCACCAGCCCCGCGAGCCGGGCGTCCCTCAGGGATCGTACACACAGCCTCGGCCCCCACAGATAGAAACCAACAGGATGCTTGTAATAAATATAAATTCCTTAAAATTTTTGTTCATTATGGGTCACCACCCCCCCCCCCCCCCATGCATATCAATGACATCTGTACGGTAGGCGTTTCACTATTTCAATCTCTTTCTGGAACAATTCTGGTAAACAGCTCACGTCCTGTTATGTGTTTATTCGTTGCGTTGCTGTAGGGAGATGATTCCTCTGCCCTCCCCAAAAAATTCGAAGCACACGGAAGTATTGGCCGTTGCCATGGAGACAGACTCACTTTCACTACGCAGCGAGTGCATGTGCAGGCGAGGCCCAATTTACTCGCGTCTCTTTAAGTTCGTCTTGTCCTGCCGCGGTGCTTCCTAGCCTCACTAAACGCATTAAAGTGCCAAAGCACCAGCTAAGAGTGACTTTAAGTGAAGAAGTCAGTGAATCTCCACTCCTGTCTGCACAGAGCCATTGCCCAGGTGCTCATACGTCTGGTTATTGCTACTCCATGAAAGTAGGAGATGTGGTTAAGTTGCCCATATTGTTTGATTATGGGTGTGACTGTATGTGCCCTGCATCCTGTTCAGGTGCCCTATTGGTCGTAAGATAGGCCCCAGGCTCACTGTAACTCTGTACTGCACAATACCAAATGTCAAGCAGCATTCCATTCACTCAGGTGTCAAGTGGCACATCTATTATGGAGATTACAGTGGAAATAGATGGATGAATGCTAGTGATGTCTGGGTTCCGGTTTTGACTTGGCTGAGCAGTAGGCAAGCATTCCGGAACATGGGGGCGGGGGCTTCAGCAGCTTTAACATAGGAATTCCGGCCACCCCATCAGACGCTTTGTGATCCTCCCTCTTGCATGTCCCCAGTCTCCACAAGTGATTCCCTAGACAGACAGTAGTGTAAACTACAACTGGGGGTTGGGATCCAGTCCGGTGTCCATCGAGTTTTGCGAGCTGAGGTTGTCAGAAATAGACCCAGTCACGGCTGAAACAGAGGAGTCACATCCCAGCGGATCAGAGATCCACTCTTCGCCTCCTGGAGCTGCATCGACTTCCTGTCCCCTCAGGAGCAGTGTATCCTCCGTCACGTCTACCGCTACGAGTGACGGAGAGGAGGGCCGGCCACCAGATCCAGCCCGAGCCCGACATCTCCACACTGGCCACCTCAAAACGTCCCGCGCTTATGCTTTAAGAGCTTTGCTGAGGTGGTTGGCTGCCGTCTGACTGCAGCTGTCCCACACGAGATGAAATTACAGGGCTTCCCAGCAGAGAGAAATGTATTCAAGGACCAGAGTGTGAACAGCCTGACCAGAGGAGTCACATGCCAAAATCAAAGGTGGGGTGCCAGTGGCACACAGGGTGACCTCCTGTGCCCTTTTGACTCTAACCAAAAAGATGCCAGCCCTGTTTAGGGTAGGATGCCAATGGATAAACATACATAATGAAAAATGGCTTTGAATAAAGAGCACTTACCTCCTGATTCTTTGAGTCGTTTTGCCCCCCTCCGACTTTATTCCCAGAATCCACCACTCTCTGTGCACCTCCTGCATGTGAAACAGAGGGACTCCAGGAAGTAGCCCTCCCTCTTCCTCGGTCCCTGGACCCCTCCCACGCGGGACACCGGAGACAGCAGCAGTTTCTGCACCATTCAGTTTCCCGCAAGAAAACTTCCCGGATCGGCTCACAGACGAGAAAAAGAAACTCGTTCTGCCTCAAACTGCTCGCTTTCTCTCCTCCACCCTACTGTAACACCCCCCACATAATGACAGAGCAGCGCCTTCTGGCTCTCCAGCCAATGGCATAACTCTGGCCCGGCGTCCCCGCCCATTACAGAAGTGGAATGAATCAGCGGGGGGGGGGGGGGGGACAAATGCAAACAGAGAGGGTGGGAATGGGAGCAGAGTGGAATGGTGGAAGTTTGGTTGCAGCTGACTGAGATTGAGAAATCTGGAATCTGTCCATAGGCATTAAAAATCTAAAATATTTAACAAATATATTTTTTAAGAAACTAGTCTTTAATATCCCCCTCACTTTTTAAATTCATTCATTCATTAAAAATATATATTATACATTGAATCCCAACTTCATTAAGAAATTCTCACGGCTGAACAACGGAGATTTTTAAATGTTATATCTAGTTTAGGTGATAATTCACACAGTTTTTAAGGTGCATTTAAAAGTAGCTTCTCGATCCTCCAAGGCTTAACTTTTGTGTTACTTGCTGAATATGTGCTTGTGGCACTGGAGCATGCTGGGAAATTATAAACAGCCCGTTTGTGTCATTGCTAATACTTGGTGTGTCCCGATTCCCTTCTGTGCCTTTGTCTGTGTCCTGCGTGAATCCTGTCCGATCCTGTGTATTTAACCATTGTATAACCATTGTGTCTTACTATCCGGAGTCAGACCTCACTGTGTTTAGGGGCTGTTAACTGTTTTAGGGTTGTTTGATGCATGCATTAGGGTGTGTAAGAGCGTAATAAAAGAGTATTATTTCTTCTTAAAACAAGCGTTATCTTTTATTACCGCTGCAGCAATACCTCGGTCTGCAAGTTAATACATGTTTTATTTTGCATGTTCTTTAGTGCGAGGCAAAAAAAAGTTAAGTTTGTATATGTTTTACCAATCATATTCCATTTATTGTACATAGTTAGCGATTGTAGTCTTTGTCAGGTTACGTTTTTTATTGCAAGTTGTAGTAGCAACTGCTGATTTTATTCATTCACAATAGTGGCTGTCAGTTCCAAAGCATGACTTACGATTCGAATCGATTGCCTCAATTCCACCGCGCCAATTGTGCACCTGAAGCGCCCCCTAGCGGAAATAGTCCTGTCGGTGCACATTAGTTTCTGTTAAAAGATCAATTGCTGATTAGTTTTGAGGTCGGTGGAAATGTGCCTCCTTTTCTTCGGTGAATGTCAAAATTTTGCAAAAGGACGCATATGCGAAACTAAATGCGAGTCTAATTTTTTAAGTCTTAAGTGTATATAAAGCGAATCGTTCTTTTTTAAAAGATAGATTGAATCATGAAAAACGTAAAAATTGAAAAATGGGGAAAAGACTAATGAAAACCACTTTCCAAATGTGCCGCACGGGCATAGGAAGCTTTTGTGGGGGGATTTCCCAAAATTTTTAACAGTTAAAGCTACACCCGAAACACAATAGTAGTAGGCCTATTAGTCATAAAACTTTAACATACAATAACTACAATTTTTCCAGGGGCATTTTCAATATACAATGACGAGCATCGTTGCCAGTTTTCCCCCTCAAAAACAGAATGGTGAAGCACACTTCCGTTTCTTACTGAGAGGATTTATTAAAACACATTAAACAAATACACTGAATACAAAGTTACCCCTCGTTGCTTTCTTTCAGATACCTCCCTCTACACCATAATACTGTCTGATCGTCAAAACGGCTTTTGTCCTTTTATATAACAACCCCCTCCCCCACCGCCACCCCCAACAAAGTTTTCCCCCTTCGTACAAAACATTTCACATGCTTCGCATACATTTCTACAAAGTTAACCAGCGCGGTAGCTTTTGAAGCCTTCCTTATTAACATGTATACTGTATATATACTTGTATTTATATTTTATTTATAGTAATTATACTGAAGCCTTTTTCTCATATATTCAATACATTCTTGGTTGACTTCAGTTTGATTGCATTTGATTCTTTCACCGTATTCATGTAGATCCTTCTCTCTGGCACGGAGAGAAAAAGAGGGGGAAAATGAACATCGCAGGTTAAATGAGCTAAACCCATTTTTAAAGAAGCACGCAGTGTTACCGAGGCTGCTTTGCTTCGTCTCGGTCTCTGTAACCGTGAAATGCGAGCCGTCCCGATGCAGCGGCCTCTTACTCAACAAGAAGAGAGACGACATTAAAAATCAAATAAATTAAAATGACCACTGTGCGAGTTGGCGCAGCAAGAGACGGCGCTACCTTTCGGGAACTCCGTCTTAACCAATCGACCCACCCACCCACAATTAATTCACAGCAGCCCCCGTGGGAATAATCCGCTACCGGGAGGTCCTGTGGAAACAAAAACGGCAGACACAGGTACCAAAAGACAGTATTAACACCACTTTCATTCATTATCTGAACTTTTTCTTATAGCCACAAATAACAACAATAATAAAAACAATAGGGTTCCAGCACCTAAGACCGCTTGGACCAATAATCATAATAATAATAATAATAACAATAATGCCTTCAAAACCTCTTCGAAAAAAAGAGTAGTTATGGAATCTCATTCGAAGCTTGCAACATGATATTAAATACAGTCGTAAAATGTGAGTATGATCAAGTACCATTCCAGACAATAATTAAAAAAACATAGCTTCATTCTGGATCACCTATCCAGACATAAAGCGTAAGTGATACTGAGCCTGTTAATTCACACGTGTTTCTTCAGCTTGATGAATACTTCAGTTCAAGGTTTAAATATTTGGGGACAAAAAGAAAAATCCAATTAAATTCACATACATCTAATGATAAATAGAAGACACAGGGCCGACGAAAAAGAGGAGATGAAGACAGATCAAACACAAGAGCTTAACAGAGAACGATCACGCTGGTTATAACAGAGAAAAACAGACAAATGAGTTTAACAAACGTTTAACCGAAAAGAATATGCACACAGGTTTAACAGAAAACATACAGGCAAGGTTAACAATGACAAGCTTAACGGATCATACACAGATTTAAAATCAGGTTTATCGAAGACAGATTCAGCAGCTACACACAGACTGGCAAAGAGAACCACACAGAGGATTAAAACAGATGACAAGCTGATTCCTGTTTAGTGGTACTGAACACTTTGTCAAAAAAATTGACTCTGGGAAAGCTGTCGATTAAGGACTAACAAGAAAACTTTGATCCCAGAGATAATCTGATGGGTCTTTCACTACGATACTGTCGCTCAGATAAATGGGTAGGGGGCCCGAAAGATAGCACAGTGTATAACACAAACAACCCTAACCCTCCATAGTGCATTGGCTGGTCCGACCCCCCCAAGATTAGAGTCAGGGGGGAAGTTGTGGGAACAGTTTAGACATTCAAGCACAGGAAAAAAAATAGTCTGTGTACCAAAAACCCGACCACATATCCTACTAACAAACGCTGTGCGTTCCAGAACATCGCAGAATATCTTCAACTCCGAACCCAGTGTGATGACGCCTCGCTTAACTCTCTGCGTCTGCTACGCACGTCAGGCACACGGTAACATCATGCACTCAAAATATATATATACAGATTACTCTCTTCTCCCTTTCAATTTTATACCTTCCTGCCACAATGTAATTAAAATGCAAAAAAGTACTCATTAATGACATGGTGAGTGAGGGCAGTGCTTTGCACAGTCCCTTTGCAGCTGCAGCCACCCCGAAACCCACGATGGAGGATCTATGCACATGAGGAGGGGGACGGGGGGGAGGGGGGTTGCGCAGGGTCAGAAAGACAGAACGTTCTCATGAGATGGATGAGGGGTCTGTGAGGGGGCAAGTTCCAGTGACGGTGCGGAGATCTGTCTGGTTGTCAAGAGTTTCGGGTCAGGTGGCAGCAAAATGAAAGGTTTTTCTGAAGATGGAGCACCTGCTACGATGAGGCATTGAGTCCATTGGCTTCCTGTCATCCCTTCTTAGCATCTTGAAGCGAAGAAGAGAAAAATAAAACACAAACACATAAGCTGCTTCCTCGGGGAAGATACTCCTCTGTCCAGGCCCTCCAGGCCCCGCCTCCCTCCAGGCCCCGCCTCCCTCCAGGCCCCGCCTCCCAAAAACAGAATCTGGAAAATAAAGTTAAGGAGCATAAGAAGAAGCATGTGCCATGGCAGAGTGACGCTGAGGAGGACCCCAAAGAGGCCGGTGCTGGTTGGTGTTGTTCGGCCCCTGTGCAGTTGGGTCAGTCCTCAATGCAGATGACATCACTGGCCTTCCCCATCTTCAGGTCAGGGGTCACCACGTCCCTCAGACTGTCGCCTGGCTTCTTGTCTAGCTGGCTGGGAGGAGGGGGGCCGTTGGTCGACACTGGGTAGGAGAAAAAAATATATAATGAGCGGCCAGACACTAAATATACTATAGGCTCAGAGAACGTGTTTGATCTTCTGCCTGTTCTTTGGGAACTTCATCACCAATACCCTTGAATATCATCAGTGGAGATGCAAACTGTATTTCTGGGTCAGCTCCATGGGGGGAGGGGCAAAACAACCTGCCTGGGGGCAAAGGCCGGTCACTCATTACACCGTAATGATCTTGTGAGCACATCTTAGAAATCTAACTGATATGCAAGCAGTATGAAGGTTTCTCCAAGCAGCTGGCAGCTGGTGAACAACAGCAAATACTACTGGACCTCAATCCGTTATAAAATAAACACAACAATTCACCACCAACGACTCTTACCGCTGACATAGGGTCCTAGGGGCATTTGGCTGTAGTTGACCATAGCGCCCCCTCCTGGGCCACGGAGACCACTGGCAAAGCCAGTGCTGTACATCTGCGCACAGCTGAAGGAGCCCTGGGGAAAAGGCTGGGGACAGGAGACAGCTGTGAGATGTCACACCCACACAGAATCCTGAAGTACCTTAGAGCACCTCTGTCCTTAGACCGGAGGTCAGTCCCTTCAGTCCCGCAGAAGGTCATCGTCTACCTTTAATTAGCATCAGCTACACTAGTCAGATGACCTAACTGCAGTTGTGCGAAGCTGGGGATTCTGACCCCAAGAGGAATAGTTTAAATTAGCTATTGCCACAGGTTAATAAGCAAAGACATAATTAACCCATTAAGAAAAACGACACTCGACTGAAGAGTCGTTCCCAGCCATAACTCCTCCACACAAGTAGGGGGCACTGTGAGTGGCCGGACCTGCTGGGGCGGTGGCTCATTGCCGCGGCTGGTGAGGCGGCTGAGGATGCTCCTCTCAGACATCTGCAGGCGTGCGGAGACGGGCGGGATGCGCGACAGCATGGAGGGCAGCCGCGTCACATCTGCCTTCATGTCGCTCAACAGCTCCTCCAGCTGGTTCAGCACTGCAATTGCGGCAGAGTGAAAATGGGTAGCGTTAGCAGCGCAAGCGCAGCAGGCAGCCGGCAGACAGAGCACGGGAATCGCTCCCACCTTTGTGAAGCACGGCGTTGGCCGGCTTGTTTCCCGCCAGCGACTCCTTGCTCAGGTGCTGGTGCGACTCGGCCAGGCACTCGACCTCGGTGAAGCGCGTGTTCAGCGCCATGGCCGGGTGCACGGGGTCCTGTGTCATGTTCAGGTAGGCTGCTCGCCGCAGCTGCTCCTCGATCACCAGCGCCTGCTCCAGAAGCTGGGGGTTGGCAGTGTTAGCCATTTAATCACTTTTAAGAAAATTCATACATTTACCCAACTGGAAATTACTTTTACTGCAGCTATTTAGAAGAACCTCTCAAAGCTGCAGTAGAAGGAATCTTGTGGCCTAATAATGCCCCTCCCAGAATGTAAATCTATAAGATACGTATTTTATATGTAGCACCCACCCACCTTGAACCGACGTGCCAGGAACTTGTTTTTCATTTCCAAGTAGTTGCCCTTGTGCATCTCGGTCTTGAAGGGCTCATTGAGGATGGCGTAGCGAGGGTCATTCTGGATGTCCTGCCAGCGGGCATAGCCATGTCTGAGGGTGGCCTTGGTCAAGGACAAGCAGATGGGGTACCGACGCGACATGCGCTGGCCACACCATCGTTTGAATCACAGAAGGTCCACTGAGTTGAAAACGGAAGACTTTTATTGCAGTGGTGCGGCAATAAAAATAAATAAATCAGCCTGTATCTTCATTTCATCAGCCAAGCTGACTAGAAGCCTGTCTCCTAAGGTTTGGACAGGTGAAGCGGGCACCAGCCCAGCATGCCCCGCCCTGGCCAGCTGCAGCGCAGGAAGGATACGTGACAATGCCAGCCAACAGCCAGTAGTCGTGCCGGCGGTGCCAGATATCATACATCTTGCCCGAGGTCATGGCAGCCCGCTCCTCATTCTGCCACAATGTGTGAAGCTCTGGAAAAAATCAGTAAGTTCAAAAGACACACACGCCATGGCAGCGAATCACATGTTAAGCAGGAAGGCCACACCCCGATACACAAAGGACACACCCACACACGCAAAGGACACACCCACACATGCAAAGGACACACCCACATGTACCTAACTAGACACACCTTTATTGAGGATTAGGGGTCAAATGAAGGTTATTCTTAAATATTTAATGACAAGCTTTTAATGTTCTAGCTTTATCAGAAACATCTTTAAAAGAATTAGAGAGGAAAGAAATTAATTTAAAACCATTGGGAACCAGTAACGTTATGCATAAAAAGTGAGACAACACCAGGTTAGAGGCTAAGAGGAGGAATACCCTCGGAGTAGGAAAATATGCCTTAGGTACTTTGGAGGAATTATGTGGAATTATGCGCACTATTACCTCCTGATAATCCCGGAAGATTGGGTGGGAATGAATCAGTTACCCCAGAGGAACATTTGGCACACATGGCCTCCCCGCCCCTGACCTGTGAACCCCCCATCTGCGATGTTGAACATGAATTTGTTCTTGTAGCAGCTCCTGTCTTCCCTCCTGCCGTCGTCCATCTCATCACGGACCTCCTTCTCCCCGTTCACCTGGCCCTCGGCTGCATCCTCAGTCTTTGCTTCTGCCCTGGGTGCTATAGGGGCAGCACAGGCTCAAAATGGTCTGACACCAGCATCACCAGCCCAGGACCCATTGTAGACGAGTCCTACAAATGCCTGCTGCTATTTTTCAGTTAAATCAAATAAAAAATGTAACTAGCAAATCCAGTAAGAAATCAATTCATATATCTATCGTCAAAAAAATCATTTCTAGTCGCTGGGACTTAGAAACCCATTCATTCATTCATTTAACTAAAAAATTTATATGATGTAGTTCACACCAATGTCCTATAGGGGTCAGTGATTTGGCAAACGCATACGTTACACTCCTGACCTGGTTTGCATTCTTTCTCCTCGGACCGCACAGTGGGCGGCTCGCTGTCTCCCTTCTCAGATGGCCTCTCTGCCTCTCGGGATGGCTCCCCTGGTGATGACAGCACAAGCATGGACTGTAAGGCCCTCACCAAAAAATGGGAATCGTGCCTAGCCAGCTTGGCAGTAATGGTGCCCATTCACGGGGACGGAAAACAGAAAAAGCATCATTTGTTCATGCTGAGAGAATTCAAAGCAACAGCTTTGGTTTCATTTTACATCAGAATAAATATAGCTCATTAGAGGTCTGTGTCAGGAAGGTTGTGGGTTCAAATCCCATAGCCAGTGGAGTAATCCAATCACTGTTGGGTCCTTGAGCAAGGTGCTTAACCCCAACTGCTCCAGGGATACTAGCTCACCCTGCCCTCTCTAACCCCAATCTTTCCTTGGATGGAAAGTTTAGCTTCAGAAACTACAAATCCAGACCAAGATTTTGTTTCAATCTACTAGTTCAGTATAAAGGGTCACATTGACAGAGGACTCAATTGATTGTTTAAGACAAAAATCTTGGTCCGGATCTGAATTTTCTGTACCTGAGATTTCCACCTCTCCTCGCTTGTACATCGCTTTGGACAAAAGCATTGACTAAGTAATATATGTTACATTTTTTACTGTAACACGGGGCACAAGTGTGTAACAGTAGACCCCTCTTGGGACTTAAATCTGCTATTTATTTGTCCCAGATCAAACTCCTTAATAGTTACGCTTTACCGTCACCTTGGTTCTGAAGTGCTATGCATGCAAGATCAATTAATCATGTGACCCCTTCAACCCCAAACTGGCCACCCTTTAGTTTTCCTCTGCATGCCTGTTTTGCTTTGATTGGAGGGCGACTCTGTCTGCTTCGAGGCTGACTGTGCCTGATTGGAGGAGGTCTCCATGTGACTGGAGGAAGGCTGGCTCTGATTCGTAGAAGACTCAGGCTTCGGGGGTGAGTCTGCCTTTGAGTTCTCATCAGGCTGTCTCTCCTCAGACGCTTTGACTCTGGGCTCCTCACTGTCAGTGGGCTTGTCAGGCCTGGGCGACGACTCCAAGCAGAGGAGGGTCTACGGAAAACAAATATCACAAAGTTGTAAAGGAGGAAGAGAATGAGAAAGAGATTGATGCAGATGGATGGACAAAAAGAGACTGAATCAACAACCAAGAAGGAGAAAAAAAAGAGGTAGAAGTAGAACTAAATGGGGACAAAAAGGAAGGAGAAAGGACTGAAATAAGATTGATGGAGGCGGAATATCACAACTTCTGGAAAAAGTAATTATTAATTCAAACATCGCAAGTTCATGTAATTGTAATTATTACAAGTTTCACAATTTCATTAAGTCAGTTTGTTCCACATTACAACACCTACACAGTGCGATCCCCATATCTGTGAAAAAAGTTTAAAAATGTCAGATATAATTCATAAATTTCAAACCATGCGGCAAACAAGTACAGGCTGTAAGCCGGTGAGTACAGGCTGTAAGCCGGTGAGTATGCACAACAGGCTAAGATTAAATTAAACAAATAAGTTTTTCTCATTACATGTTTTTCACTGCAAAATGTGTAGGAGCCTATGGCATCCCTCCTGTATTATTCCATCGCTCCCTCATCATTTGATACATATTTTTTCATTGACATATTGTGTCTTGAGAATTAAGCTAAAACATTAGAATCTCTTTCATTTGGCAGAGTACAGTGCTGTGTAATAATGCACAATGTACTTTATTATTACTGTATTTAATGTTGGTAATGTCTTGAGGGAAATCACATTATATATGGAGTTTGCAGATGGTTTGCTGTCATCCTCGGCTATCTGGGATAGGGACGTATCAGCCGCGGGTACGAGGGGCTCCTACATGCAAGTGTGTCAAGACAGAAATCTATTTGGGTACAGAATTGTTAGCCCTTAGTTTGAAAACTAAACTGGAAGATACCAAACACAGATTTGGGTATGGCGAAGTTCTTACCTTGTTTTCAGACTCGGGCGCTTTCTTGCCATCCAGCTCCACCATTTCCTTCTCTTCAGAGGGTCCAGAGAGAGACTCTGCCTTCTCTGGGTGGCAGCAGGCAAACGGTGAACAGCACAGAACCAGCAACCTGAATCAGGACCTGCCTTGCGGTACAGGTCAGGCGCGTCCATCTCACCTGGGGGCACGGGGGTGCCGGGCTGTGTGGCCGCCGGACTGGCCGGAACGGGCGTGTTGGGGTCCGAGGACAGGCTCTCCGTCAGCTTCTTCAGCTCCACCCCCTCGGGGATCAGATCCGGCGTGCTGTATTTGCCGTTGACGTGCTCGAATTCCTGCACCTGTGGGTCCGCAATGAAAGCGCCGCGTCTCAGAATTCTGACGGTAATAAGAACATTATGCTTCACGTGATATTTAATTTCCAGCACAGTATAATAATAGCACATAATAAGAAATGGACAGATACAAAGAGGCTCCGTCATCCATTTAAGTGGGGGAGGGAAGGCTTGTATAGTGCATAACCTTCTTCCGGACCAGCGACATGACCCCAATCCTGGTGAGGACGTGCTGTCGGGACAGACCCTCCCGCGGGACGCCGTCGGCGAAGGTCTCCGCCCCGTCGGCTCCAGGTTCACACAGGTGTCTCATGAATAGGGACACGTAGGCCCTGGGAAACCAGAAAATGCCGCTAACTGATGCCAGCAGGGGGAGCCGTTTCCCTCCCACAAAAAACAGTGAAGCCCTAGTAAAATAATCAACAATGCACAAGGATACATTTTACTCTCTTTAGACATCTGGTGTAAATAAAAACTGAAATGTGTCCTGGCAAAAAAAAGAAAAAAAAAGAAGGTGATTATTTTCATTCATGGTTTCTATACTCAGGGTGACATTATAGACAGGAGCCAGATTAGCGTGAAATGTTCCTTGACGCAGCAGCTGTGTGTGACAGTAAACAAAATGAGGGCCCCCCTGTGCGACAGTGTGACAGCCACGCCTGGGGGCATCGTGGGGGTACCGGAACTCCTTCTCGCTTTTGCCCCTCAGGTCCCGGACCAGCCAATGGGAGTTGAAGGCGTCCTGGGGGGGCATGCCCCAGCGCATAATGGCATTCAGGAAGGCCTTTCTCTGTCGGGCATTGAAGCCCAGCACCTGGGGGGGGGTCACATGATACTTACTGCTAACATGCAAGCTTTTGTAATTACCTAACATGAATAAGGGAATGCCAGAACTTTCCGTATGTTACTTCCCACTGTGTTGCAATGAGCTAATAATTAAGCACATGTCCAAACAGGATTTCGTGAAGGTGTCTCAGATTTATTCTCCTACTCAGTTGAACATGGACAGTTGCCATGATCGCGCAGAGCTACCTAAGGGGTTTCATTTTGCCAAATCACCACTAGCAATTTAACATTTCAAACAGGACGTCTTTCATCAGAGAAATGTGACGTGCGGAACATAAACGAAGAGGGCAGAGCTTCAGGGTCCTTTGCAGCATCACCAGAGGTCATGTGATTTGTTTTTGTCCCCCCCCCCCCCCACCCACCTCAATGTTGCCTCCAACTCGAGCCAGCAGGGGTGGCAAAGGTTTGTCACGGTCACTCTTCAGCTGTCTGCGAGACTGACGCCGCCCACCTGGGAAACAATGATTGGTTTAACAGGACCAAAGGGCGGGGTTTGATTTATAGAGCAAAACCAGGCAATTTACAAAAGATAGATCCTGATGGAAGTTAAAAAGCCTGCTTGAAGAAGAAGACAAAGAAAGAACTAGAAACAGCTCAAAAAGCAGCAAATTGTGAATGGCGTCTTAAATAATGTCGATCCTTAAAGTCTTGGGGGAGGGCTCTGTCTAAGTTCCTCTGTATTTCATTGGTTCATTGGTTGTCAAGGAAACAGCTGGTTGATTGAAGAAAGCCAGGGGTTACATTCAAAAGATAATTTTTTGGTCGAAATGACAATAAGTTACATAAATGACAGGGTTGCTAAGCATTCGTGACATAAGAGTTTATGAGTTTTGATTGCTTCTTCTTTCCACATTGGTGTATATATTGACTTGTTTTCAGAAGCTTTTGCATTTGTAGAAGAACACCAAAGGTGACATTTAGTCAGCTATGTTTACTTTCTCCCTTAATTTGATTTTAATGGTAGAAATGTCTCTTTGTGGTACAAGTGCTTAAGCTAGTTAATACTAGAGGTGGAAAGTTCAGGTTCAGAAAGTACAAATCCAGACCAAGGTTTTTCTTTCAACCAACCACTTGAGAACCCTATGACTGTGAATCTTTATACTCAACTGGTTGGTTGAAACAAAACCTTTGTCTGGATTTGTACTTTCCAGACCTGAACTTTCCACCTCTGGTTAATACTCCATCACAATGCAAGTGTTTTCGAAAGTAGACAGAACCCGACTAATCCAAAGCATGCAAAGTGCGTCGAAAGCATCATCTACTTACCTTCCGGACGTTCCTCGAAATCCTCATCCTCGTCCTCGGACCCCACCGAGTATTCAGACTGGTTGTCTGAAAGATCATCCTGCCATTCTGAGCCACGGATCAGTGAGAAACAACAGCACATTGACCACAGAGGGAATAAACACGCCAGACAGCACCGCTTCTTCACGGTAACCACGGTGATCATTCTGGGGACACTGAGGACCACTGGCGGTTCACTATGACTGTTAAGTTACACTGACCACTCCCTTGAGTCTGGCCTCATTGATTGCTTCCTCCTTACTGCAGCCATCACTGCAACCATCCCGTCTGTTAGGTATTACTACATATACACAAGTGGCCAAAACTGTAGAAACACTTCCGATTTTGAGTTTGCAGAACTGTATTGCAGATACTCCAGTTACTTATTTAATCATCCAGTGTATGATATTTGTAACATTCTTTGATTGCTTATAAACATCACCAAAAATGATAGGTTTTTCCACAATTTTGGCCACTAGTGTTGAAGAAGATCATTAGAATTCTACAGTTGTACTGCATATAATATAATGGCAAATGAACACTCTGTGGTTGTACTGAGGTTGGATTAAGGTTCTGAAAGCAGAACACTATGGTCATACCACAGATTATCATTAGCACCGTATGATAACTGACAGTGTGTGTGTCCTGGAGCTTGGCTTCTCACCTTGGTCCTCCTGTGAGGTGTCGTTGTAGTTGACCTGCTTTCGAACCCGTTTGCCTTTGCCCAGGTTGCGCGCCAGATCCTCCTGCTGCTGCTCGTAATGGTGCCTCAGTAGCTTCTCCCAGTAGTCAGGGTCGACGTTTTCTTCCTGCTTGATGATCTCCCGCTGCACCTCCTCCTAGGGGCAGAACATGCAGACGCACATGAGCACTGCATGGTGAGGGGTTAGGTTGCACCAAGAATGAGTCTATGGGCCATTTGTAAGCAACCTCCACCTAGGGTTTGGTAGTAAAGAACATGGAATAACACTTTCCTGGAGGCAAAAGTAACTTAGTAACTCAGTCACTACTCAAGTACAAATCATAAACAAGTATAGTAATTGCATGAAATACATGAACCGTTATGACTGATTGATGATGATGATGAACCAACAAGGGATCAGTATGTAACTAACACTTAGTTCATGGTTAAATAATACATTAACTAAGAGTGTACTGCTACATCATTTGTGTCCCCTCAATTAAAGGGTTACCGAACGTAATAAACACTGATGTTAACTGACTGTTTTCCTAAAGCAGGCGTATGAATGATGCGTTCAAAAGCATACATCTTTGGCTTTGCTCTATGTGACATCTCTATGTTTTTTCGAGTAAAAGGTGTTGAAAATGAGAGCTCTGTGGATTTACTGTAGGCGCTAAATATCAAAGCTCTGTGGCTGCATAGTAAACAGTATAGAGTGAGGTTCTGCTCGTCTGACTTGGGTGCCGTTTTTTGCTGATGACCATGGGAGGCCCTCACCTCTCCATCCTCCTCCCGCACCACGTACTGGGCCACCTTGAAGGAGCTGAGGTACTCATTCATGTTCTGGATTTCCGTGTCTTCGGTGGCGTCCTGGCTGCGGTCCAGCAGCTTGGAAATCGCATTGTCATCGTAGTGAATCACGCTGCCTTCTTCTCCATCCTTATTGTCCCCTGCAAGCAGGAAAAGGTCCAGAGGCATCATCGGGTCAGGAATTCGGATGGATAAACGAGGGTCATGTGATCACAGAATAAGGATACAGTGTAGCCTAAGGGGAAACTCCAGTTAGAATCAGTGGGATGTTACGCAGGATGAGGATTAGATCATCATGTACCGATAGCCTCCACGTCGTCCTTGAAGAGCTCTTCAGTGCCGAACTTCAGGATGTCATCCAGCTCCTGCTTAGACATGGAGCCCGTCTTGGAGCCCAGGCCGGGCCGCACCACCAGATGGGTCAGCATCATCTTGCGTTTGGCCACCTGCGTGATGCGCTCCTCTACTGAGGCTCGTGTTACAAACCGGTAGATCATCACCTTCTTGTTCTGGCCAATCCGGTGAGCCCGGCTGAAAGCCTGACAAGGGGAGAGGGCGGCACAGTGGGTAAGGACTCCCTCAGGGAGGCAAAAGATCTCCAGTATCCATGAGGACCTTTGCAGATATTCTCAATATGCACTCATCATTAGTCTATCATCCATAAGAACTTCTCCAGTACAAGTTTGCGGAACTTAGAGCCTATAACAGGAAGCAATGAACTCAAGGCTGGATTCACACCAGTCCACTGCAGGGCATACACACAATCTCACAACACAGGCACTTTATAGATGCCAGTTCAGCCAACCAGAGGCTTTTGGACTGCAGAAGGAAAATGAAAGACCAGGAGCAAAATGGGGAGAAAATGCTGATTCTGCACACATAGGACAGGGTTAGGATTTAAACCTCCATGCCGGAGATGTGAAGCTGGAGTGAGACACCCCATCACGAAACTGCATAGTAAAAATACTACTAATAATAATATATGCCATTATGACCCATAGGTAGATACAAACAAGATAGGAATATTTCTGAGCATCATTACCACAACACACGGGACTCACCTGGATGTCGTTGTGCGGGTTCCAGTCTGAGTCGTAGATGATGACCGTGTCAGCAGAGGCCAGGTTTATTCCCAGTCCGCCGGCTCGGGTGGACAGCAGGAAACAAAACTGCTGAGCTCCGGGAGCTACGGAGAAAGGAGTAAAGGTGCATCGCTCTCCAGTGAGGTAAAGGGGGACTACAGCCATCTAACAAGCATGAGGAAAAGTTAGCCTAAACGAAATAGCTACCAGCATTTTGAATATCAAGAAAACCCATTAGTTTTAGCTAAAGTTTTAGCTTCCCTGAAACAGACTGACTGTTTTAGGGGAGTTTATGGGGGAATAAAGATGAGAAATAGCTTTCTAACGGTTCCCAGTATCCCTCTACTTGGCGTACCTCTGTGTTTTAACTCTTGCCAAAAACTATAGGTCGGATTTGTCAAAACAAATTTAAAGGAAGAATCTATTTTCTTTTAAAGAGCTCCCCCCCACGACAACACTGTACCATTGAAGCGGTCGATGGCCTCTTGGCGCAGGCCCCCGGTGATGCCCCCATCTATTCGCTCATATTTGTAGCCCTCATATTCCAGGAAGTCCTCCAGCAAGTCCAGCATCTTGGTCATCTGAGAGGGAAACGGAGGAGCAGCCAGTGTAGAACTCAGAGAGCGGGTGTTTCTCGACGCCGAGAATACAAAGACAAGACCAGTCTTACTAACTTACCTCCCAACAACAAACCTGGCGCACAATGAAAACCCACAATTCAATTTAATGCGAAAACACCCAAATTCAGGAAATTTTGTGTGCTGTTCTAAAAGAAATTCTGCGTAAATACGGCACCTCAATCCTCACCATCAAAAACAACTACGGAGATATCTTTATGAATTTAAATGATTGCAGGAGACGGGAACAGAACACAAAGGCAGGTAGGCTGACCTGGGAGAAAATGAGAACCCTGTGTCCTTCATCTTTGAGTTTCCTCAGCATCTTCTGCAGCAGAGTCAGCTTCCCTGAGGACTTCACCAGCAGGTTCCCATCATAGGAGCCATTGGGCAGAACAGGGGCTTCCTGCATCCAAACACAGATAAGTGTGGTGTCGTGCCCACACACACACACACACACACACACACACACACACACACCACTGGTGTGGCTTTCAGCATGAACCCTTCACTACACACATGCAAATCAAAAGCTTTCAATCAGACCAATTAGGGATCGGTTTCCGTGTTTGAATATCATCCCATAAAGAATAGCAATGGCTTCACGCTGACAGGATTGATTCACAAATACCCACAAGCAGATACAAACTTCTAACATGACAAACTTATATTGATTAATACAGGCGTCTGCATATGAAGGAAGGACAATTTGCATAATAAGAGAGCTTAGAGCAGGGGTCCTTGACTGCAGCTCTCGGGGTACCTGTGTACACTGGTTCTCTTTCATTTAATGAGCCATGATTGAGCTATTGATTGAATGGCTGACACAATTAAAAACGGCACCACTGCCAACACAGCTGGGGACAGACTGTAATTAGAAAATTACAGGGTGAGTTCATTTGGGCAGAAAGTAGCTTTGAGATTTGGTAACTGTAAACACAGCGTTCCTGCCAATCAAATCTTCTCTTTATTTGATCATTATCAAGTATTTGCTGTTTCCAAAAGCTATTTTAGGCTTTATTTTCATAGTGATTGTTACAATTGATTAATAGAAGCCATTGACATTATTACTATGTTTAAGATTATGTCATAAAATTGCTTTCCTCTTCACCATTACTAATTTGGTTTTTTTGTGCAGCACATATATTTGGTGAGTCAAACAGTCTCATTCTGGCATGGTGTCTCGGTTGTACTGGTCCGCGATGTGTCCCTACCACAGCGGCCACTGGGAACAGGTAGGGGTGGTTGCAGCATTTCTTCAGGTCCATCATGATGTTGAGCAGTGACACCTGGTTCCCCCCACCCTTGGAGTTCAGCGCTTCGAAATTCCGCGTCAGGATGAACTTGTAATACTTCCTGCATGGCGGGAAGGGCAGAGAGGCCAGTCAGCGGGTGGGAGGAACTTAACTAAGCAGAATGTAAGAGCCAAATGGACAAAACTGCAGGAAATGAACAGGCTGAACGTTGGAGTGAGATAAGAGCCAAATGTAACAGAATATTCCATTAAGGAATATCAAGAAAACAAACATGTACAAGGAAAAGGTTTATAATTTTAATAGGTAACTCAAATGAAATCAAGCTGCATTTGGGCCAAATCTGACACCTTAGGGTTGGATGGATGGGAAAGGGAGTAGGGGGGGAGGGGGGGACTGGACTGCATGGGACAGACATGGAAAGCGAGAAAGAGAGTCATGGCTGACTTCTGCATGGGACTGAGCTCCACTCGCACAATCAGCTCTGTCTTGGCCGGCATGTTCTTGAAGACGTCGGCCTTCAGTCTACGCAGCATGTGTGGCCCCAGTAGGTCGTGCAGCTTCTTGATTTGGTCCTCCTTGGAGATGTCGGCAAACTCCTCCAGGAAGCCCTCCAGGTTGCTGCAAATGGGGAACAGACTCTAAGATGAAGCTGCTCTTCAACAAAGGCCGATAAGCGGGTGAATAGATCCAGGTCGCGGTTAAACGGTTAAACTGGGACCGGCACGTACTTGAAGCGCTCGGGCGTGAGGAAGTTGAGCAGATGAAAGAGCTCCTCAAGGTTGTTCTGCAGAGGGGTCCCCGTAAGGAGCAGCTTGTAGTAGATCTTATAGCCATTGAGGATTCTGAAAAACTTCACACAAACCCACAAAGTAAACAGACTCATCACATACATACCCCATCAATATTTCGTCCTTGGCACACGCACCCTAAAGATACTACTGGATTCCAAATATTGTACGAACTGCTGCACTGATGTCAGAGTTAAAAAATAAATATGCCTTAAAATAGTCGCTATGACAACAAGGGTTGATTGCCTCTCCTGAACTCTAATTTGCATGTAAGCAGCATACAATTTGCATCTAATCATGTCAATGGCACAGCTTAAGAATGGCTGTTTGGGAATTTTTGCATTCTGGACTACGTTACTTTTGGGCTGAGCATTTGTATTGATTATATTCAACTCTCAAAGCAACCATCTTTGCGGGTGTAAAAAAAAACCACCCCTGGAGGTAAACCTACAATACAGCATGAATGCCAACACAGATGTAATTCGTTTACCCGATTACCTGGCTGCAAGACTATCACAGACGATATAAGCATCTAGCTTGGATGAATTACAACAGATTAGCGATTTCACACAGCCCAAAAGCTTCCCAAGCTATCCATTGTCCGACAGACAAGGCTAGACTACCTTTGACTGGTTGTTCTTCAGCCTGTGAGCCTCATCCACCACCAGGCAGGCCCAGCTGATGGAGCCTAGGACGGCTTGATCGATAGTGATGAGCTCGTAGGATGTTAGCAGCACATGGAATTTGATTGACGTGTCCTTCTGTGGTTGGGGCCGGGCATGTCAAGACCAGAAATCAAGCTTTTAAATCATACCACATTATCTCTCAGATAGCAGAGACAATACCACCAGCTTTAGCACTTTGCTGACACATGCAAAACCAGCAATCCATTGACGGGCTGCTTTTAGGGCTGACAGTTGACTTCTCTTGAAGACTTCTTATCAGTCACCAAGAACAGGAAAACGTGGTGGGAGTTATGGGCAGGAGGTGTGGCCTACCTTCATGCGAAAAACCTTGCGATTTGACTTGGAGTTGCTATCCTCGAAGGTAAACTCGTTCTCTCGAATGACGGACCGGCTTTCCTTGTCGCCAGTGTACGTCACAACGTAGAATTCCGGCGCCCACATCTCAAACTCACGCTCCCAGTTGATAATGGTAGAGAGGGGGGCACTCACCAAGAATGGCCCCTTGGAGTGTCCCTGTGGAGGGAGAACACCACCATTTATGATACATGCTTGGTATTTCTGATCTGCGTAACTCCAAGTTGTGCCATAAAAAAACTGACCACCAGGGAACTCACTTCCTTGTAGAGGGAGTAGAGAAAAACTATGGTCTGGACAGTCTTGCCCAATCCCATCTCATCAGCCAGGATGGTGTCGGTACCCTGTGCCCAGGAGAATCGCAGCCAGTTGAGGCCCTCCAGCTGATAGGGGTGTAGGGTGCCTCCAGTGGCATTGATATAAAAGGGCTGCTGGTCGAATTTGATGGTTGGCTGGGGCACAAGGGCAATATAAAGAACCTTTAAATCTGTGGTATGACTTTAGTGACTCCCACCTTCACCACACCCACTTCCTGCTTACATCCACCAATGGAGTTTCAGGGGGGCGTTCCCGTTTCCCCTCCTCCTTGGCCCGCTTCCCCTTCCTCACCACCATGGGGCGGATGTCTTCCCCAAGAATCTGCTCCCTGGAATGAAGGACAGCAGTCACCCGGCTGGAATCTCAGCTCAGCGTTTCAGTTGGCGCACCAATCCACCATAGCGGGCTTACCTGTGGTCCCAGTAGGACTGCTTGAATCGATCGTAGTCAGGGACGTCAAAATTGTCCACCTCCCAGGTACACTGGTCGTAGGGAAGGTCCCGCCACTTGATCAGGTAATGCACATCCCCCTCCTTATCAAAGCTAACAAAGAAGAAAGACAAGTCATGGTATTTATCTGGCTCTTGGGTTTTGCATGTTTATAAAATTCTCAGGAGACTGGAACACACCTTGAATAAAATAAATGGCCACAGTGAATTGGACACTGCTGACTACTGTAGCAACAAGGCCAAAAACTGGGCCAGTGGTGCAGTAAGACGCACTGGCACTGGTGAGCAGAAAGCACCTGTGGTTGACGATCCTGTGGATAATCATCCACTCAGGCTTGATACCATAGCGGTAGAAGCGCTCCTCCATGATGGCATACTGCGGGTCTTTGCTCTTGCGCTTCTCGCTGTTCAGCTCCTCATCACCGGAACCATAGTCGTAGGGTGGAGGGTCCTCCATGTCGTTCTTGCGCTGGTAGTTGCGGTACATGACTGTGTGGTACAGCTCCAACTGTGACAGAGAGAGAGAGATAGAGAGAGAGGAAGGTTCCAGTGAGTACTGTGGATTATTTGCCCAAGAAGCTGCTCATAGCTAGATAATCCAGCATAGACATTTTACAATCTTGGGCAAACATATAGGAATAGTCATCTACATTTTTAGAAAAACAGAATCATTCTTAGAGGGCCGCAAACACAAGTGACATCACATCACTGGAAGAATTTCTAGTCCAAGAGCCGCCTGTTACCAATTAGCAATGAGCATAAGATAATAGTCACATTATTAGTCTTGGTTGCCCAGCAGTATGATTTGCTGGCCATTAGGCTCCGATAGTCAGTGATGATATAAGTCAGGAACATATGGCTGCTGTCAGTGGGAGATTTCATCCAGCCTGATTTGCCCCCCTTACCTGCAGTTCGCTGACCCAGGAACAGTGCCAGTAAGAGAGGCCAGCCCACTTCACAAACAACAATCTCTCGGGGTGGCCCTTCAGGGGGGGTTTGCACAGTGGCATGCCTGGTTCCCCTTCAACGCCGGGTGGGGCCTCGGGAGGCAAGGGGGGGTCCCCCCACATCCAGTGAAGAATCCGCTGTACCTTTCCTTTCAGGGGAGGGCACTGGTGATAGGATGACGAGAGCATATGACACACAGGATATTCACTGCGGTTTCCAGGGCCTTGATCTCATCAACTCTAATTCACATTTTTATTTCATCCACTGTCAAAACAAAACTGGGGAATTATGAAGATATCTCTGAGAACAACAATAACCTGGTCTTCACCCATCTACATAGCCTCACAGCACCAGCAAGTTATGGCTCTACGAAAGAAAACCTATGTAAAATAAGTTTGAACCGTCCTTCACCATGAGGACAAAAGCAGAAAACACAGCAGACAAATCCAGTGTGAAAGTTAAATGAAATAAAACTCTGAATGTGGTTCCCTTTCAGCTGAGAAAATCAGCTCCGTTACCAGAAGAGGAACCTTTTTAGGTACTAAAAGTCTTACTGATAATATCACACTGCATTCCTGCCCACCTCAGCTGGAAACAAAAAAATCTGAAAATAACTATATATATATATATATATATATATATATATATATATAGACACACACACACACACACCTTCATGATCGCAACAAAGATAAAAAGGATACAGTTCTTTGTATGCACCCTTCAGTTCATATGGCTGTCATTGCATTTACCAATTATAATTTTACTTCCAAACCAGTACGTCATTATCTCTCTACTTAAGTCGTCAGAAAAGGAGAACCAATGGTGCAGAGGAAATCCAGAAGCCGATTGGCTCAGATGGTGTCACTCACCATGCAGCGTGGACAGAGCCACTCCCCATTGGGTATCTCGGGCAGGGGGGGGTTGAGGCAGTGGATGTGGTAGGAGGATGGGCAGGTGTCACAGCAAAGCAGCTCACCACCGTCTTTGCACACCCGGCAGAACTCCATGTGGTCGTCCTCTTCCTCGCCAGCAGCATCCTCCTCTTCCTCATCATCATCTTTGGCTTCCCATTGGATACCCTCCTTTTCCTGTGTGCACACATACATACACACACTCATGAAATCACAAACACACCCTTCTTAAGCAGAGCTGTACACATGACAAATTTAAGGACAGGTATTACTACCTAGTTTTACAGGCTTACGTCAAGTTACGCCTGTACGACTCATATACGATCGCATTTACATCCAAGGTCTGTAGTAAACTACATGCACTGATCGAGAGACGCCTGACAGCGGACGCAGTAGGACATTAGCGGGTGTATCGCTCAGCGTAACCAGGAGAATGGCAGCGCTGCCAGCCGTATAATGAACCACTGTGCATATCTAATTTGTAATACAGTAGGCATACAGTAATGCATAAGTGATGGACAGCTAAAATATCAAGGTATGCCCAAACTGACTTACATCTAGTGGCCCTGGTCTTAAATGTGAACGCAAGTCGGCACGAGTCTGTATATGTTAGTATAGGTAAATAAGAGTTAACACCTAATGTATTATCTGTAGCAGACCTAACACAGGTGAACTCAGAATAAGGGTCTCCGAACTATATTTCAGCAACACAAAGCCATCAACTGGTGATCACCAGGTTAGATATCAGAAAGACCAGGTAAGATGTGTGGACTACAAATGTTTTTACAATTAAGAGCAATTATGTGCAGGAAAAGTACATGCGGGGAAGGTCTGTGTCAGCACAGGCGAAGTGCTAAATATGGGTTAGCGCAGCTCAGCAGAGGTAAGGCTGTCTCACACAGTGGGGGCAGCTCCACTTGCCCTCCGGGGCCTTTTCCAGCTCGGGGTCGAGGCACACCAGGTGGTAGGCCCGCGGACAGGTGTCACACAGGATGATCTCGCCGCCCTGCTGACACACCTCGCAGTAGTCCTGATGGTCCGTCTCGTAGCCATCCCCGTCCTCTCCTGTAGGAGGCGCCGGTGAGGACGGCCATTAAGGTTATAGATTTACTTAGTAATGCTCATATTCAATGTTTAGTAACAAGATCCATGGGGAGGAATCCTTAACCAAGGTGCTTCGATTACTTAATTCAAATAACCAGCAGACTGAATTATTCTGAGACATGAAAGACCAAGAAAATGTACAACCAGATACAAACATCAGACAACTAAATCAAACAAAAAAAGTAACGTGTGTAAAAGGTGTTCTTCTGGGTAAAATATAAAACAAAAAAATGTAACTGCTCCTTCTGTACCAAGCCCTCAAAGCTCAGTTGAAAGATAAATGGATGGATGGATGGATGGATGGATGGATGGATGGATGGATGGATGGATGGATGGATGGCCATAAGTAATAAGAACAATGCAGGGTGGGACATCAGCTAATTATTAAACAAGTCAAAGATCTTTTGAAGCTTATGAACTGCTCCAAACAAGGATATAAATTATTGTTAATAACCTAAAGGCATAAAAACTAGGAAATTGGTAGAAATCTAGTCCTTGCTATGTTTCTTGAATGCCACAATTTAGGACTGATCCACCATTGTGGAAATGTCAAATGAAGGAGGTCCAACCAGATTCCAACAGAAGCTGTGAAGTCGTCTGAAAAGAGGTCATTGCTAGACATAACTTGATTTACAGAAGTTCAGCCTCATGTGAACAGACCTGCTTTATGATTTCAGTTACACTTGGTTCTGTGTTAGGAAGGAGGCCTCGAGTTCTCAGGCCTCCATACCTTTCCTAAACAGGTTCTACAAACACGCCAAACCTACTCTTCCTCTTCTTGCGCCCCTTCCGGGCCTTCTTCTTGGGTGCCACAGAGGTGTCCGAGAGCACAGAGACACTGTGGATGCTGACATCGTCAAAGTCAGACTCCTCGAAGAAGTCCTCTTCACTCTGGGGACAGGAAAAGTGACTCTCGTCAAGAAACCAAATCAGCGTGCTTGGACTTCATGCTGTAGGAAGTCCATAAAAGGGCACCGGCCCACGATTCATGGGGAGACCCACAGACCCATGAAAGTCACCCCGTGGCGGGCCAGTGGAAACAACTGTTCAGGCAGCTGTTGAGCGCATTTGTTGGCGGACAGGTGGAAAGCAGCGGAAGGTGGGCGCTCACCGACGATGCCTTTTTCCTCTTCCCGCTCTGTCCGTGTTTCGCTTTCGTCTTTTTGCCCTTGCCTTTCTTCTTGTTGTCCTTGGAGCTTTTACACTTCCGCCTCACCCCGGGACCTGGGAAAACAGGGTATACCTCTGACTAATACATAATAATAAAGCTGATGGATGCACGTTTCTTTTTACGGCGGCACCTGTGCATTTTAAGTTTGCCGATTTTTGACGATCTATTCGTTCAGCATCTATCAGAAGACCGAAGGTTCTTTATGTCCTGGGGGGGGGGGGGTGCTCACCCTTTCCTTCTTTGGTTTTGGCTTTTCGGATGGTCCCTCCCTGAGAAGACTGCTGAGTGCTGCCGATAGAGATGGGGGCTGCTACGGTGACCGTTTCCACGGCAGCGGCCACGGCTGCAGCCACGGCAGTAGCGGAGGTGCCCTTGAAGGGGTTGTTGGCACTGAACTCCCGCCACTTGGCGCCGAGCACCGTCATCATCTTGGACATGGGGATTTTGGGGTTCTTTTTGGCAATGAGGGGCCTGATCCCAAAACGTGGGGGGGGGGGGGGGGGGCAAAAAGAGAATACATCAAAATTGAGGCTCACCTTCTTCACACTGATCAGGCCATTAATGCGATTACTTTTCACATGGTTAGACACATGGTTGGAGAACCTACTAACTAAATGATGCCTTCAAACATATGCTGATTGTAGCTGAGCCACATGCTGACACATGACGTCACACAAAAGGGGACGTGCAGAAAAAGGTAGAGGGTGCTGTACAGGATGTGAGCTGGCCCGGGCAGGAGGAAGTGCAAGGGCCTACCTGAGAAACTGACTGAAGGCCTTGTAGTTGGTGAGGGTCCGGTAGTCTTCCTCGGAGAAGACGTATTCAACATTCTCAAGACCCCATTCTTGCATCAGCTGACAGGAGGACTTCGGTTCCTGAGCAGAGAGAGTATTTCGAAGAAAGCCCATCAAACCAAAACAGGAGAGACGCCCTGCTATGCATGAGCTTACCTTCATCCCGCCATCGTCTTCATCCTCTTCATCCTCTTCATCTTTCTTCCTCCGTTTGACTCTCTTCTCTTTCTTCTCCTTCGGTTTTTTCTTTTTCTTCTTAACAGGTGCATAACTGCTGTTCTCGCTCTCGGACTGCTCCCCCAGGTCGTCCTCCCGCTCCGAGGCGTCCTCCAGGTCGCTGGCTCCACCCTGTCGCCACAAGTGGACGCTTCAACAGCCGCCAGTGGTCGATCGGACACTCACACCCACGGAAAGCTGACCCCTTAAGTGTAAGCAGCACTCCGTCTCGTATAATAATGCGGTGAAACTATCCCAGGCTATGTTACACACACAAACACGATACTGAAAGCTAAGTACTTCCTGTTGTCATTTTGAATCAGATTATCTCTCAGCAATAATGTGCAATAACACTCCCTGTTGCTGGTGATAAGAAAAAACAATTTCAGGGAAAAAGCAAATTTGTATAACCTAATAACTGGCTTCCTCCAGCAACCCAATATAAAATGAAAGAATTTTTTTGTAATTTGTATTTTTTTTTTGAGTGGATTGAAGGTCTGAGAGGACAGGAGGAAGAGCAGAAGGTGGAGGAGGAGTTTGGTCACATCCGAATGTTTACACACCACAATCCAGCTCAGAGAGCGACAGCTGCAGCACTGCCAGAGCGCACATCAATCACCCAGGCACCCAGCCAATCAAAACGCAAGACAGCTCAGCGAATAAAAGTCTTGGCCAATGGGATCGCGAGGCAGCTTGGCTAATAAAAGATTTAGTCTCGGATACCGTAGCACTGTAATAGGGCCTCCTGCCCTCCCCATTCTCTTGCCCACACCCCTACGCCCCCTTCGTCCTCCCCCTCAGTGACTCGCAGGTACTCGATGGGCTCCGAAACATGACATGTGCAGACACTATCCTGCCACCTCCCTAGATTCAGGTGGGGGGAGGCTTGCCATGCCGCAGAATACCACCGAGCGCCGGTTGCCATGGTTACCCCACTGCGCAGCGTCTGGACTCCCCCCCCCCCCCCTTCCCTCGCAGCAGCTAATGGGAGAGCGTCCCCCCCCCCATCCAATCAGAGTCCTTTGCATAACAAGTCCGTCTAGACAAATCTCATTTACAATCTCCAGGGAAGATGGAGGGGTTCTGAATGATTACAGGGTGGATGCTGTGGTGAGGGGTGCTGGAGAGATAGCAGAGATTCACAGCACCCATCCACAAACAATCTGAGTGTTTCTCAATCTGACCCAGCGCACAGAGATTCAAATCGACCCCCTAAGGAGCATCCGATTCGCGCATCGTCAGATCTGAACAGAAGCTGTAAGGTCCCAGAGATCACATACAAAGCTGCCACCCAAAGGAGAAGCTTAGCCTCTCAGTGCATGCTGCGTGCTCTGCTACGAGGATGCTTCAGCCTGCTCTCCTCATCATGACCTGCTCTATCTCCTCAGCCACACACCAACCCAGCACCGGCACTTAACCACAGAAAACCAGGTCCTGTCATGCAAGGAACCTCCCTTATCCCTCTGCACCCATAAACACGTAAGCGTGCCATCAAGGAGACTCGTGGCTTCTCTGCTTTGCACGGCTTGCCTGTAGGGTGGGGGGGGGTACTATGTTGAGTGCCACCCAGGGACAGGAAAGGGGTTCCCACACATTGAAGCTGAAACTCAGCATGCCAGGAACACAGCTGGGGGTGGGACATCGCCACACTGCAGGGATTTCTCCCTCATCACTTCACTAAAGGGGTCCATCACAGGGGTCACGGGAAAATTGGAAGATAGAGGCACGAGGGACGAGATATTTACCACAGGGCTGGTCTGCGGATCAGCCTTCAGCAGGAGGTTTACAATCGCTTTATAAGTGCTATAGAAGGTCAGTCTCCCTCTTATCCGTATAATTAAAAATTTGAATGTGATGAAAAAACAGAAAGGAACCTTGCAACCATTCAGGTAGCTGAAACATTCCTTCTCTTTTTTTTCTTTGTACACTGTCGCACACACAATCTGCGAACAATATTTCAGCAGTAGATAATGATTTAATTGGCACCTTCCTAAGCACCCCCACCCGCAATCAAAACTGCAGTAAGATGTGTGCGTGCCCTGTGCATGAAGCTTGTCACTGGCATGGCACTGCTTGAGGTCGGGGGGGAGAGAACAGTCTCACTGCTTCCTGTTCTGCATCCTGCCACGTCAGGCATCTCTTCTGAATGAATCGTCCTGGGACAGCCCCCTGCTGGTCCAGGCTCAGATCCTCCTTTCCTGCCCATGCTGCCCTCTCCTGCTTTTCAGCGTCCACCTTCCTCCTGCTCTTCTTCCTCCAAGGTCTACTGAATGGCCCTTTGCCTGCGGCGTCCATTTCAATGTGCTTAAGTGGCAGTATTCTCTCAGTTAGCATTGTGGACTGCTGGGGTCTGCCTGTCACCAGTTCTTTACTGAGAGGGATAACTCCTGGCTGGTTTTCAGTTTATTAAATAAATATTCAGCTCCATATCATATCTCTCGCTTATAGTCACCCAGATTGTTTCACAGGTTAGGACAAAATATTTACCCACTAAACGTTTTCATTTTTCAGGTCTAAAATTAGCTCTGAAATGACGCAACAGTAGTATGCATCTCCCATGTGATTTCCCATCATCCTTCACTACATGACATCATTGCACAGCATATTTTATGGCTGCCTGGAAATCAACCGACAACAGAAACCTAAAGACTACAAGGAACAAGCCAGATAGCTACAGAGGAAAGTTTATTATCCCAGCTCAAGCTTCGGGGGGGGGGGGGGAGGGGTTGGGGGGGGGGGGAGGGGGGGGGTCCAGCTGGGCACTTAAACTAGAATGGGTCCATCAAACATCAGGCTGCACACATAAATAAAAGGGAAAAACCGGAAGCAGCTTCACGTTAAAAATTCTTAAAAGAGACTTACCTCCTTCATCCTCTTCTTCACCTTGGCTGTCATGCTCTCCTTTACCTTGTGCTTTTTCCTCTTCTTAGACTCGGTGAGCGGCCCATCTTCGGAAAACAGCCGGTCCAGGGTCGCCAAGGGAACCGGCACCACCTCAGCCTCCTCGTCCTCATCTGGTTTGCGGACCAACGCGACATGTCAGTGCAGAGGCCACCCATCCACACCGGACAGCAAAAATGCCAGGTTGGTAGAGGCTCGGCCAAGGAAACTGGAGACCCACGCTAGCAATTTTCAGTAGGGCTGTAACTCATTAGCGATCGCTAAAGCATTTCTTTGCAGTATCCACATGCAAGGCGCCTGTTTGCCAAGTTCCCCTTTAGCATTAGCTACGTGAGGCAGACCAGATAAGGTCCGACATCACGTGCTTTGAAAATGCCTTTTTCATTTCGGTTTGTGAAGCAGCCCCAGATCGTTTCTGGAAATGACGAAACCAGCTGCAAAAAAATTTTCCAAAATAAATATATAAATATGCAGAGGAACTGAAATTGAATCATTTCAGAAGCACTGGCTGCCGCCGTGTGGAGCACCGGCCTATTTCCAGTCCAGGTCTGATTAGCGTGTCGGACGCGGTGCTGGTGGCGGGGCAGGCTCCCTCCAGGCCTCAAACTCCCCCACAGCCGAAGTAGGTCAGGGAGGGACAGCATGGAGTGGGGGCAACTCCAGACGGTGGATGAGAAGCCCTGTGCTAAAGGCATGCCAGGCAGCCGAGACCGGGAACATGACAGGACCACTCAGCTGAATCCGCTAACAAGCAGCCCAGCAGCCTGTCGCCTTCCCCTAGAGATGGGCGACATTAAGACCCCATTTAACCTGTCTTTAGCTATGCCTGGGGCTTGGGAGTGGGTGGGTGGGGTCTGCCGCTCCACAGCAGCTAAGAGGCCCTAGCGTGGCTGGGGGCTACTCAGGACCCAAACCGCATCTGCGGAGATCCGTGCCGCACCACACTTTTGGGTCCTCCGACTGAAGGGTTTCCCTCTCACCACGTATCAAAGTCAGGATTTAGGCTATTGTGTCTGCAGAGGCTCCACTGGGGGTAATTTCTGCCACATATGGAAATCACGTCGGCCACCAGACATCTCGCGGTCAAGCATCCGGCAGAAGCCAGTGTCCTTTGAGATGCACGAAACCACGACCTTTGCTGACCAAAAGCGGTGTTCAATTCACCTCTCGTAAATATTCTGTGCCGCGTTTTACCATGGGAGTTCGTATCCACTCAGCAGCGCTAAACCGCAGCTCCTGATCTGCGAGCAAGACGCCTCCTTTCGAATTCCCATGGATAAAGCTTTAACTTTGTAATCCTTAGAAGGTTATCTGAGCTGGGGAATCCCCCTCACCTAAAGTGATCGTGGCTGGGACGTGAGCAGGCTTATCGGCAGCCTGCGGGCTGTCTCTACTGCCACAGGCGCAAGAGCCCACCACACATCCACACACCGGTGAGGTTAAGGACACAGGAGAAGAAGAACGTATCTGTTCACGCCATGGCTCATTGGACGATTGCAAGAAGATGCCCCTACAGAAAGGACATCGCCCAGCCAACTTACCCCCAAGAACCACCCATAGTCCTGGCTGGGCACTCAAAGATGGTAGTGTAGTGCTGACCTTCCTGGAAAAGCCTTAAGATCAGCGCTCTGCATTATGTAGGAGCTTTGTGGCACGGCCCTTCTAGGAAACCCACTGTTTATGGGAAAACACATTAGCCGTCTGACATATTCCAAATGGGACTGTCAGGTTAATGGTGCTGGGGCTACTTAAGATAGCCAGCTGGGCAGAATACCCCCTTCATCACAGAGAGGCACAAACGCCTGCAAATGCATGAATACATGCAAGAACAAATGAGAAATGGGGCGTCGCATTTCGCCCCACGATGCCAACCGAAAGAGTAACGTGCTATAATCAGAGGGACAAGATGCAGTGTCTCCGCGGCAGACGAAATAGCTTGTGCCTATTAGCTAAATAACAATAAAACATAAAATGCAGGAGACCATCATGCTTTTGTACCTGTTCTTAGGAAAAGGGTAGCCCAAACAAGAAGAGTCCGCGGAACGAGAGAGAACAGGAACCTGAACGCAGAGAGGAGCAGAAGTACAACGTTTAGAAGGAGAAGTAGCAGGAGAATGACCAAGGTGAAGAAAGGGATAGCGGGAACAGAATCGGGGGTGCGGGATCAGGACCGGGGGTGCGGGATCAGGACCGGGAGTGCGGGATCAGGATCAGGGGTGCGGGATCAGGACCGGGGGTGCGGGATCAGGATCGGCGTTTTGGGCAGCTCGGGGCCGAAGCAGGAAAAGGGCCAGAAAGCGAACGCGGGGTTTTGTGTAAGTCGAGGCTGAATCGAGCGGCGTCCGGACAGATCAGGACCAAAACAGGAAGAGAAAAGTAAACAGAGGGATTGGAGGTTGAGCAAGTTTTAGCTAAGGAAGAGGACCAACGTTACGGCAGAAGCTGAACATCAGGGGCAGAGTCAAGGATAAGCAAGCAACAGCAGCGGCGGAAGGGCAGAGAGAGCACTAGCTGGAAAGGAGGTAACTTAATTCTAATAAGCCCCTGGCACGACACTGTGCCAGGCCCTCGAGCCCGGCACTCCTTAAATTACCCTCCCAGCAACGCTGACTTACTCTCACACATCTCCTTCATGGAAGTCCTCCAAACCACCTCAGGACAAACAAATTCATTTTGTTTCAGCTCGAGAGATCTGAATTTAACGACACTGCAGCTTCCTTTTTATTTCATCACAAGTAGAAATGCTGTGGGCGCCAAGGTTCTCTGAATAAGCCTGCCTCCCGTTCCCTTCTTTTCTGCTACCGAGCTGTTTCTTTATAGACATTGTCTGCGCTTTCGGAAACAGCAGATGCAATTTTCAAGCAGAATTCATATATACCTTGATTTCACGGTCCCTGACCTTATACTTCTCAATTCCATTGTGCATTTTAATTTCCCCCCAAAAACCGAGTGCCTTTTAATTCTTTCAGTTTAAATGAAAACAATATCGTAATTATTATCATTAATAATTGTGCTGTGCGTTTAAATGTAACTACAGACGAGGTATAAATTGAATATGTGCATTTTAGGGTTAAAATCCAAACCGCAGCTACTTGACAAATACACCAGGCCTGCCGGACTGTTCCGCAAACTCCTACGGAGGAAAAAGGGACGAAGGGGAGAATCCGAGGGACTGGTGAAACGGAGCAGACAGCAGGAACCCGGGAGGAAAGGAAAAGCGTCTAAATAACCTTGAAAAGAGTGCTGTTGTCTTTTCCAATATGGGCAAACAAAAAAAGCCACAGGAAGCCTCACCGGTAGGGCTTCGCGCGAAAATGCACTGCAGGTAGTAATATGCGAGAGGCTTATTCCTGGTAATAACTGTCCCATAAATTACGCCTGGATGTCACGTCCAGTACTGTGGCTCTGTATTACTTAGTTTATACACTATACTCTGTTTTCCACCTGCAATAACAGAATGCAAATGGGATGGGGATAAATCGATGCCGTTTCTAGCTTGCCCTTGTATTTAATCTAGTATTAATTTAGTCACGACCAAGAGCCGGCTGAAGGGTGGAGCGGGGTGGGGGAACTGTAACTGCATTGATTTTATTGACGAAAGTGACACCGCGGTATGGAAAGGGAGGCCGTATTGGGAGACACTTCATCACGGCGCCCCAGCTATGACACAACCAGTGAATCCACAGGGGCCCCAAAGACCACTGGCTGGGAGATTGATGAGCCCGGCTCTGGAGCCTCTGGCAGTGCGCCCCGGTCCGTGTCCCTCCAGGTGGCGATTAACCAGCAGCGTAAATAAAAGCTGAACACGACGCAGCGCTGACGGGAGGCGTGCAACGCCGGGCGGGGGGAGTGTCTCATACAGTAAGAGCCCTAGGCGTGGGTCTCCTGTCAGCCTTTCAAAACCTTTATTCTCAAAAAGCCGCCGCAAGCCTCATCGCAGATCCTGCCAGCGTTGCCATTTCTCCGTCTTTAGCGCTAAGGCTTATTTTTCAGGAGGGACGATCACAACAAAGAAAAGACAGCAAGGGAGACTCCCTGAAGGAATCCCCCTTCATCCCTCTTTTTTATTATCCCTTGACAATGTAACGATTAATGGTCCACTGGTAGCCCCGCCCACCAACACCTCCATCTCTTGATTGTGATGGCGATTATTCTTATTATTAGTCGTAGTAGTAGTAATAATAACAATTAGTTGTCTTTCGCCTCCTGTCGGCTTGAGGGACAGGCGCACGCCTGATCGGCCGTTTCGCCGGGGGGGCTATAGGCAGCGTCCCTCTCCCTTTTCTGGACAGCCGGGGATGACGCCTGTTTATTGGCTGAATGTTTTCCTGGGTCACACGTGGCTGCGGTCTTTACCCCATGCGAGCAACACTGAACACCTGGAGTATCCCAAATAACAGTACATCTTATAATATAACATGAATAAAACGATGATCTGGGACAGAATATTATACCCAACATATAGTCCCGACCAAGACGGGGTTAAACAACTTAAAACAAAAACATTTTCCGGCTGGCAATGTTTATTTGCCCCCACCCATAAATTACATTATCATGCTTCATTACACAGAAGTGTGCCCTAAACGTTATTGTAAATGTAAATACCGAGAATGCGCAGTGACGTCCTAAATTTCACAGGCCCAACTATTGTGCAATTTTTTAAAAATACAATTATTATTACTGATAATAGCAAACAATAATAAACGTGATAGTGGATCAACGAAGAGAAAAATCAGGCAGCACCCATTCATATTATTTCCCTCGCATGTTTTCTCAGTGAAGTAGCTAAATGTATATATTTCACTCACATGGCGAGAAGCAGAATAATTAGGTAACCAAATCAGACATGCAACAAAATGGTGAACCTACTCAGATGCATATATCTGTATACAGACAACGGCCTCCATGAATAAAACGGAAGATAAAAAAAATTAACGCAAATAAATAAATTGCTCTATGGAAAGAGTCTCAATCCACTCAACTTAAAAGAAAAAAGAGGGAAAATGATATACATGTAGCGCCAGCTCACAGCTGCATGGCACCGACTACGGTTGCCTTTTTAATATCCAGGCTTTTTGCCACTAACCGCTAAAAGGCGTATGAGCTACAGAGACCGAGGACAGAATATTACAGGTCACGCGTGCAAGTAAATTAGGCTGAGCCCCCAGGCGTGCTGTCATTATCACCCCCCCCCCTCCCTTAAGTCTACAATATCGCAGGGCAAGCCCTTTTCCCCCCGCATTCGGAGAAGCGTACTTGGCAGTACGGTGCACATCCGAACTACAGAAATCCCATCCACTTTAACGCTCTCACCTGGCATTTCGTCTTCAAAATCCATGTCGTCTTGACCCTCGTCTTCATTACTTAGCGACCCCGGCATCTTTACCGCATACGGCACCTTCACACACAAAAAAAATCACACTCCAGCTATAGTGCAAAGTACACTGCAAACTTAACCCCAACGCACTTTGGAAACGTCTACACAAAACGAAATCCGCTCAGCACTGACGAAGACCCTTTTATTTTATTTATTTATTTTTTGTTCCAAGAAAGATGGCTGCCCTCTTTTTTTAAGGAGCAAAAAAATTCTCTTTCCCCTCTCCCTCTTCTCTGTCCAAATCCTCCAGTCTGAAAATAAAAAAGAGACAAAAATGGAACACACATGCCCAGATTGTGACGTCTGGTCTGTTGCCATGGCGATACATCCCATAATTTTTCCCCTCCCAACACAACTAGTTAGTCATGCCCTCCTGGTTACCAGTTTTACTAGTCGTGCGCTGTGCTGCAAGTGTCCGTGACAGGAGCGGCTATTTCTGGCTTCCCCTCTCCCCTGTTTCGCCTTCAAAGTCCGCACAATGCGAGGTTACGCCAGGATACGGCGAAGAACTTCACAAAATCCTGATTGCTCTGCATTTACCCCCGCGAATAAATACGGACGGCAGATCTCTTTTGTGCCACTGCCAGTTCCTGCAGGAGAAAGCCCGTGTCTCCTCTGCATGTGGCGGATCAAACGCATTAGAACTGCGTGCTGGCTGTTCCACCTAAGGGCACACCAGCCAACAAGGCAGCCTAGTTAGTGAGATACCTGGGAAGTGACCCAAAACCAAACGAAAGACCTGCTAAATGCTCGCACTTCTTCAAACATAAATCTGATCACAGGAACAAAAAGAGACTCTTAACAAATAATTCCAGTAAGGCGCTTTGTCACAGCATCTTTGCGACCGCGATCAGGGGGGGGTGAAACAAGAGTTTTAAAGACACAGGTGTGAGGCGGACGCGGCATCTTCATCAAATGCAGAAGTATCTGCGTTAGGGGAACATTTAACTGTTCGTGCACTGGAAAACATCATGTCGTCGTGTATGTAAAAACTGCGCACTTCGTGTGTGTGTGTGTATGTGTGTATGGGGGGGGGGGGGTGTCAAATAAATAAAAACAAGACGCTACAAAACCAGCCGGTCCATCCTCTAGGAAGGTTGCTATGCACAATACGGACTGAGCGCCCTGGGTGGATTTTGCGGTTGTCAAGGTTACAGATGCTGCAAAAATGAAAAATAGTAATGGGAGGTACCGCCATCGGATGTTTTTGTTTCTGTGTCGCACAAGGACACACCGGTGGATCCGGCATCACACGAGCAAGTTTGCAGCGCCGGTGAGAGCGCGCGGGGAGGCTGCACGGCTGCGCCCCCTCCCCACGCCCCGCCCCCCTGCGACGTCAATCATTCCGGCCCATTCAGTTCTCCGTGTTTTAACATCCCTGGAGCCTTGCACTATCGTTGCCACACTAAGAGGGAGCAGCGCTGATATCTCCGTGTGAAAGATTTAAAATCTCATAAAAGTGACAGGCAAACCACAATGACTGAGTATGTTTCTGGACTATTACCAAAATATTTTTTGATGATGGCTTAACATTGGTCTACAAATAAAACGTGTATACACAGAAAACACCCGCAAATTAAGCACTAATGAAACAGAACCCTAATGAGAAATTATTCCAATTTACACGTAGATTTAATCAATGTTAGAAACTAACATTTTTCAGGGTATCGTTTCTCTGACAGGTTTTATCTCAGTAAAATACAATAATGATCCAGACTAGTTGGCTTGTCAACAGGGGTACTTTAACACACGAGACAACCAAATCAAGCGGCCAGGGTGCTCCACTAAGCTCGTTGGGATCTTCTGTCCAGTTAACAACCAGTCCACAGTGCCGCCTACATGAAGGTGAAGACATGAACAGACAGATCTAAAGTTTTACATTCATTTCTCACAGAAGCCTCAAAGCAAAAACCAAAGCAAGGATGACTATAGTTTTTTTATTCAATATACAAAATCAGGAAAAAACACAGAAGGTTCAGTCCTCATCTTCCTCCTCCTCTTCATCCTGGTTGATTTGGAAGTAGCGCAGCTCATAGCTCTCCTTGGTGTTGGCCACCACACGGAGCCAGTCTCTTAAGTTGTTCTTCTTCAGATACTTCTTTGTCAGGTACTTCAGGTACCTGAAAAATAAAAATACTTTCTTGACACCAGCCCAGGCCCAAAGTCATCAGAGAAAGAAAAGTCTCCTTCCCACTTTCTCTAAACCCAACATCACACTAGTCAGGTCTTAAAGCAAGGAAGCAGAGGTCTGGATATCTGCAGCAGTGACACCCTGAACAACATAGATTCAGACATTTAGACGTCAACCAAAATGCTGACCAATCACCGGCTTAGGATGGTGAAATCAGGGCTCATGGGAGTTTAACTCACACGACCAATCAGCCAATCAGATTTCATGGCCCTGCCTCCTCAAGAATCTGATTGGTCATCTCGCTGAACCAATATTTTTTTCCCTTCTGCCTTCAGAACATTTTTGTGCAAGTAAACCTCTCAGAAGCAAAGGCAGGTGGGTTACAGGTTTCGGTGCATGTGAAACAATGGTAGACAATGGCAAGATTAAATTCCATATGTTTGAAGTTATGGGTTCCAGTCAACTAGCGCAGGGAAAATCTGTGACAGGCATAATACAGCTGATTCTCTGAAGTGTATAGGACCAGGTTTGGGAGAGAGGAAGATTGCTGGGCGCTCTGCCCGTTTTCGCTCGGCGACACCAGTGCCATTCTGGGTTGCTGCATGCCCACTGTCATTGGGGCACTCCAGTACCCCACCGGACAGAGTCTGCTCTTCAACCCCGTAGAAAGATATTTACGACAAAGACATGGTGATCCTGTATCATTTTGCTGTATTGCAAATGGGAGTTTCTCATCTTTATAATATGGTTGAACGCATTGTGACCTACGCATCAAATATGAAGGACTGTTGCATTTCGTTGTTTCATTGTGTTGAGATGTGGGAAACCGAGAAACTTTGTGGTTTTACGAGAGGCACGACAGATCTGTAAACTGTGTGTGTAGTGAACCCCAATTCCAACAGTGTAATGCTGTCTGCCTGAAGCTTCACGGTGCTCTCATTAGGGCGGTGGTGCCTCTCCTGCTGCCGCCAGGTACAGTGCTGTGGAGGAGTTACGGGTCGCCCACAACCACACAACCCGATTCAGGCTGGCACCGAGGCAGAGGTGGACCTTTATGCCAGAGCTACATCCACAGGGCTATGCAGCTAGAGGTCTGCAGATCATCGGATTGGGGGGAAACAGGGATCGCCGTGCTCTGCACTCCACCCATCTTGAGAACACACTCATTTAACAGCCCTACAAAGCAAGAGCTAATCCCACCCGTCACATAAACCCAAGCTCTCAGAACTTCAGTCGGACGGCGCCTCATAACCTACCAGTTTGCTCAGGGAACCAAATGGGCTCCATAGGGACTGTTTCGCAGAACTAACACAGAGAGCTCAGATGCAGACCTGGAACTTTCACAGAAGCTGCATAATGACGTTTTGAGAAATAAATATATGCACTAGATCCAATAAGACTTTCTTTATGAAACATTAGCAAATACGGATTTATACCACATACAGAATAAGCAATGATATTGGGGGCTAAAAGACCAGTCACATCTTTCGAGTTCAGCTCTTGAAGTTGTCAATCAGGGTGGCTGAGAGATGAGGAAGAATAAAGACATTTTCCAGACCCGCCTTCACAGTCAGCACACACAAGCAGTAATAAGTGACACCTTTATCAACCAATCAGAGTGCAGATATCCTTCCACTCTCCTCACTAAAAGGCAGCGGCACCATGAAGGTGACAGGAAACGGTGAAGCACCAGCTGAAGACAGTAATTTCAGATGCAAGGACAAAACCAACGTCTTCAAGTCGGAAACTGACGTCATGCGAGTCGAACACTTTTCAAGGCAAAGAAGAAAAAAGTGCAGAAAGATTTTACAAATGGGGATGGACAACAATTCCCAAAAAGCCATAGATCCCCCCCCCCCCCCAAAAAAAAAAACATTGACTTAAAAATGCCGTGCCTGATAGCACAGCTACCGCCCGGTTGGTCGTGTTAGCCTGCTGAAAAACAGAGAGCAAAAACAAAACACTTTTTTCAAACCACGGGTCACAGAGGACACTCCCTGACTCCCTAAAGGTGGCACAAGTGCATTTTTATGCACTGTTACCCCTCCACCACAAAAAAAACCCAAAGGCTTTACATTTGACATGATGGATCTTAAATCCCGCACTATAATGCCCCCCACAGCTTAGCCCAACTTAAGCTACCTTTAAACACGACAGCCAAATGAGTACAGCTCTCACTTTGTACGCATGCTGCTATACCCAGATCCAGATAAGCATTAAATCCCATCAGGTGAAATTTACACAGCGAGGCACATTGCTAAATGAACGGTATTAATCTGACAGGGTATCACAGGTGACTGCGACTTGCATTAAAGGATATTTCTGCCTTTCCCCATCTGCTGCTTCCCGAGTAAATACAGTTGAGACTGACAGTGGAGTTTTAGTGACCTATAGCCCAAGGGAAAGGCAGTTTATTGGACACAGAGAGCTGCTTGTTTCTGATTTGCTGCATTGGCGCCCAAGCAGAAAGCCTCACAGCCAATAGGAAGACAGGTGGATGTAAGCACGCCGGTACCAAAAATGAGCAAGAAGCATTGGGTATGTGCAAATGCACAGAGCTTTTGACACATTTTACACAAGTTGGCCATTATTACCTTTTTCGCCAGGTAACCCAACACGCTTCACCCATGTCAATCCGCACTAGCGTCAATGTCCACTATCAGCCGTTTTTCTGTTTTGCAGTCAGCTGCCTGTAAAGTTCCTCCGCCTTAAAACAGTAAGATATATTTTTACAGACGCAAATTCGAATCACACGGGTAATAAAAGCAAGAACCGCTTACAAGGATAGGAACAGGCAACCCTCGGGTTATACGGTATGTCCGACGGTGCAGAAGATAGACAGCACAGAGCAAAACGTCAGTCAGGGTCACAGCAGACTGATGTGTTTTCTTCGTTTTAGCAGGACTCAGAGATGGGCAGGCAGCAGCAAACCATTCTGAAGCTAACAGACAGGCCGAGATGCTGCGCTCCAGCGCTGATACCAGGGGGACAACAGAGCAGCCACCCCCAAACACCAACCAGTGCGCGGTTCAGCGCTGCCACTACCTGCACACCTGATTCTATCAGTCACGCTAATTAACAAAACCTCAATTACAGCACCCAGAACCACTACGGTTAATTATTTACCAAATTAACGGCCTGCAGCTCCAAAAGGAACAGAGGATGGAAAAAACGTGTTTTTTTTGGACGAGTCTTTGTAACTTTAAATTTTAGATGTGGCAAAGCATTTCGATATCAAACGGGGAAATTGCAAAACAACGTAAAAAGAGATTTAATTAAATCCGTAAAAGGGTGATATTCAGATCCTTAACCGGCAAATTATCAACTGACTTGAGGCAATATAAAACCCAAAAGTCGACCTAAGTGAGGTTGACGTCCCTTCAGAAGCTAGTGTCCTACATCGCTTAGGGGATTTATGCTGGCATCACGGGGCACGAGTACTTATCCGGCACCAAACAGAACCGGCTATGAGCATCGGGCGTCTGAAGCCGTCACCCTGGGCAACCGCCAATAGCATTTAGTGTCCCTGATCGGATCCACGCCACCATGCACATGCAGTGGGACTGGTAGATCGAACCGAATAGTCCCATTTTCACACATGCTAACGAAGAGTAACACATGACCTGTTTCACCAAAGTGACAAGTGGTGATGGGGGGAAAAAAATAAGGAAGAATAGATGCATCCACCCGCAGGTCCAAGCAACACCGAGACAACCAACTGCCACGGCAATATACCTTACTATAATGGCTGAGACTGTAACAAATTTACTTACACACCAGGTTAATTAACTACTACACACTGTAACAACAACATAAGTGACATAGGAACCTCCTCAAAAAGGAGGCCTGGAAGGGACCAAGTGCAACATGAAAAGTACAGAGCTTTGCCACCCAAAACCTTTAACCGCAAACCGTCTCAATATGACGTTTTTAACCGGTTTTCATTTCCAGGCAACCATGGACGCCAACGTCAGAGGGAAAGTAAAAACGGAACGGCAACATTTCAGAGCGTTGCAGCTGCAGACTGGCAAACAAGGACGCTATGAGTCAAAAAACACCGGCTTGAGTCTGACACACTGGTGCATCAATACTGGCTGCAATTCATCACAGCATTTCCACGTGGATGCATTTTGTTTCTAAGTGAATCTGTGCCTGACACGTCATCTCTGAAATTCATACATAGTCTCCAAACTTGATGACACAGCCTCTTTAAAAACAAGTATTGCTGAAAAATGTAGGCATGGGTGCATTTTTTTGGTTATACTGTATAAAAATAAATCTATTACCAAGAAACCAAATGTAAATTTTGTGGACATGAGTTGAGCTAATCATCTTGGGACCAAACCATAAAAAAAATTCTAAATTATACACACACAAATACCAAAATAAATATATTTTAAACAGAAAACTTGTACGAGGCAGAAGAATTATGGCATAAAATACAATTTGCCAAATATTAATTGCCACTGCAACAAAATTAGGTGAAAGCCAAAGACCTGCTAAGAGTTAATTCACAACCATGACCTGAAAATGATGCAATATTAGCTTAGGCTGTCAGTATCAATTATATTAATCAAGCAATCTACCAATTGACTACAACGGCCTAGAGAGAGTAGCTGATGAAATCAGAGCAAGGCAGCAACAGCCTCTGCAAGTCAGTCTCCCAGTGGCAATTAAGGCACCATCAGCAGGAAATTCAGACCGGGCTTAAAAAAAATAATCACCACAGTTTATCGATACAGGTGAACAAAATTCGAAGCGCACGATTTAGTTCATCATTGTTACGATGTTTTTAAAATGTATGTATGTATATAATGTGCAAATACACGTCTAACGTTATTCAGACACAGACAGACATTATCTTTGGTTCACAACGGTTCCTAATTGTGTTTGCAGTTTTAATCATTTCAAAACAAGTTGTTTTTCCTACTCTACCAAAATTGCACCAAACCGCAAACTCACAACAGGGGATCACAGCATACATTTTGTGTACCGTGACACCCATAATGTAACACACCCACAGACCTGTACTCATATCTTTGTGGGGACTCTCCATTCATTACTATAGGTAAAACCCTAACCCAGACAATGACGACCCTAACCCCTCCACAGCCCTAACTATAAACACAAATAACCAAATAAAATACAATACTTTTGGCATTTTTAGCTTTTTGATTGCAGTCGTAGATGTTCATAAAACTGAATTCCCCCTTATGGGGACTGAAAACAATGGCCCCCATAACAAAATAACAGGTTTTTATCACATAGTGGGGACATTGTGTATATAACATATTCTGAAGCAATGAGCACGACGCAGCAACCATCACAGGATGTATACACACACAAACGGTGTTCGGGAGCTCGTAACCTGCGGTTCGCAGTGGCCACATGCGACTCTTTGATAACGTGACTTTTCCTAGAACGAGACGCATTCACATTTTCATATCTAAAAATATTACAATACTACGTTTGTGAAGATAAATAATTTATTTATGGGTTAATATTCTTTTTCATTTAAATACAGTACTGTACAAAAGTCTTAGGCAGCCCAAAAAAAATTGTTTAAATAACGGTCTTGTTGGTGTAAAACTATGCTGTTACACCTGGCAAAGCGTGTCAGCTTAGCCATTTCGAAACCTCTGCTAACATAACCCTGTTATTTCCAGCAACCATACAACACACCCGTGTATTTTTTTTACCTGACCTCTGGCCCACCTCATATATCTATTCAATATCTCGTTCACTTTTTTAACTAATTAAGTTAATTAAGCGAGCTGGTGGTGAAATTTAATAAATACATAGAATGGTTCGGGTGCCACTGAGGAGAAGTTTGGGAACTGAAGCGGTGTTCATCTAGCCATCCAAGTAGATATCAGTAACTTTTTGGAGAACAAAAGACATTTTTACTAGTTTTTATTGTGTTACTCGTAATTTCCATATGTTCTTATGTTAAATTATATTTTTTGTTCTAAGAAAATGTGCACTTACTGCCCAGATAAATAGCATTAAACATTTAAGACTTTTGAACATTACTGTATTTCTTTAGTTAAATGTGAACGAGGCGATCTGTTGAGCACTTCTGTAATGTCTTAACTAGTTACATCTTGGTATGCTTTCCGGAGTTTTCTTCAGTGCCTGACATGTACGTTTCAACGTTTATTGGGATTCCTAATTCTTTCATATGGTTTTTGTAGTAAATCATCACCACGCCTTCACAGGTCTTCGTAAAAAATATTACACTTTCTCTGATTTCCATATTACAGCGAGCCAAGGTCGGAGCACTGAGCACGTTTTGCACTGCTGGGTCAGCACAGTGTCAGCAGTGAAGAGGAGAGTGAGGGGCAAACAACAGCACAGCCAAACGAACTTCATTCAAGAAGGTGTGAGGGTGAAGGCTATCGCTACAGAACGGAACGATATTGGAATATTAATCACCTTCGCGCTGTTACGAGTCCGAGTGATTTAAAACTGAAAAGCCCCCCTCCAAAAATTTGCAGTATAAAGAAAAACAATAAGTACAAATTAACACATAAAGGTTAAACTGCACAATAATTTCTTGTCATATCAGTGCAAATCCACATAAAATAAGCACACATTTGCACCATTAGAACATTTGACAGGCCCAGGTATTGCTTTTAAATGTGAACGTGTATCTTCATACCAGTTATGTGCATCCCTGAACATAACACAGCTTTTGTGATAATTGTTTCGAGTAAAATAAACCAATAAAAGAACCAATAAGTAAAAAAACAAAGGGATCCACAGCTAACGCTGCTTGTACCCCATAAAAACAAAACCCCTCAATACTCGATAAATCGTTCAGCCCTATGTAAGATGATGCAGTGAAGCATCGGATCAAACCATTTTGACGGTGATTATCTTAAGAGAGAGGAACCGTAAAAAGTAAATTAAGCTTATTTAAGTCAAAGGGATGGCAAAGGTAGGGTAGGTAACTCCAGCAGGCTAAATGGTGCATAGTTTATCTACGGCTAACTTCACATTATTGGGTGACTCCGTCAAGCCTGGATGCCGACTTAAGGCGAAGTATGTCACGTCGCAGTCATGCTGTTGTGATATTTAAGTTCTGCTTCGCAGTATGGACAGGCAACTGCATTTTACTTCGCTTTTAATGTGAAATGCTCCCACACAACTAAGGATTCTGCTCCTTTTACCGGACCCTCATGTGATATTCCCTGTCTTCTGTCCCACATATTGAGGAGTAATGAAGGCGCTGGTGCTTTTTAAAAATCAATTATGTTTAATTTAGTTTGTTGGGGTGGTGGGGGGGGGGGGGGGGGGGGGTTCATAAAAGGAAACATGTAGGTGACGCAATATGTTATGCATCAGGAACAGTGTTTTCCAATCAAGGTCCTCAGGAACCTGCAGTCAGTGTACGTTTTTGCTCCCTTCCCAGCTCCTGGTAGCAGCAAAAACGTCGACTGACTGGCAGGGAGCTGGGAGGGAGCAAAAACATGGACCGTCTGTGGGTCGCCGAGGACCGGACTTGGGGAACACTGCATTAGAATTAAAGGGACTGACATACAGACCATCAGGAAATGACGTCAATCACTTGCACTGCACTTTCTCTGACCATGTTGTTTGTGGAGTGCAGGACTCGCCATTCCAGAAACACTCATAAACACACGACTCAAGATCCAAACACAGAACCAAATCTAAGGGGCTTATAAGGGATTGCTGAGTGTCCTGCAGTGGTGTGAACAAAAAAATCCAGCAGCAATCAAAAACAGCCTTACCTTTTTGAGAATGGTACCTCAGAGGTCACACAGATCTTGCTCTTGCTCCTCTCAATGGTGACCACGCCCCCGCCGAGGTTCCCTGCCTTCCCGTTCACCTTAATGCGCTCCTGTAGAAACTGCTCCTACAGCAAGATGAATAGGGCACAGCCGCCTGGAAGTCACTCACGGCTCTACCACAAACCATCAAAAATATGCCATCCTGCTCTCCTGTGGCATCTACACACTGTAACTGTTCTAATAAATAATAATAAACACAAGACAGAACATCTGCACATGGAACAGGATGTTATACCCATCCATACAAACGTATTTTCTACATTCATAAAGACAATCAACCAGCAGCTACACAGATAGTCAAACGGACTTCATACGTACAAAGTTAGCAGCATCCATAATACCATCCTCCACTGGATGTGTGCAGTCTAAGGTGAATTTAAGGACCTGTTTCTTCTTCTTGCCACCCTTGGCACTCTGTTTTTTCTAAAGAGATAAAAAATGGAAACGAATCAGTCATGTTGACGCGATGGAGCGCACTTGCGGTTGCGTCTGACCACAAGACACGTAAAACAGATGCAACCTATACATCTGACTGTTTCAGTCGAAAACTGCCACAAGGGGACTGAAAGCAAATTCCTACCTTATACAGCACACATAGACCACCATAATAGAAAATACAAAATCCACATCACAATACAAAAAACTATTATCACAGATGTACTTAATAGCGCGGCCACTGAAGGATAATTCGTTGCTACTCATACATTGTTACTCATACATGTCTCTCCATCTCCACTAATAACAGCAGTAAGAAATGCTTACTGTACATAAGGAACGTCAAAAATCGGGACATAAGCGGTGCTTCGTCATTAAGCAGAACAACGCATAACAACGCAGCCGGGGCTGGTTGAACCCCACCGGTGTGAAACCTGACTTGCCCCAAATCGCCCAATTCCAGACCAATTCAAACACTTTCGAGTTTAGTTAAACATTCATGAGACAAACGAAAATTCGGGGAGTAGCGAATACATGTACACCACATATTCTGACCATGTGGTTTACGAAAAGCAGGCCTCACTAGGACAGAAACACGCATAAATACACACGACTCGCGATCCAAACACGGAACTAAATCCGAACCCATGATCTACGGTATGCTAAGCGGTTCCAGTATCTTCTGGAGCCCGTATTCATGGAAAATTAACAAAATACAACAGCGTTTTCCGAAAAACAATTCAACTCACCACCGGAGCCATGATGAACAGACAGAAGAGAGAGGGATACTACGGAGCATGCGCGTTAGCGATGCCTTACCGAATCGAGTGCCGAGGTCATCGATGTAATCGCTCACCTTGGATTTGATTAATATAGTTTGATTGAGTGGCGGTGTTATATTCATTCTGATGCGTTGTTATTGTAATATTGGCTTTGTCAATATCGTGATTTTTTTCCCCCATTATTAAGCGCCGTGCTGAAAATATCCTTACGGCTAATCTATATTATTATATTATAAATCTAAAATTAGCTACATCAAAACCATTAGGGTGGTTTGCAAGCCCTGCAGGCTATTTACTGTACAAGGTAATACAACTCTTACATACATAAATGTGTGTGCAGACTTTTCTCAAATTGAAAATCTCACGCCAACCAGGTGACCAAAGTTGGGCTGTCCCCAAAGGAGTAGCGATACTACAGCCATCCGATGACGTCTAAGGGTAAAGCTCGATCGTTATTCTAGTTCAGATATTGTACAGTTTTCTTAGCCATAGACAGACATTAGACATAGGGGAAGGCCTCTGAAGATGAAAAGTTTTTCTGTTAACACGTATAATTAAGCTTTTTGTTAATAAAGTAACATAAGGTTTGCATTTATTTATATTTTTTGTGATTGCTCCTCACTTCATTCTTAATAATATGACAAAAGTCGAGCGGTCTGTGCATTTAGGCTTTTGATAACTGAATCCTTTCCATAGCAAGTATTATCACAGATGTAACGTTACCACATCAAATGACTTGACATTTTGCAAGTGCAGGTCTGTGAAACAAGTTCCACAACAACAACAACAGCAGCGAAGAAATAGTGCAGATGAAACAATAGTGCAAGAAGGAAGTATCCATCCATCCATTTTATAACCTGCTTATCCTTCTGGGTCACGGGGGGGGGGACATGAGCTTCTATGAGCTTCTATGCCATAAGAATATCCATCCATCCATTTTCCAAACCACTTATCCTACTGGGTCGCGGGGGATCCGGAGCCTATCCCGGAAGCAGGGACGGATTATGGGTTGTGTGGGCCCCTGGGCAAAACGTTAGCGAGGCCCCCCCCCCACCACCACCACCAGCACCACCACCACAACCATCACAATTCAAGGGCCCTTGGCAGCCAAACGCCCTCCCTACAGGGTCAGGGGCCCTTGTAGGCAGAGGATCAAAGAATGTAGGCCCTCTAAAATAGACAAACGAAAATACATTGTTGATAAGTGTTGCAAATTGTTTTGGGCTAGGGGCCCCATGGGCCCCCTGCACCCCAAGGCCCCTGGGCAGCTGCCCCACTGGCCCGGTCCGTAATCCGTCCCTGCCCAGAAGCAATGGGCACGAGGCAGGGAACAACCCAGGATGGGGGGCCAGCCCATTGCAGGGCACACTCACACACCATTCACACTCACATGCACACCTACGGGCAATTTAGTAACTCCAATTAGCCTCAGCATGTCTTTCGACTGCGGTGGGATACGGGAGCACCCGCGGGAAACCCCACAACGACATGGGGAGAACATGCAAACTTCACACACATGTAACTCAGGTGGAGACTCGAACCCAGGTCCCACAGGTGTGAGGCAACAGTGCTAACCACTGCATCACCATGCCGCCCCTAAGAAGGAAGTATGTATACAAAAAAAAATCAGTTTAAGATGTGTATTAGTAGCAGAATGGTCATGCAATTTGGACTTCTTACTAAAAAATGTCCCCCGCTTTGTGGCCCCAGCTTCTCAGGAAATGCCTTTATGTAAGTGATTTTTTTGTGCATTGCACTTGCGATCTGCTGAAACCTGGGCGGTTTCCACTGCAAAGCACAGCATTTATTTTAAGAGTTTAATTAGTTAATGTTTTATTCATTTGACATCCTTTTTGTTTTGAAATATACAATGTTTTGTTTTGAAATACAGAAACACACGGGAATCTAATGCTAAATAATTAATATTTAACAGAACTACAATAGAAAATGAAAAGACAAGCCTAACTATTTACAGTGAAGGTGTCGCTGTTCACATCTGACAGGCAGTCCATCTCGACAGCCAGCTCCAGGACCCCAGGGATAATCCATGATATTTTCTGGAAAGATCATCTCACCTTTGAAGGGTCTGCACGTCTTGGTGGTGGGGGTACCCTTGTCATCACCATGCAGACAGAGAGCTTTTCCTCCATTGCTGGTTATAGCTGTGAGCTACACTCAAGTACTGATATTCAATTTTTTTATAATAGTAATAGAGCCAGTATCTTTTGTCAAGAGACCTGAGATGGCAGTTGGACAGGCAGTAAGAGTACAGCAGGTAATTATGCATTTTTTGGCTATAACACTGCACATGAACAGGGATTTTGGACCCATAGCTAACTGAGACAAGGGGGCTGTAGGTTGAACTGGAACCAGTTACACAGGGGTGGGACGAACCATGGCTGGAATTCCAGGTGAAATTGGAGCAGGGCCACGTGCAGAGACGGAGAAAGGGATGAGGATAGACGAGGCGATGGCTACTCCGGAGAGTCCATGAACAGACATGGAGCAGGTGATGACAAGTGAGGATGGAACAGGAGATGGAAATAAAAACGAAATGCATGAAAAGGTAGAATGTGGTGAACAGTGTTCAAGCTGCGATTGTGCTGGACCTTGACGCAGGACGTTAGTCTTTGTGTCGATTGAGATTCATGCACGTTCAATTTTCTCCCACATCCTGACAGACCTCGTGTTGTGCTGCCATCACATCCTGCACCCTGCTGTCCAGGGCAGGTTACCAGCAGGACGGGAACAGATCCTGTACAAGCGGACCTGTTCTGCGGATCGGAAGCTGGCCCAGTGCGCCATTGCTTCAGATGACCTCCCTTGCCGGATATGGTTGATCCTTCAGGATTAAAAAGAAAGAGGACAGGACATTTAAGTGAATTGAATCCTTTATTTTTATTGTGCATTTCATATAGAATTACAATAAATAAGCAAAAAGCAAACAAAGAAAAATAAAGCAAGTGTAAAACTATAGCAAATATAATACAAAAATAAAAGATCAAAATACAAAATGACACATGAGTGTTCATCTGATGGTTGTTAGTGATAGATATTATGTGTGTAGAACTGAACATCTTAACATTCAACGCACCACTTGACCTGGCCAAACGATCACGGGGGGGAGCCCTTACATCGGTGCACGGCCTGCTTCAGCTGCTTCCCACAGGGAGATGACTCAGATCACTCAGCACAAAACACTTCAAGGGCAGCTTCAACCCCAGTGCTATCAGAATCATCAACAGTACCCCCATGCTGGTAATCAAACAACAATGTAACATTTGCACTATTTGCATGTTTGCATTCTCATCAGCACAGACCTCTGACTATTTTCACATTATAATAGCATTTGCATGTGATGTATGTTATGCATTATATGTAGAGATGTATGTTTTCTGAATTGTAGCAGTGTGAACTTATAACACTGGACCTTTTAAATTTTCACAAATATGTTATGGCAGGGAAAGGATGATCCACAGTGAGGCTGGGCGACAAGGGGTTTTACTGGGAACTGAAAGCAGGGGTAAACAGAAAGAAAAGGGATCACGAGAAGTCAAAACAGGGCAGGGAGGTAAAACAACGAAAAGGCAAAACTACATGTGAGAAAAATAAAGGGAAGACAGGCAAACATCTACAACAATCCAACAAAACTATTAGCCATGACACATACGGAAAACAAGCAGGAGTCAAACACAAAGCAAAGAGCAAGGGCAGGAACTTAAAGACAGATAAGAAGGTCATGATGAGGGATAGATGTGGGGCGTTACACACCCACTAATTACACTGCAGCGTGTAATTACATACTAATTACACACCAGAAACAGGTCAGAGTAAGTGACACATACTAAAAGCTCAAACACTGGGGGACACCAGAAACATGGATACAGACTTTACTTCAAAACTAGAAACATACAATCAGGGATAACTAAAGATACAAAAGAGGAACCCAAAGAAATATAACAACACATGATTAACAAGATCTGCACAACAAAAACCAGGGGACAAGAACACACGATGTCCAACAAGGCCTCCAGCCAGCCTCCAAACTCAGTTGGGTCAGAGCCATCTGCTTAGCCTGTCTAACCCCGGGACAGCCTAGGGAGTAGGGGGACACATTAGCCCCTGTGAAGGGTGCTAAACCTAAGGAAAAAACGAAGGGAAGACAGATTGGGATGGCCAGCGACACCAGCTGGCCAAACAGGGAAAGGAAAGGCGGTACAAGACGGGGGCTGATCCCGAGACAAACCACTGTATTTATCACCTACATGTGTTTATGCCTCTCTGTTATGCGTCTTGTATTTATTCTCTGTGTTTATGCCTTAGTTGTTAATTGCCTATTGTCTCCAACTGTAGCAAGCCGTGCCAACAATGTCCCTCAGCCTTTCCCGAGAGGTAATAAAGATTCCGACTCTAAAAACTCCAAATTGGCATAGTTTTAAAAAATTACTTCTTCACAATGTTCTCCATATCAGCCACGAAGTTCTCCAGCACTGTGTCAGTGTTATAGTGAGTCCCATGGTTGCATCAGACAGCTTCCTTTCTCACACTTTGCTCATTTTGGTAGGACAGTCTTATTTTGGCAGGGTCTGGATTGTCCCATTTTGTTACAATGAAAATAGCCGCGCTTCTGGGGCAGTATTATCAGAATCTTTTGAAAACCTCTTTTGCACTCATTTTAACAGCCACCTGCCAGTGCTTTGTTTCTCATGGCAGCAAAAGTGGACTCTGTGGCATGACCACACAAGCTCTGAAATATCATGCAATGCAAGAGAAAGATCAGTCAAATACCCTTCGAGTCATCACTGTAACAAAAGCAAGTGTCTAAGTCTGTCCTTCTCTCTCAGATTACTTTGCAGCACTGCTTTCATTTCACTGAGATTTGTCTCAAAATTTGATCACACCCAGACCATAGATGTGTCTCCAAAATGTGAAAAATAACCATGAAATACTTTTAGACTTACTGTGTGCACAAGACCAGGGTGTTTTCCTCAGCCTCACTTTCCTCCCTTTTTTGCCACATTGTGCTGCTGCTACATTTTTAAGACAACTTGTCTCAAATAAAATCAGGTGTAGATCTTCATCCATACAATGTTTTTGGGAAGTAATAATAATATCCATCAAATACTTTTTGACTTATTATATGCACAAGGGGGGGCGGCATGGTGGTGCAGTGGTTAGCACTGTCGCCTCACACCTCTGGGACCCAGGTTCAAGTCTCCGCCTGGGTCACATGTGTGTGGAGTTTGCATGTTCTCCCCATGTCGTCGTGGGGTTTTCTCCAGGTACTCTGGTTTCCCCCCACAGTCCAAAAACATGCTGAGGCTAATTGGAGTTGCTAAATTGCCCATAGGTGTGCATGTGTGAGTGAATGGTGTGTGAGTGTGCCCTGCGATGGGCTGGCCCCCCATCCTGGGTAGTTCCCTACCTCGTGCCCATTGCTTCCAGGATAGGCTCCAGACCCCCCGCAACCCAGTAGGATAAGTGGTTTGGAAAATGGATGGATGGATATTCACAAAGTGAAACAGCACCTGCAGTCACTCTTATGTTTGCTGCCACTAAGCAACATTTTTAAGTTTTGTAGTGATTTATCTCAAAATTTGATCAGTTCCAGTTCAGCACCCATACATTGTCAGCAAAGTTGGAAAAAGTCCCTTCAAAAACTTTTTGCGTCGTTGCTCTAATGAAATCAAGTGTCAAAACTGCCTTGTTTTGCTATCAGCATGTGGTGCTGCATTTATTTTAGGGCAATCAGTCTCAAAATTTAAACTCCAGGTCGTCACCCACACAATGCAAATTTAAAAACAATCTGTGAAATACGTTTTCAGTTATCACCTTAACAAGACTGTGTCTGCAGATGCAGTGGTAGACTAGTCCCACAACCATGCACCCCACGACGACATGCAAAGGACATGCAAACTCCGCACACATGTGACCCAGGCGGAAACTCGAGCCCGGGTCCCAAAGGTGTGAGGCAACAGTGCTAACCACTGCACCACCATGCCGCCCTGCATGATATATTACATCCATCCATCCATCCATTTTCCAAACTGCTTATCCTACTGGGTTGCAGGGGGTCCGGAGCCTATCCCGGAAGCAATGGGCACGAGGCAGGGAACAACCCAGGATGGGGGGCCAGCCCATCGCAGGGCACACTCACACACCATCCATTCACACATGCACACCTACGGGCAATTTAGCAAGTCCAATTAGCCACAGCATGTCTTTGGACTGTGGGGGGAAACCGGAGTACCCGGAGGAAACCCCACGACGACACGGGGAGAACACGCAAACTCCACACACATGTGACCCAGGCGGAGACTCGAACCCGGGTCCCAGAGGTGTGAGGCAACAGTGCTAACCACTGCACCACCATGCCGCCCCCTGATATATTACAATCACAAATAAAACACTCAAAGTGAATTTCTATTTTAAAAGAGCAAAATATATTTTTCCCCAAAAAAAGTTCATCATGTTTTCCAGATACATGGAGTTAATAAATCAAGATTTTCATAATCTTAGAATTATGCTTCTATATCTTTAAAGTCACCAATTTAGCATAATGAAATCTCTACGGTAAAATCACCAGACTTACCTGAAATATATACCTAAGCAGTTTGAGGCACTGAATGCTACACTGTTAGCTATTGATGGCCAAAAATAACTTCTATTTAAAACTGGATTGCCTGAACATAACTACGGAACAGGAAAATTTAGCATTCTGCTTTATTCCAAACATTTTCACCCATAAAGTATTCCTGTATATTATATACTTACCTTTTGACACCAAAGTTGTCCATGTATGACCATGCATGACCACCGAGAGGCTGGGTGATGGGGGATAATAATTTAACTTTATCAGTCAAGTGTTCGCATGCTGGCATGTTAATAAACATGGTAATAAATGTTAATAATAAAGTGCCAGGTTTGTCTTCTCTTGAACCTTGATTAACAGTGTTTCAAAATGATGTTCTTTCCTGTTTTTACGGGATCACACTTCATACTGCACATCCATTGAGTTCCTGGATCTTCGCGGCACTGCTGTGCTCTTCTTATCCGACTGCTACATGGACGTCACTATCGATATACTGCGTACAAATTATCATACATTTACACTTATTTACACTTATAAAATGCTGCTTTTTCCAGCACGTATTCCCTAAATGAAGATGGAGGGGTATTAATGTCATTTTCTGCCGTTAAACCCCTCGTCAGAAGGGCTTTGTCAGGTAAATGAAATTTGCCCACATTTCTCAGCTGGCAGAGAATTAATGGCTTGTCAGCAAACTGTGCAGTATAAATCTTATATTTTCCTATACTGCAGTTTGCTGACAAGCCTTTAACTGAGATATATATATATTTTTTTTTTTCTCCCCTATGACAAATATATATAGCCTTTAACTTCACGCTAATAAACATGCTATTTACGTGAACCGGCATCTCTGAATTGCGTCACAGTGCCTGTGTGTGAGTGCATCCCATCCCTAACCTGCACCCTTTGCTACTGGGACAGGCTCTGGTGCCTCAGAGAATTTCAGTGGCATCCTGCTTATGCAGCTGTTTTGTGTCCTACTCTACAACTTTTCCAACCTCTCTGTTAATTACTGAAGCACGCTGCGGTTACTCCTCATGTGTTACAGTAGTGTAGTTTCACAGTGTTTTTGACTTCACATTCTTGACAGCATTGTAATATATTTTTTGTGACATGGGTTTATCCAGGCCTATGGACCTAAGGGAAGGCCCTGGCACTGCCCATAACATGCCCATAGGGTACTGGGGGTCCAGTGTAGCCTGAACTTGGGTGTAACATTGAACTTGAGGGATAACCCTTGTGCCCCAAAGTACTGGCTCTGTGTGCATTTTCTGAAGTGGCATCAGCCACACAATGCCTACTTTGACATCCACATGCGTTTTGGAACAGGGGCCCAACAGGAGCAAACCCATGCCACCCACGATTGCTGGATTTTGACCCAAATGGATATGCAAATCAAGGTACGCGAAAGAAGTTTCTGAGAATCGCTTCTCCTCTTGGTGAAAACAGTAATCGTTTCACAGCATGTAGCACAAGGTGTCTCCCTGGATCTTTGCAGAAACATGAATGAACCTAAGATATATTAGAAATTAAATAAGGTCATCTGTAAATAACAGGGATGAGAACAACATTCCTTGGTAAGTCTGAGTCATAACATTGCAGTCTAAGAGTCTAAGTCAAGGCTCAGGTCATTTGCCCTCAAGTCCAGGTCGAGTACAAGTCTTACCATCATTTTTGCTGTCAAGTCGCAAGTCATCAAGGGTGTGAGTCATGTATCTTGACTTCCTACCTATGTCAGATTTTAATCTTTAGTGGTTAAAACTAGCCGCAACGAAAACCCTCCACAATATGTTAGAGGATGTGATCTTTATAGGCAGAGGTAGGTTGAAAAGAAAGTGGCCACTCCTGGTTGTCCTGATATAGTTTTTATGTCAGTGTACATGCAGTGTACTAACAAACTATCTCAGGAGACCTTGCATTCAGCCAATGAAAAATGAAGACAGCAAAGAATTAATATGCACTGAAATGATACAATTAACATTATTGGTATCCTGAGGGGTGACTATAACCTCAAGCCTTCTTGAGTCATAGGGTCCAAGTCCAGAGTCTTTGCCTTTAATTCCAAGTCAAGTCCAAGTCTTTTCCTTAGTGTTGCAGAGTAGAATCACAAGTCATCAAATTTGTGATCTGAGTCCAAGTCCAGTGGAAAGTCAGGGACTGGAGTCCCCACCTCCTGTAAATAAATATGTTCACAGATATGGTATCACCTACTTTTGTCTTGTAACCTGAATTAGGTGTAACATTAACGGTCATTTGAGTTTATCTAATTTTCTCCCTGGGAACCAAACAAATTTAGCGCAGCACCAATTAGTTATAACGATCTTGTCAAACTGTGAATGATAGCTACTGCTTTTTGCTGAGCTTGCTCGAATGCAAAAGTGCCTTTTCTAAATGACGAGAGTTGTCCACGCTAGGTGCGAACTAATGCACCTTGCAGACTCAGCAAGAGCCCAGGGAATTTAATTCTTTTCATATACAAATATATCCACGCAATTCGCATTACTTACTTGACCATGCCTTAGACCTGGCGACATTTATGCAAACTCGTTCCCAAGAGGGGACACCGTTATCTCTCTGGCTTCCCGTATATCAGCAATTTTCATTAAATTTCATTTCTCGGGTGTTTGCCTCCTCCACAATGTCATCCCTGCCTCTTGTAAATATTTTGAACGTGCCGCCTCATTTGGCTTCACCTGCAAACATGCGCGGTTTATAAAAACATGCAGGTCTGAGCTTTTTTTGCGGCATTTTACTCCATTTCTGGGATTTTCCCGGCATTTTCCTTTGTCGGTGTGTCAGTTTCCATGGCGAACATGAGAGAAAAGATTGCACCGAACTGCCCTATATATAATAAACCTGTTTATATCAGTTTTTTTTCAGGGGGCAGCTCTCCGTAAGTCTGAAAAGCTTCACAGATTCATATTTCACTTCACAGTTTTAGAAAAAGAAATGACATGTTTTACAACATATAATTAAAATGGAGCAACCGAGCAGCGGTGTCTTATTTGTTGTCACACAGCATGCACACCAAAGACATTCCAACATCATACCAGCCTGCAACCAGAAACCAACAAGCAATGGGATGTCAGAACATTACGTTATTATATATAGTCAATTCCATCCGGGATCAGTAAAGGATAGATAAGGTTAATTGTATCGATATGTGATAGGCTGATGCGCCACTGACCGAATCGAGCTTCATTGTTATCACTGGCACTGGCCCGGAGAGACGCAACAGAGTATTGGGTGGCTGATTCATTAATGATATTTATTAGTGCCGGTGGCCATTTCACCCGAGGTTATGCCTGGTGATAGCTGCTCGCTCCCAGAATAACTCGATCAAGGTGGGGGTCAGAGAGGACGTGGCTGAGGAGGCACGACAGGGACCAGCAGCTCATCACCGATGCCTGAGAGTTTAGATACCCCCCAAACGAGTACAAATGCTAAATGCTGGCAAATATAATTTGTCAACATGAAAAAAAAATGGCTATAACGTCTATATTCACTGCCACCTAACCACGTGTATTAAAATGAGATTAAGCTGACCTCAATAACTTTTCTGTGAGGTATAAACATTATAGCTTCCCAAATAACACAGGCAACCGTCTACCATTAATGTATATAATCATCTCCACCTATGCGACACATCACTCAGAATTTATACGCAGAAATAATAGAATTTCTGGGCAAACACTATGGACTTGAATTATTCAAAACACCATTTCCACATTAAAGTAATTGAAGTCATTTTATTATTATTTTTTCATATCTCAGCCTTATCTCAAATAAAAACAAATTCAATATAGTAGAAAATCAAACATTTCCAGGTATAATACATATTTACAGTTTGAAATTAGTATGGAAAAATGGAAAGCAGCAGTATGGGAAAGGTGCGTGGGTGAAAAGTGTTTTCATCGCTGGAGGACAGTTTGTCAATCAGAAAGTTATTAAAAGCGAATTGCACAGTTTTCCCTAAATGTGCTTTTAAAGCAGTTCAGCAGTATTGCTCACATGCACCAGAGGTCAGAAGGAAAGTGTGGTACCACATGAACCCTGGGAATCGCCCTGGGGGAGGAGAAACTTAATATCTTCACAATAGGGCTGCACAATTAATCAAAAATAAAAAAATAAAACCCCCATCTCATTTATAAATTACAACAGTTCTTCTGCATTGTATTACATCAGCTGGATCGAAACAAGTATTCCTACTTTTCCCAGAGTCTCAAGCATCCCATAATTCCATATTCTCTTTAAATGGTACTTTTCCATCACACCAACTATTTTACTTTTGGTACTTCAAGAAAGGACTAAAAGTATGGTACTTCAAGGCGTTGATTTTCCACTGGTGTAAAAACCGGTACCAGCACTGAATGACATCACAACGTAAGGCAGGGTGTTTAGTACTGCAAAATGGCTGTAGTATAGGATAGGGCTATGATATTAACACCAACATCACATGTGCAATTGTTACTTCACCAGAAAGCTAGATTTTCTTACCTTCAATTCGGTACGGATATTATAGTGTGGCGAGTTTACATTTCGCTAAAACATTTTTACTCTGTCGTAGGGAAAAATGTATAAAGTTTAGCAATTTTAGTTATTACTTTTTCAAGATTATCTAGTATATGTTTAAAAATCACTTTAAAAGTTTAGCTCCTCTGCCTTTGCATGAACGATGCATGCGTTCTCCGAGACGGTCGTAATCATTTTCATCCTTGCTATTTAAATCCCTTCAAGATGGGTTTTTGAGAAATTTGTTGAACTCCTTTTTTGTTTTGTAAATACCCCAATATTTATTACAACAAAATCACATAGCAATACTTAGAGATTTTCCAATACTGTGCTGTCCTAGTATATTAAACAAAATATTTCTTTTATCCTATCCTGATCTCTGCTTCTTCAGACCAGATCGCCGTTAAAGCTTGAGTCACTTCATTTGTCCTGTATACATTATTATTATTTGACCTCATTTATCATTGTTTTCTGAGTTCACAACTGTTTTCAAGACGTCAGTTGTATTGCATTTTAGAGGCAGGCTATTTGCATAACAGTTCAACAATGAAATCATTTCAAGTCCCACCCCAAAGTACCGAAGTACTAAAAAAGTATTCCATTGGGACTTTTGGTACTAGAGCTTTCGGTATGGCTGTTTTGGTTACCCTAACTGTATGCCCAATTGAACGTTTCCTTTCTGTTATCGGAAGTTGATAAGCTGGTCCTGGATCAGTCATATATTTGGCACAGTCATCTTTTGTTGTGTTTCCTTTTGCGGTTTAATGAATGCAATAAACATTTAAATTTAAGGGGAAAAAATCATTACAGAAGCTGGTTCTCAACTCATCGTGCAGCCCTTCTCCACATTAGCATTCAGGCATACGACAGGTTCACAGTTAGACTCCCAACATCATCAGCCTCAGCAACACATCAGGCAAAGTAGTACGTGCTTAATAAGGAATTTCAAACCAAGTGAAACAGCCACAGCACCGATTCAATCAGTCCCACCAGTCAGACATTATCCCAGGCTACTCTTACAGTAATACTTTCATACATCCATCCATTTTCCAAACCGCTTATCCTATTGGGTCGCGGGGGGTCCGGAGCCTATCCCGGAAGCAATGGGCACGAGGCTGGGAACAACCCAGGATGGGGGGCCAGCCCATCGCAGGGCACACTCACACACCATTCACTCCTACGGGCAATTTAGTAACTCCAATTAGCCTCAGCATGTTGTTGGACTGTGGGGGGAAACCGGAGTACCCGGAGGAAACCCCACGACGACATGGGGAGAACATGCAAACTCCGCACACGTGACCCAGGCGGAGACTCGAACCTGGGTCCCAGAGGTGTGAGGCGACAGTGCTAACCACTGCACCACCATGCCGCCCCCTACTTTCATACACTTCTGTTGAAATGCCTTATATGTATATGCAGAAAAATGCAGGTTATAAAGCATTAGAACTCGTGCATTTTTATGCTTTGGGGAGCACAAACTAGGAGTTTTATTTAGGTACCATTCAATTTTGAATAGCTTTTCTGGCAATAAAAAGACTGTAGTCTGTTGTGCATCCACCCCACAGAATAACTGAAATACAGAAATTCAGCTCAGTTATAAAAAGATGGTAAAGTATAATGAAAGGCAGGGTAGGAACTGCTTTGTAAATACTTATAACGGTCAAAGGCATCAGGACTGACACGGACAAGCTGTGAAATTAACCCCAAGAACCCAAAAAACCCAACACCCTCTTTTTTGCCCCTCTGCCAAATTCATACCAATTTTTTTACCTGTGTTGGTTTTCTAGAAAAAATGTGGACTGGCTGGACCACCCTCATTCTAAAAGAGGGCACTAACAAAGAAAAAACGAATAAGTGCGCAAGATTTTGTCTCGCAAACACAATATTTAATAAAAGTCGCCAGGTCTGTGCATGACAAAGAGGTAGTCACTGTCTCTGCGCTCATGGAAGGTCTGGTGTGAAGGGCATGGAAAGCGCCAAGCAGGAAAGGAACAGCTGCTTTGTGTGGTGTGGCGGCATCAGAGCTTCCAGGCAGGACGTCGTGGTCTCTTCCGCACGCGGAGAAATCCCTGTGGCATTGCACCATTAACGGTGCCCGCATACTCCAGCCACTTGTTCCTCCAGCCACTAAGTGGTGAACTGCATTAACAGGACCACCACAGTCATCGCTTATCACAAGCTTTGATGGGTCTCCTCTAGGGTTACAAAAGTCTGAGAATTTTCCATTAATTCCTATAATTCCCACGGAAAGTTTCCAACTTGGAATTTTCCAAACTTTCCCAGCTTAATTTCCCATGGAATGGAAAAGTTCTGGAAATTTACCAGCCCTTTGCAACCCTAACCTCTTCAGAGTCTAAGATTCTATCTGGATTCCCGTGATGAAGGGCAAGCCAGTGGGAACCTTGCGCTTGTAGTCCAGGTATGCCTCACCGAAGAAGAGGATGAGGGACAGCTCTTCCTCCTCAACACGCTCCCGAAAGAAGCGCCAGCTGACTAAGGTGTATCCCAGCAGGCACAGGGGGTTGCAGAGCATGACCTACAACACACAAACCCCACAGAGGATGTTAACCAGGCCAGTGGGGCAGCAAACACTGAAGTCCTTAAGAACATGAATCCATTACCTAGGAGACAGCAGCTTAAATACCAGCAGCAGTAGACAGTTCAGGTCCAGAAAGTAAAATTCCAAACCATGATTTTGTTTCAACCAACCAGTTCAACATACACACAGTCGCAGAGTACTGAACTATTTGGTTGAAACAAAATCTTGGTCCGGATTTTTTCTTTCTGGACCAGATTTATCTACCTTTGAATCCCAGAAAATGGTCTTATCTTTTCAGAAAGTCATTCAAACGGAATCATTTTGATAAGCAATTAAGCAATTTCTTAAACACCAGACTGAGCATCACAAACGTCCCGTAAGAGAGTCTGGGGTCCTGCACAGCTTACTGATGTGAACTAACCAAACTGTTACTAAGAGCTTAAAGAAGCCATTAGCACATTTTGATCACTATACCGTCTGCTACATTATATCCAGCCGGTGGATCCTTCACAGCTCGGACAAAGGAGGCGCCCAGACCTCATTTGAAGGAGCCTTCAAAATGGAGCAGCCTTGTCGGGTCGCTGTGAGGCTTTCAGTCTTTGAAAGGAGCATTTGAATCTGGACACAGCCATCGTCTTACTGACACGTGCCTCATTCAGACGACCTACTACGAGCGTCATCACAGCACAATATGCGCATGAAGGGTACCTACAATCAAATGAGCCGCCTCTGCTCGTCACTGCAGCGTATGCCCGATTCCCACCTGTGTGCCAATGCTCCAGCAGAACCAACCCACATAGGACGGGTGGCGACACCAGGAGTAGATGCCCGCGGTCACTAGCACGTGACTCTGGGCCTTTTCATTCTGGACGATGTGGTTAAAGTTGGATCCAGCTGTCATCATGGCCGACTTACGCAGACCCTCCCCAGAGAGGACCATGAGAAGACCAAGTAGACTCAGCCATCTCCACTGCTTCAGGTCTGAGTGGGATTAAGGGGGCGACATGGAGACCACCGTGGAGCTTACTACATAGAAATTATACCACAATATGAAATCACACAGAAACAGGCAGAAACTCAATACTACAGTCAACCTCATACTAGACGAGCATAGCCACCTGTCTCCTGTAAAACGTAAATACACTCACGCAACTGTAACAAATGCATTATAAACTGTCAGAAACACAGAATACCAGTTTGTACCTTCGCTTGTCACTAGGGCTGTACCCTCAAGGGTCTGCAAATTGTATCCTAGCTGCAGGTTAAAGTACCTTTTAGTCTAATTCAAAGTACAGAAATGGACAGTATTAGTCCCAGTATTAGTAGTAGTCACAAACAGTATTAATGTACCATCAAAGGTACAGAAATGTTCCTCATAGTTCATTTCTGTATCTTTAAAGGTACAATTACCTACAGCTAATGGTACAGTTAGCAGACCATTGAGGCTACAGCGCCAGTGACAAGCAAAGGTCCAAACTGGTGTTCTTTTTTTTCCTCACAGTGTAGACATGAAGACTTGTGTGTCTGTCAGAGTAGGCTGACCTGGGATCAGGAGTTTCTCCAGTATAAACTCCAGCCAGGAGCAGACCGCTGCTACGGTGTATTCCACACTGTGGTTCAGCAGGAAGGAGTCCAGTGTCAGGCTGTGAGGGTTCATGACAGCCGTCATCAGGTACTCCGAGTAGTGAAAGAAGGACAAGGCACACATGTACCTGCGGAAGGTGCAAATGCAACCCACTCAGCCAATCACAGCATATCTTAACATCACATGGAAATAGTTTAATGTTTTTTTTTTTTTACCAGCCAAAGTGTGACCATGTCGTCTGACCAAAGCTTATCAGCAAGCCGCATCCGAACGTGAAACCAAGGAGACAGGCACGCATGGCGACCTTTAGAGGTGGGAATATGATAGCGTAGGATTACTGAAACATCTGCACAGCCTGAGTTCCTGGTTTATTTCTACATTACCACTCAAAAGAAAACTTTTTTTTGCTTTTCTACAATAAAATATAATAAAATAGCAACTGCGTTCCACTTAAGCAATTAAATCGGTGTAATTCTACTATACTCGCTGCTAAATAAAAAAATTAAGGAGTGAAACTGAAAATCTGTTAAGATGGAGATCCAGCTGGTTAATAAGGAGCTCGTGTAGAACCGATACTATTAGAGGTGCACAGTCTCTTCTAACTGGGAAAATTTGGGTCAAAATGCAATCTACACCATACTGCTCTTGCAGTAAAAGTCCGAGTGGATATAGCAGATTTAGAAACAAACCAAAGCTGCGTGATCATATTACAGCATACCACACCCAGATCCAGGACGATGCAAAATTTAACCGGCTTAAGAAACCGGAGAAATCTTTATCAGGCATACTTGATTAATGTAACTGCAACTAGTCTTTGCATTTTTAGGATGCAGATCCGTATGGGACAAGCTTGTAACCAAGTATGATCGCTTAAAAAGTGCAAGACAAGTATGTATTTTCAAAGAATGATGAGGGAGATATAACAGGTAATATGATACCACATGGGGTACGGGCACAGAGCATCATTGCATGCTTACCTTATGAATATGCCCATTGTACAAAACCAGCAGGGTCGCGTTTACCACTCCCAAGTAAATGGCAAGGATCCCCTTTCCCCCAGTTCCGGTTACATCCACCGAGGTCAGCACCGGAATGAATACAACGGCCAGACCCAGCACAAAGCCGGTCACGCTCACTCTGCCTTCCAACACGAGTTCGCCTCCTGCCATGTTGAAAGCGGTAAAGGGCGCATATGCAGGGGGGAAGCATCGCGAGCTTTTCCAACCGGGCAGAGACGCTGCAAAGCAGGTAATTGCCAGAGGCGGGAGTTGGATGCCCTCTAGTGGTCGGTTCTCACAACACAAAGGTAATTTATTATTTTAATTTGGCCAATCCTCTGGCTGCAGAAATGTTTAAATTTCTAAAATGAGGGTTTTGCGAGATTTAGTAGTAAGTCTTAACGTGTAATTTTCCTGAAGTGTTCTGGTTATTTTAGTTTACTTTTGCGTGATCATTTAGCTGTATACAGGGTTTCCAACTTTGGTCGACTGGCTGGAGTGAGATTTTCAGTTCGAGACAAGTCTGCACACACATTTACATGTATGTAAGAGTTTAATTACCTTATAAATAGTCCGTATGATTTGCAAACTGCCCAAGGCTTTTAATGTGGCTAATTTTAGGTTTTTAATGGAATAATATATATTTGCTGTAAGATTTCTTGCTTGAGCGTGAGAGTCTGAAATTGTGAGTGTTGCGCCAGATGCGTTAGAGCTGGCAACCCAGTGTATAAAAAAGAAATTCGTCATTTTCATTATTTGATAATTATAGAACCATTCAAGGTTCCGCTATTGTTCCGAATTAAAAACATGGATGGGAATGGGATGCCAGTCTATCACAGGGCAGAGGGGTGAGGCAAACAGACTCCGTGCTGTGCATTCTTCTCATAATTCTTGTTGTTTGCCTTTTTAATTACAGCGCCCCTGTATCCCCCGACTCCCACGACAGATGGAAGCTCCCATTTTTTCCTTTTCCGGGGGGAGTATTTCTCCTATTGTGTGTACATAAAAAATCCTTTATTATATAAAAAACCCGAAAGGCATCCAGTAACTGTGTAATGGATGAGTGTCATCGAAAAAGACAGGTTTTATATATAATGTCAACAAGGGAACGAGTTCTTTCCCAAAGCTTTATTTAGACTATACCAGATTCTCTAGATGGAAACATCAGCGTCTAAATTCCTGTGATCCATGCAAAAAGGTCAGCGGAACCAGAGTCATTAAAATCCACTGACGGACGTGCTAAATTAACACTTAGGACTTTAACTCCCACACACACTTTCCAAATGCACATTAACAGCTGAGATAATCACCTCTGTTGAGACCCAAAAGGGCAACGAAACACGCGGAAACATACGGTGACTGGTTTGTTAGGGCATAAATACGCACCGAATATTAAGAGACACAGGAGCAGCATCAGAATAAAACACTAAATAGAGGCTCTACGGTACTATGGCCGTACATGACACGGATATATACAGAGAGAGTAGCTACAGGTTGCCACTAAATGGGGATTATTCTGCAACAACCTGTAGTCAATCTGTGCTTGGCCACTCCTGATCAGTTATTTCCTGTACAATGTCATATTGCTTAAGGCTGATCATTTGTTTCTTACTTCTGAAGATTCATATTAGCAAAAATGGAAAGTTCAGGTCCGGAAAGTGCAAATCCAAACCTTAGGTGAGCGTAAAGGTCACAGTCACAGGGTATTCTACTGGTTGGTTGAAATGAAACCTCGGTCTGGATTTGTACTCTCTGGACCGGAACGTCCCACCTCTGTATATTAGCACGAGGTCTTTGGAGATGACAGAGTGGGAGGATGTGCAGAAATTCATGAAAAAGAAAAACTTTGATTTTTATAACCTGTCTGGTATCTTCCGGTAATCGAGCCCTGTTGAAAATATCAGAGCTAAGGTCAACAGAATCATCAGAACTGCATGAGCATGATTAGATGCCTCCTTCTCAAATTCCGAAGAAAGATACCTATTTAACATTGATGTGTCAGTGCGCACCTTATGTGTCCAACAACATCTTGCCTTCAAAGAATTCTAATTACACCCCCCACCACAGCTGCCCTCCCATGACACCACATTTTTCACTTACTGTAAATGGCTGGGGAGATATACCTCATGCTGTTGTTAAGAAACCTCACAAGAAAATTTTGAGGTCAAATCTTAAGCAGCTGTAATCGATTAAGTGTCCCAGTTCCATCCTGTTGCTGATTTTAAATCCCTTTTAACACACATTTATCTTACAGCATCACCACATTCCTAGGGGCTATAACTTTGCCACTCCCCTCAACCCTGGGTAGTTTTTAGAATCACCTCTGCCGCTTCTTAAGGTCACGCTGTCGCTGCTTTGCTAAGAATTACGGTGGGGGGGGGGGGGGGGGGGGGGGTACCATGCCGGCCTGGGCTGCCGATGAATCTCATAGCTCCAGGTCCCTGGGGAGGCCGTCTGCACGTCGCCCGAATCCCAAAGGCAGACACACAATCCAGAGAAACACCAGGCAGGCTTGATTTAATAGTCCCCATTTAGTCACAGATCCCTACCTCACCCCCCCCCACCCCCCACTGGCGGTGAGATGAAAGCCGTCATTCCCAGGACTGCAGTTTATTCCCTCCTTTCTTTATTTTTTCATGAGGATTGGGAGGGATGATTAAGACTTTAGCCATAGGGCAGGTCTCTTTTAAACGTTCTGCTGTGGGCGTTTTAATTACGGCCCATCAGAGTCCGCCCATTGTTAGCCGCCCGGAGACTTGCCTCCTAGTTCCTGACAGTCTAAAAGTGGGATGATGCTGTAGACACATTACAAGAGATTCATGTGACATTCAGAGGACTTTTCCCAGCAATGCTGCATGTTCGTCATGCGCCGATCATGTGACCCTATTGAAGGGAAATGCCTTTTCATTTGCAGTTTTGTACAGGTACATTGGAATGCTTCTTTTCGCTTATCCCACCTTACTCTCCATTTTGAGACATACGTGCACATACAGGCGAGCACAAACCCGGGAGTCACGGTGCAGGGTCAGCCCACATGCCGTGCCCCAGGATCTGGGGCTTAAGGGCCTTGCTCAGGGGCTCAGTGACGCCATCGGTCTGCTTTTCCCAGGATTCCTCCCGAATTGTCAGTGACCTTCTGATCACAGGCCTGACGCGCTGAACAACGGAGCACCCATGCCAGGCGGCTGCTGGAATCTCAGTCCCTGCGTGGCACCCATGGGGACAGGAGTCCATCTCCTAACCCAACAGCACTACCCTGCATACAAACCAGCCGGTCCTGCTCTGTTGATCTGATTGAATTGTGACGGATCTTTAGCCGCTGTCACTCTTCCGTGTCTCACGAGTGAGTATTTCCGTTAGAGGGACTTACTGATTTAATTAAAGGTCGATGCATGTTTGACATTCCGAGGGCTGATTTTGCACCTTAGAAGCTCGTTTTTGAGGTGAGCACAAGATGAGCAGTTGCGTTTGGCAAATCAGAGAGAAGGGCGTAGATTTGGTTTCAACATTGAGAGACCAAATCAGCCCGAAACCCCCACCCCGTAAACACACACTACTCCCGTATTATCGGAAGCCCTTACCTACCATCCCCAAATCTACACCCTTCATTAGAGATGACATAATTCATTACCCATACGTAACAGATTCATGCTCTACAACTTCATTAGGGGTTTGAGACCTAAGAACAAATTCATCTCAAGATAATGAACAATGTCACATCACACGTCCCATCAGCTTAAGGTAACCTACATGCAGGCCGTTCTCTGCTTGACTGTGCCGTCGCGTACCTGACAGTGCAGGACTAAGAATGCTCTGCTACTCAAGGTGTTCTGGTGTCCTAGGAAAGATTTCGCTGAGTGCCCCCCCAACCCTAAACCTAAGCCGCCGCCCCGTCCCACCACCCCACAAAGTAGTGAAATATATTATAACTAGTGTAAAAAACCATAATATCATAGAATGCAACCAGAGGTATTTCTTGCGATTTTTTTCCACTCGCTTTTTGCATCCCCTAATCAAATGGACGCTATAGTACCGGCCCTGTACTCATTCAAAACCAGCTCAAATTGTGAATTTTTTCTCTCCTGGGTTAAACTCTTATGCTATACCTGACTGAACCAGCAGGGGGCATCTTTGCTAGACAAAAATTTCCTATCCCGAGCATTACAGTCCTGCTCCTCAAACTGACGCATATTTGAACCTTAACCAGAGCTGAGCTGGAATCCCAGCCTGCACAGTATAGACTAAAGACAGCTGCATCGTTTCTTATAAAAAAAAAAAAATACAAAGAAACATCTTTTTAACATCGTTAATGTTTAATGTATATGCTGTGGGTCAGTTTAGATAAAAGATTTTACCTGTTCCTCATAATATTCCCTTCCTGTCCCTCTACGTAATGGCTGAGTTCTCTAGGACCACAGTTCCCCCTCATCCAAATTGGTCCTGGGAGTTCTGTAGTAGAGTAACTTAATTGGTTTCCCGGTTTCATGGGGGAGCGAATGGAAGAAAAGTGGGACAAGGTGTCTTGTCTGACCTTCGCCGAGGCGCCCCCTAGGGATGCATCATGTGCCTGCAGGTCGCTTGCTGGTCTTCTAAATCTGTGTGAGCTGTGCCCACAGCGTGATAAGTAATCATTACAGGAGCGCATTTCACCCATGCCGGCAAAGATTTCTAAGCATACGGGGGGGGGGGTATATGCCCAAAAGGCACAATTAAAGATGAAACATTGAAACATCATTTGCCCTATAAGGCAGAGTCAGGCACTTTGGATATTACTGGCAGTTCGACTGTAGATAGTCAAGAATGTTCTAAATACCAGATCATAAGCTATGAAGAGGAATCAAACACAGAGGTTCTGTATGTCAGTTCTGAATCAAACTCAGGGATTTCCATGCTACTCTACTGAGAGTTACAGGGGATTAAACATAAAAAGACAACCCCCTCCCACACACACACACACACACACTCACATAAAACCTGGAACCAACCGCTCGGTGTGAAGGCTTAATGAGTCTATGATGAAGACAGCAATGGTGTCCTTGACTTGAGGAACCACAAGGTGCACAGCGATAGATCAGTCAATGAATCAACTGCCACTTTCACAGGATCCCTCCTCCACCCTCTAGCCCTGGGGGCACATGCTTGTTAAGGACTCTGTAGGATGAATCATTAGCAGGTCAGCTACCCTTGTTAAAAGCACGACCACACATCACCACCTGCAGAGCTCACAGTCTGTGCAGTGCACTCTGCTGAAATGACTAGTGGATTCTCGACCCCTCTTGGACAAGTCAAAGAGGCTCAGGCACCATGAGGAGCTCATAGGGTTAGATGAGAAAACAACCAGACATGCTATTTTTTGTCCCTGTATTATACCGTGTTTTTATATCATTGAACTCATTATTTACCGAAGTGTCACACTCTTTATTATGTATTTACATGGGACACATCTTGGGTCTGCAGCATCACTTGAGAAACAGCTTATGTATGACATTTAAGGAATATCTTAAAGCCCTCGTAGCAATTCCACTTTTTTTCCCCAGACGTTACCACATCCTCCGCCTCAGGGATGTGGCCGAAACTCTCAAACTCTCGTCTCGTTGGACGAATCACCCCCCCCCCCCCCCCAAGCCTTTCTTAAGAGTGATACTCCTTCCTCATCCTGCGAGTACAGGGGTCTGGGACAGATGCCAGCCTCCACAACCTGCTCGTTATCACCTGGTTCTGGAACTTCCGTCTTCTTCATGTGTGGGTTTCTCACCTCAGATGCTCCACCCCCCAATCAAATTCCCCCATATATTGTAATTACCAGGTTGTCAACTTTGGTCAGCTCACTGGAGTTAAGTTCCTCAGTCTGCACACTCATTTACATGTATGTAATCCTTAGGGTTTGCAAACTGCCCCAATGCTTTTGGCATGGCTAATTTTAGGTTTATAATGAATACAGATTTACCATAAGATTTCGTGTGTGTGAAAGTGTGTGTCACACCCGATGCGTGAGAGTTGGCAACGGTGGCATTAATTACGCAGCACACGCGTTTGTGGTAGTAATCTCATTTTAATATCAACGTCATGAATTGTTTTGGGAGTTTTGAGAGTGTGTGGAAGAGAAAAAAAAGCTGGCAGAAACGATCTACATACATATGTGTGCATGTTTAAGTTTTCGCATGTTGTGTGTTACAGCTAAAAGTAAGCTCGTTATGTTAACATAGTGATGTCTTTTCACTTTTACTCGTTTTCATTAGTAACGCATACGTAATTTAATGGTTACTTACTACATGCGAATCCTGTCAGCATTATCGCGTTCTCTCATTTATCGATCATCATAGTATACATTACCCGTTACTGTTAGCCAAGCTTACGGTAAGAGTATTCATTATTAGCTGCATAGATTTTCTTCATAGACAATCGGCCAGTTTTAGCTAATACCAGTACAGTGAAGAATATTCTCGTTTATACTGCTGCCTTTAGTCCAGTACATTAACTAGTCGGTACTGCATTCCTTGCAGTGACATATTTATTAACCACACATATAGGTGCGGTGCAGTAGTTAGTATTGCTGCCTCACAGATCTTCTGGGGCCATCGAAATACCGCCGTTTACCGTATTATCATTATACCGCCCAAAATTACCAAACACACTATGAAACACAGAACTTAATGAGTGTCTGACTTGCCCATCATTAGCGAACTTTTGATTAATTCACTAGCCTCATTGTTCTGACTGAACAACCTTCCAGTGCCGCCTGAAACCTGAACTGTTCAGTACATGAATCCTCCTTTTTAATAACTTACACATTTCAATTCCACATCTTCATGCCACAATGGATTTTTGCTCCATCACTCCCTGTACCCAGTCTATGCTTCTCCTGACAGAGTGATTACTCTCTACAGCCATTTAACACAGATATTATGACAATGGAGTTATCCCCCCCCCCCAACCTTTCTGCTTACAGCATAAACTGTCAAACTAGGCTGGCGTGTTTTGGAAACAATCAATACAATTACTGTTAAGCTGGATTAAAAGAAATGGTTTATTTTCTAGAGAGAGTTACAGCATAGTGAAGAAAAATAACTGAAGGCCTTTCATACAGTTGAGAGTTTCTTTACTGCAGTGTTTTAGACCCTCATATTTAAACATGTTCCCTGAAGAAAGCAGCACAGGCAACTTTGGTAAGAAATGTACAGTATAGGTTTTATATAAATCTGTATTAGCAAACCGCGAAAGGCACTGAATGTCAGTGTAAATAATGGGTTTTCACATTGTCCGTTAAACAAAGCTAGTTCCTTTTTTTAAAAATAAAATGTGTAACGGGAAATAAAAATAACGCCTGAAAGCAGGAAAAGCAGGTGCTGTGTTCCTCCGCTCAGCTGTGTATGTGCAAGGGTACCGAGCACAAGCCTAAGGCCATTTCAAGGATCAGACGCTGCTTTGTCAGTGATCTTCTAAAACATAACTGATTTCCTGCAGCTGATCTTCTGAAGCATCAATACTAACTATACATAATTATGAACAAACCTTTCAGAAAGAAAATTTAAAACCTCAAATGACGCCACCTGATCTATATTTACTCATATCAATTCTAACAGTCTTGTCAGGCGAGGTTGAGAAAAAATAAATTCAAATGTATTCTTTCAGGAACAGGATGACTTTTGATATGAGTTCAATTAGCAATACACTTCTCTCTCATCCTTATATGAATTAAAGTAGACAAGAATTGTCTTTCCCTGCAGATGAAACATGGTTTCTATGGAGACCTGTAGTATCGCTAAAGCAACTTGAAAGCTGACTTGGGGGGGGGGGGGGTTTGTCTAAATGTAAAGCAGAAGGTGTTTGCTTGTGCACTACAGGAGTTGCCCCCCCCCCCACCCCCCAGTGTCACACCCTGCCTTCCTCAGCTGATTACTTAATTAATAAAACTAAAGAGGGGGAGTGAGACGCAGAGCGATGGGAATGACCCGCTTCTGTCGGAACGGACAAATCTCTCATCGGTGACTAAACGGGGAAACGTGGCGACTCTTCGCAGACAGCGAAGGCGCAGGCGAGGCGGGCAGATGGGCGAACCCACAGCTCCGCGCTTGAAGCATTGCACAGGCTTCCTCTGGACAGACCTCAAATGCTGGGACTGGGACACCAGAGCCGAAATGGCCAACCATGCGCCGAGCTTGACAGCCCTCTGGTTTTTAGCATATGAACTGGCACCAATATGAATCTGTACTATTAAACTACAACTCTTAATAATGATGAACAGCTGCACCAAGTAGACATTTCTTGAAGGGCAGGGCAGGGGTGACATTTAACTTCAGAAATCTTATAGAACACGATGCAGCTCTGAATCCTAACTGCGAAAGTTCCTTAAAGGGCGTGACAGTGTGCAACAGGCCGAAAGCAGCAAAGAGATGGTGAGCGATTGACAGAAAAAGCACAGTAAAGGCGCAGTTTTCTGAGCACAGGTAGGGGGTGCTGTGTCACAAAAGTGTTAAGCTCTGTGCCCTGAGTGTTAAAGTGCACATATGGCACCAAGACTTTAAACTGCTTATGACATAATTCTGTATTAGCGCTAACAAACAAAGGGTGCATGGTATAAAGACTGTACACTACTTGTGACCCATTACTGTACTTCTTACAGAATCATTTGACCCGTTCCTGCCTCGTCTAATAGCTGGTGGCCCTGCAAACTTACTAATGAAATACATCAGCATAGTCAAAGTTGCTCATAAGTGCAGCTGCTGTTTCAGTATGACAAAAAATAGTAATAGTAAAATCTGCCAGTTGAAATTCTGGGTTTATACAGTAATGACCAGTTAGTGTTAAAGCTTTCCAAAAGGTGAAATGAGATTCAAATCAAACTCAAATCTTTCATCCAATATTTAAACTACAGACAGATTCACACATACATCACACATGAAAATGTTATTCTAACACAGCACTGAAGGTGAATGTTTACAAAAATCAGAAGCTGAGCTTTTATCAGCCCTGTTTTAATAACACATCAACACAGGCTAACTGCCCACCATAAGCGGCCATGAACCGCAGTGCAGCATTAACTGCACATTCTCACGCTCCTTGGGCATGACAGGCCTGCATCATGAACCGCAGTACAGCATTAACTCCACCTTTTCCCGCTCCTTGCGCATGGCAGGCCTGCATCATGAACCGCTTTCACCTACCACATCTTTAATAACAGTGTCAGAAAGGCACACGAGTTCAAATAAATTTATAATTTAATCTAAAATGGCAGTTTTTAAAACCTTTTAAACTCTGAATGGTCTTCTGACCGACTGTAACACATAGGAGGAACACTGTCCAGAACTAAATTAACATGGAAATAGTCAGCAAGCAGGTTAATGCTCAGAGTAGGATTAGCCAGTAACCCTACCTATGCTTTTCAATTCACTGGGAACTATAGTTCAACCTCCAAATACTGATGAATGTGGCAGTTCGGCCTAGGTCTCTCCATGCCTCTCTCAGTACGACATTGGCTTGCCGTCTTCCGGTTGGCTGAAAGGGTTGGCTGGTCCCACGGGCTGGTCCTGCTGGTCGATGGACTGGTACGCGTCACGGTTCCGGCTGACACCGGGAAAGCCTGTGCAGAACACAAGCCGCGGTCACACTCATGGCACGCTCGCTGATCGCCAGGTCGCGCTCACAGATTTTCTGCCTCATTTCCCAGTGCGGGTTGCTAGAAATAGGTGTCAGGACATCGGATAAACCTGGTTAGCATTCAGCATGTAAAATGGATTAGCATTCAGGAAATCACCGGGAAGGGGTCCTTCCAGGCAGATGGCTAATCTACTGATAATTAGCCAACAAGCCAAGTAAATTATATCATTTTTCCCCACTGTCATTCAAAGTATGTTTGTTTTAATTGTCCCACAGTCTTGAGCCAGAACATCCCTTAATAGTTTAGAACAGACATGAACAGGGAAGACTGAATGGCTGCATTCACATCAAGGTCATACACTGCTGTCACTCGTTATTAGTATTTCTACACTCAGAACAAGTGCACAAAAGAGGCTAAATTTCTCACAGTTGCAATGTGCGACAGATTAGATTAACAAATATAAAATCCCACAATGAAACTGCTGCACCCAGGCAGTTAGCCTGTATGACCGCAGTGACAGAACTGCTGACCAGTGTGACGTAAACATAACCATCAGTCATGAGGGACAATGCTGGGGCGATATGGAGGCCGCAGTCAGCAGCGGACTGACGCCGAGCCTCTAACCCAGAACACAGAAGCTTCAAAATCTGACTCTTTGGCAAAACGTACAAAAAGACACACAAGAGAACTGAAAACCTAAGGAAACGGCGACAAATGGACATCCACATGCTAAATTAACATCTCCTAGCAACATTATCGGGGTACTTAGCAACAACACCGGAGCCTAGCAACATTTTAGCCACCCCACCATTAGATAGAACCTTTAACATCTGACCTGTGCTGTGGCATCTGGGGGAAGGTTGGGGGTTGAAGAACATTCATTATGCCGACACAGAAACACAGAAAGGTGAAGTGATTCACAAACTGAAAAATAAACCCCGTTCTGATATATAAACTGAACAGACTGGGAAGAATAAAGCATTTGTCTTGTAAACAAAACACAAGATATTCAATACACCAAAAATTCCCTTCAGAAGAATTTATTAAAATAAACTTTAAAAAATAAATTTTAAATAAATTACTACTCTTAATAAAAACAGAAAACCTTAGCGCTTTAAACTGCAGATAGGCTTAACAAATTAAATGTTCATGTTAATCCCTTTTCTTCCATTTCTTCTCCAAACGGAGAGCTCAAGAGAGGGGCTAACCGATCTATTTCTGACATCAAACACGTAAGATTAATAGGCTGAAACAAAACGGCCTGCCGAGGAAGAGATGAGACTGACAACAGAAATGGAAAAGTAACTGGAGAAAGAGAGAATTACCCAAAGAATTACAAACAGAAAGGCCAAGAGAACAACTCAGGGCTTTTAGAAATTAATGACATCAGTATATCAGTAAATAAAATAAAAATAAAAAAACAAAAGAGAAAATAGCCAACGAGTATAAATCCTTCATGTAAAATAATAATAATAAAAATAATAAAACAAGCTATTGAAGAGTTACAAAACAGGATCATAATGAGTGTGAAATTTCAGCATTCAGAGAACAGGTGCATTTGAACTGCAGAAGGGGAGGGAATTCTGGGATGGCAGGTACAGTGAGATCACAAGGTGACCGATACTGGACACAAACGTGGAAGAAAAAGAGACAATTATACATGACCTGCTTCTGTTGGTACCAAAAGCAAAGGTTTTTAAATCATGAAACAGAAATGAGAGACAGACAGGAGGTGTAGTTGGGGCTGGAACTCAGTAACGCCAGCTGAAGGGGGCACTATCGGCACTGTCCGTGGTGCATCGACTGTCCACCGAGGTCTCCAGGTCTGAAGAGGCTAGGGACAGGCCCAAAATGGAGGATGAAAAAGAAAAACAGAGAGGGGTGAGATCCAATCCAGTACAGCAAGAAAGGAGACAGGGACCAATCAAAACACTAGGGGCGGAGCCTCCGCAGCGGCCAAACAGAAAACAGAGGGAGGGCAGATTGAACCAGAAGTAAAAAAAAATCAAATTAAATGCCTGCATCCTAAAATAGAACTTCATGAATTTCATTTTGCTTTCATTCTACCGTTCCCCAACTCTGAGGTGCCGACGCTGCTGAATGTGCAGAACGAGGACGTGTGAACACAAACCGCCAGGCTGAGGCGGAGTCTTACAACCCAGAAAAATAACAAAGAAACAGGCGGATACTCTGCAAATGTGCTTCCCTGAGGCAGAGCTAACAGGCCCCCATGAAGTGTGTGTGGGGGGGGGGTCTACAAAATAATATTTTTCTGTTAAAATATAGGACCACCGTGGGGAAAACAGGACAACAGTGATGCCTGGTAACCTTTGACCCTGAGAAAGGTTCGCTTGCAGAGCAGAATGGGACCTTATCCAACAGCTCGAGGAAAGGCTGACAGAACCGGCCCTGGATGCTCAAGCTGAACACCGAGGCTCTCGCTGCTGCCCACGTGTGACGCCAACAAGCACCGCCTGTGCTCCAGAGGGTTAGGGTTCTGCTTCCTGTCTGTTGGCTGAAATTAGCTTCACGAAAAAGCCCGGCGGAGAGGCAAAGTGATTAAGCAGTGGGTTTCATGCTACACTTGGAAAAAAAAAAGTAGAAAAAAACCAACACTGACAACCTCCTTGTCCTTGACACAGGTTCTAAATGAAGCCCAGCTTTCAACCGGTGCTTTGCACATGGAGCAACCAGGACCCCCCCCCCCCCCCCCACCTCAATCCACCCCCTTCAGATATAAGGTGTTATTACATTTGAACACCACTCTTCTGCTGGCTCCAAATTAGCATCACACACACACGATTATACACGATTATTAGTGCCAAAACCCCCACCCCCAACTCCCCCTCCTGAAAGGACCATGAATCCTCAAGGAACATCAGTGGCTGGAAGAATATAAATAACCCAAAATACACTTAGCGCACGGCGTTACCCAAAAGGACGCAGTTAGTCCAGAGCGCTCGGCTCCCATTACATTAAAGAACCTCACTTAAGAGTATGATGGCAGTGGGGTGGGATATGAAATAATAAGAGCAATTCTTCATACCCAATCAAAATCACAGCTGGCTCAACGTACTGACATATACAGGTACAAGGTACAGTAATGACAGATACAGACATCTGGCAAATTTCTGGTCGGGGACAATTTTTCTAAAACTAGTCAAAACCATAATAAACCAGGCCAGAACGTACCGCCCAAGGGCCAAATTTTAAACATTTCATATTGCACCCCTTAGCTTTCCCCGGACGGCCATCTTGTGCCCATTGATGCCAAGACCAGCCACTGACTAAACTGGATTATCAACTTGGCTCATGGGGCTCCACTGTTAACAGGGGGGGCAGAAACGAAGACGCAAGCAGCACCAGGTCACATGACATGCTGGAGAGCGAATGGAGCCGAGATGGCAAGCGTGGCAAGAATCAGAGGTAGTGGAAGAATAACCAAGGCAAGACAGTCGCTGCTTGATAGTAGTTCATAGTAGGTTAATTTTCAGAGGAAGTTTAACCACATACGTGAATGGTTAACGATGTTACAAAATGGCACTTAGGTAATGCGGCCAGAGCATATTCTTGAAATGCGAAAACGCACAGCCCAAAATTCACCCCCCAGCCACTTGACTATGGATCAAACAGCAACAAAAGAGTTTGTGTTTGAATGCTGGAAGTCAACTACATGCGATTGCCTGACGGGCCAGTAGGGGTCAGCTGTTCCACCTCTGGCTGGGATTCCACAGATAGCCAACATCCTCACTGGGTCCATGAAAGGCGGTGAAAAGGAGCGGGTGCAAAAGGAAGTCATAGCTGCAGGGATGACCCCGCAAAATGACTTACCTACCTGAACTGGCGCACTTGCAGTTCCACACTCACACTGGACCTCACCCACTCACCAAAGTTAACATTGTAGTCTCCGCCCCTCTCGCGGTACATCTGGTAGACAAAGAAGCAGGAGACGGGCTTAAGCAGCAAGCTGAGGATGGCCATGCCCACGCTGAAGCGGAACGTGTCCCGTGTCCTGTCCGTCAGGTTGTCCGCCAGCGGGTAGAAGATCCCAAAGTGGATGATGTCCGTCAGCATGGTCATCACCATCCCAACCAGAAACTGCGCAGTTAGGATACACAGCATCAGGTGGAGAAAGCAACATGTACACTCACACACACAACACGAGACGATTATACGATAATACGAGTATACGATTTTCAATGATCAAATTCAGTTGTGTCCAAATAAACTTCTGATGTAAGAAAAATCAGAAATTGCTGTGCACCACTATGATGTCATTTGTAAACCGATATTTGACATCAGGACACTCCAAGTGCCACCAAAAATGCAGATGAAGAACAGAGTAAAACTTCAAATATTACAATCTTCACCAGTACAGTTTAACTGTACTTTCGCTGAACATCTTATTCACTTAACAGCAAAAGTAGACCCTCTTTTGGTTTATTGTGGTTAGTGCATAACGGAAGCATGACACTTAGACTTACAATCATCACTGCAACACAGGGCTAAAAAAACTCAACTATTCTTTACAGATCTTTTACTGAAACTGTCATGATGAAGTTCAACTCCGTTAACTTGGCTACATTTCCCAGAGTTCCCCAATTATGAATGACTAAGGATTTAAAAAACACGATTTTTTTTTCTCGTATCATAATTATGTACAGCTTATATGTGCCGTCTCCAGGAGAAAAGCAGCAAGCCACACGCAAAGGAAGAGTCCTACTTGGCCCTCCCTGAGGGGAGTGCAGTAGTTCAGAAACTCACCATCAGCACTGCGTCGACAGAGTCCCTCTGAACAATGGCCCAAACAGCAAGGGCCAGGACAGTGAAATTCCCCCAGGCGTACGACGAGGGCAGCCATGAGGCCATGCAGCCCCTAGGAATGACATACGGATGTAAAAGCAAAGGTACACATACGGCAGGTGACTTTCAGCACAACTCTTCCAACCCGCCACCATTAGGGACGAGTGTCCCAGTGAATACCTCAGAACTGGTACATTCTCTGGAGGTCAGCCTCCCTTAAAATTCATAACTGACAAGTGTGAATAAAAAGGTACATGAATGTCTCAGAGGTATACAGGTGACAGGGGAGATTCTAGGATTTTGTTAGGTGAATTGTTGAGTGACAGGGGAGGATGCACTCTGTGGGCCAATCAGCTCTTAGCTAGTGCCTCTATGGCCCCACCCTAGTATATGCCCCATATAACATATGGTGATATTATATAGTAACATCATGGTGTTTTTCCACCAATTACCATGGTGTTTTTGCCCCAAGTTTTCCTTATATAATCCGTTGGGGAACATGGGAATGTAAAAGTTTAACTTAGCAAGAATTTGTGTAGGAGGAGAAGACACCCCCCCGCCCCCACTTCTAACTAACGACCGGGTTGGTGGCTCCAGGTGAAATTCCTCAGGTGTGTGAGAAAAAATAGGGGGAAAAGCGGCCAGCAGACTCACCAGATGGTCAGCAACCAGTGCACGAAGACGATGGCCTGCAGGGTGAAACACAAACAGAGGGACTTAAACGACTTAAACGGGCGAATTGTAATTGCGGTACAGCCAGACTAGGAGGAGACCTACACGCTAAACTAACCCAGAACTTTCATATCCGAATTACTCACCACCCGCCCAGCCCACAAAAACATATAAAAACACTTCAGTGTAACAGTCCACAGGTTAGTGGTTACCGATGGCTGATAAGCAAAGCCGAGAATCTCTGATCTCCAAAGCGATACTTACCAGCGTCCCCTCATCGCACCGACTACCGTGAATGAATAAAAGGAAATACAGCAGCTGTCAGACAGCGTTTCGGTTTATTCACTCTGTACCAAATCTGTTCCGCTTAATTACCTTCAGGTTTACTGCAGGGATTTCCATGTTTGTTTTGTCCGACACGGACGCCGATCGTGTCCCACCGTATTTTCCCCCTTCTTCCCGTGTAAAAATAACCGCTGCGAAACTTCCCAAACTACTTTTATTAACGCCTCCCCTCCGACCAACAAGCAAACACGAACCATGTGACTGGGGGCCTGACTCAGACCATGTGACCCTCCCCCTCCGCCTGCCTGCACGAGACGCGATAATAATATCCCCTCGTTTTGCAAATATTTCTGGTTGGTTGATTTCGTTACTTTTACCTACTGGAACAGGCAAAACAGCCTTATTTATTATATTATAGTGCAGGAAAAATATGGTTCCACTCCAGTGAGACAGTCAGTAGGCATCTGATTCATTAGTGCATGCAAAATTTGATGGGGTGGCTGTGATGATATTACTGGCACTTATGCTAGTTTCAGATGTAAAAGTCAGTGGCATATCAAACACTAAACACCATTCATCACTAACCCCACATTCTAGACCCAGTCACCCAGTCCTGAATCTACCCTGTCCGTTCCACCTGAAAACCGTCCGCACTGAATCGCGTGCAAACGTGCCGTTTCTGTATCGATAATATTGCTCCTCTGCGGTGCTCTTAGTATTTTCAATGGCAACAGTTTCAGTCAGGCTGAAGTCCAATAATCAAGGCCTTAATCCACTCACTGTGCTAGACGAGAAATTTCCAGGGGTGAGGTGATGTGGAAATTGATGAAGATCGGATCAGTAAGTTTGAGAGACAAGTTAGATGGATTAGCAAGAATCGTGCCTCACTTTTGTACTTAGGTCACCATTCTACAAATATCTTCTCTCCGCCCCACACCCCAGTCCCTATGATGAAAAATATTATCACTTTGTACTTTCCACAGTTTAATTTCCAGACAGCCTTAGAATTATTTTTTTCTTCCAGGATGTTTCAATTATTTCCACAAAACCTAGAATACATGTTTTTTCCAAATATGTCTGCCTGTCAACTGATGTAGCACTCAAAGAAATTTCTATTCAATTATGGTAGAAAATAAGAGCAAGGTATATTTGCAGTGCATTCTCAAGTAAAAGTAAAAATGTACTTTTTAATTGCTTGGGGTTGTACCTTCAAGGATCTGCTAATTGTACCCTTAGCTGTAGGTCATTGTACCATTTAAGGTACAGAAATGGAGGATGAGATACAATGTTTATACCTTTGGGATGTTCCTCAGAGTCCATTTATGTACCTTAAAAGGTACAATTACAAGGGTACAGCTCCAGTGACAAGAAAGGTACAAATATTTACCATTTTTTTCTGAGAGTGTGGATGAAATGAGGCTTTGACACACAAAGTGGGTGGGATTACTGTAAAAGGTCAATCATTATCTGGTTTGCAGTGAATCAGGACTTGTTAAGTGAAGCTGGACAGTGAAGCAAGTTAAACCAGTTTCCGACTGACAGAAGCATGCCTTAGTCTTAATCCCATGACCAGGATGTGTGGAATTGTTTATGCTAAATACAACATACATCAGACAAAGATGGACATCATGGACAATTCCTCCCATTCCCTCTAGAAGGCGCTCTCTAAGAGCACATTCAGCCACCAGCTCTGTCCACCACAGTGTATTATGAAGCATTACTGGGGATCGTTTCAAGCATTACAATCCCCCTCAGTGTGCCCACCCTCACCCCTCCCTCAATACATAGCATTTTAAAGCAGATACACTTTTATATGTCTATTTGATACATGTACTATGTATGCCACATTTACAGCCCTATTTATCTTTTATTGTCTATTTTTATGCTCTATCTATATCGTATTAGCGCTTTGTCTTCAACTTTCACTACTGGTGTAGAGAGGTTTCCATCTGCAGACCATGGACACAGCATCTGCAAGCCTCTTAGCAGGCCTGCACCCCACCTTACTCTCAGCTGATAACAAATCCCTTTGTCAGGAGACAGAAACCACAGCAGATGGTTGGCTGACTCAAAACCCTGGTCCCCCATGGACCCTCTGCTCCCTCCTTCGCCAAGCCTTGATCTCCATGACCCAGGCGACCTCTTTTAACTGGTTGACAACAGGAGAGTGTATCTTCTTTTATATTATAACTTTAACTAGCAAAAATTCATCAACCACTTATTATCAGAGGTGGATAGTTCAGGTCCAGAGAGTAAAAGTCTAGACCAGTTGAGTTAAACACAGTCACAGTGTACTCAACTGGTTGGTTGAAGCAAAATCTTGGTCTAGATGTTTTCTCTCAGGACCTGAACTACCCACCTCTGCTTAATATTGTTTGCTGCATATTTATATAAAACATGGAAAAACCTTCATGTCTTAAACAAACTGTGTATTGCTGCTCTGGGTTTTGCGTTTTTGTGTCAGGATGACGTCAGCAGATTTTATGAGGTAGATATGGACCAAACATGCTTTTTTTTGGACTCGTCCTGCTCAGTCTTCATGATTTCTTCTTTGTTTCTGTCCAAACTTTGTTCTTCTCCCATGAACAGTGAGCACTATATACCACCAGAGAAACGTTTTTGCTCTCCACTTTTCCATTTTTTTTCATAAACATCAGAAAGCATCAGAAAGTTGAGTATAAATGAAAATATAAATCAAATAAAATGAGTTTCCTTTATAACATGGAAATCGTATGCAACAGTGCAGGTCTGTCATCCTGTTCACTGGTTGTGTGGTGATGGCGCAGTCAAATTCTAGGCTTTTTTCTAGACTTTTAAAGTTAGGTTTTTTAACTTTAAATGCACTAGTTAACTGTTTCATCATATGAAATAGAGCAGTATTTAATGTCCCTGGTAGAAAAAAATGCCTCGAATTTTTCTTGCTATTATAGATGGGATACTTTGATGAATCAAAGCCATGACATTTTCTCGCTAACGAAGGTACTCAAATGGTGAACATACTGTATATTTATTTGCTAGCAAAGAATATTGTCTTTATTGTCTTGCCTGTGTGCACCTTTTGCCCTGTTGTATGTGATGTTCAGTGTTACTGGATGTTGCACCGCGGCCATGGAGAAGCCTTGTCTCATCACACTCTGTACACGTCTGAAGCCTTTGACGACAATTAAGTAACTTAGTGTTTTTTTAGTAAACGTTAAGTGAGCAACATGTAAATGTAGAAAATCTCTATATGAGTGGTAGCGTAAATATCTGCAAAATGTGAAAAAGGCAGGCATGCACAACCCATCGATTGGCATGCTTCCAGGTCGATCACGATTGGAAAAATATTTTGAGGGGAATCCCCCTTCCTGATCTACAAAAAAAAACCCTATCCAGGGAGTGAAATGTGCCATTGCAATTCAATAGCTTGCCAGAGTATTTTCAGAGTGCGGCCCTTAATATACAAAAGAATAGACACCCCTGGAAAAGGAGTAACCTGTAAAATCTGTTAGTAAGACCATGTGGCCTCTTACAGTCGCTAACACTGAGTGATGTTTGCATGATGTTTTGGACGTACCTCTCCTCTTTCAGGGGAGTATGGGTTGCACACGCAGGAACACTGTGACTGATTTGTTTGCCCCCCCCTCCCTTTTCTCTCTCTGTCACATGTGAAGGGGGTGGGTGTTGTTTATCTACAGCCTCCCGCTGTGACTTTGCTGATGGAGAGGCAACGCAGACAGGCGCAGTGGGTCTCGTAGGGGCGGCTTCAGCTTTCCGATGAGCTTCAATTGTGCTTGAGAAAAAGCACCAGAAAAAAAAAATTGCTCTGGAGGAAAATTAGCTTGAGGCAGAAGAAAATCAGGAACGTTAAATGTCCAACGAAACTGAGAATGACGCCATCTTCCGCATCGTCACAGGCACTGAACAGCAACAGAAAACTTAAGAACATAAGAACATAAGAACATAAGAACTATACAAACGAGAGGAGGCCATTCGGCCCATCAAGCTCGCTTGGGGAGAACTAAACTAATAGCTCAGAGTCGTTAAAATCTTATCTAGCTCTGATTTAAAGGAACCCAAGGATTCAGCTTGCACTACATTATCAGGAAGGCTATTCCATACTCTGACTACACGCTGTGTAAAGAAGTGCTTCCTTAAATCCAGCTTGAAATGTTCTCCCGCTAATTTCCACCTATGGCCACGAGTTCGTGTATTTAAACTAATGCTGAAGTAACTATTTGGTTGAACAGCATCCAAACCTGTTAGAATCTTATATACCTGGATCATGTCCCCCCTCAGTCTCCTTTGCTTGAGACTGAACAGATTTAGCTCAAGTAACTGTTCCTCGTATGACATTCCTCTAAGACCAGGAATCATTTTTGTGGCCCTACGCTGCACCTTTTCTAAGGCCACAATGTCCTTTTTAAGATATGGTGACCAAACCTGCACACAATATTCTAGGTGAGGTCTCACCAAGGAATTGTATAATCTTAGCATTATCTCCCTTGATTTATACTCCACACACCTGGAGATATACCCCAACATCCTATTGGCCTTTTTTATTGCTTCCCCACACTGGCGAGAATGGGACATGGAAGCATCAACATACACACCAAGGTCTTTCTCATGATCAGCTACCTTTATTTCAGTGACACCCATGAAATACCTGTACTTTATATTTCTGCTCCCTAGATGGAGTACCTTAAATTTATCGACGTTAAATTTCATCTGCCAGGTATCAGCCCAGTCACTAATTAAATCAAGATCCCGCTGTAGCTGCTGAGCCACTTATTTACAAGTATTAGCACAAAATACTAAAATGCTAGATATTATTACTGCTTAATGTGTTTTTTTTTTAAATAAGGTGTTCTTTGTTCTTTCTGACCTGTGCAGCCTGCTCACAGTTGCCATTACTGTCATTTTTGTCAATTCGGTTTTTGGCTGGAACGAGCTGGACAGGTGGACTGTTAACGTGTCTTAAACCGTGCAGTTGGTTAAACATTTAAGTGTATCTGCGGACTCCATGGCTCTCTTTTGGCTGTGTTTCCCGTAGGCTTAGCCTGCCAGCGACGGACGCGAAGTTTAATTGTCTGGTGGGGGTAGCGATGACTGTCGGGCCCTGATTGCCAGTCTGGGCAGCCGTCGGCGAGCACTACGCACTGGGTAAGGCGTCCCCTGCCGTCTTTGGGCCGCGAGACGCGGACCAGCGCCAGGAGAGCAGACGACAGCACGGGTGGTACTGAGGTCCAGCGTGGATGGCTGCAACAGATTCAAGCTCCCCCCCCCCCAGCTCTCTTATTTAAAATGCTAATCCATGCACTCTAACAGCACCTAACCCAGATTGGCTGTTGGTGACTTGCTGCCGTCCACTTCACGGACAGACCAATGGCGCGAAGGCTAGACATGCTCAGAGGCGGGTCTCTCCTCCCCCATCTCACACAGAAACAAGCCATGGGCCACTGCAGCACCTAAGACCACCATTCGCCACCCACACCAATAACGGATTGATACACTAACCATGCACGCTACAGAACCATTTTCTAAACTATGGCCTGGGGACTTGTCATTGTCCACTCATTGTCCACTTGACACTAAGACTTATTCCCTTATTCCTTAGGGGCCACTGTGCAGGGCCAAGGCACAGGGTGGATGGGGATGACAGGTGCGAGAGGAACCAGAAATAACAGGCCGGAAAATTATGTGACAGTTGGAATGTGTTTAATCATGAAGGGAGATCAGGATAGAACAATGTTTTCTCGCACAGAGCATCATGGGAAGGGAAGGGAGGGGAAGGATTACTATCAAGTACAAAGCATGGGCATAGTGGGACTGAGGAATACCCAGTGCTGGCATCCCAGTGGGCACTGGTGCTGTATTGCCGAAGCTTCATGGTTCAATGGGAGGCTTTAAAAAGAATACAGAGATTCAGATTTAATTTTGGGGGGCAGGTGAGGAGACTCATGTAACAAGAATGAACTGTACACAGCCAATCAACATTGGAGTCTGGTATCATTAATAAGAAAGACCAAGAACTGTACAAGGGGGATGGGGGGGGCACTGTTACTGTATTTACTGCAGCCGTGAGGTACAGTTGAGATATTTTCACACTGGCACGTGGCTATCAACAGGGAAACCAACAGACAAAAAAACATAAATACGTCACATTACCATGCGACGGGCAAAGAGGGACATTTATGCCCAGACCCCTCCTCCTCCCCCCCCCCCCCCCCGCCCCCCACAGTGTCCTAGACTGTAATGAAAGCCCCCTGGTCGCTGTTAGCCGATTCAGGCTCCACGCAGCGCCCCCTCCTCCGCGTCACCCGCCTCTTCCGGTGGAACTTGGCGTAGCAGCGGAGGCCTGGAACAGAGAAAGGCTGCCTGTCAGTACGCCTGCTTCACCAGACTTATGTTCTCTCATACCCGTTTCACGTCATCTTCCATTGCCGAGGACCTGTTCCGATACTGAGAACAGAATTAGAGAGAATCCCCAGATGTCGTTCTTGCTCCGTCTCAAATATCAGGGATGCATCGGTTGGATCCTCACCAAATGAGACCAATCCCATGATTCATTGCGCCCCATGCTCGTTCTTAGGAGGCAAGTTAACAAGACCAGTCTTGCCAAGACCACGAGCATAATCGCGTTCTTGGTATTGAGAAACACCCAAAACGTCCGTTTTTGTCACACAAGGCCCAAAACAAATGATCTTAAGAGAAAGTGATCTGTGACTCACAGCTCTGGATAATGAGCTGTTGAAGCCCTTAGCTATAGCTCTATAGATGGGGTCCCTGTCCCCCCCGGCCGACTCACTCACCGTCCTCACACATGCAGTCGTCATAGCACTTATTGTTCAGTCCACGGTTGTGAGGCTTGCATTCATGCTCCCTCAAGTCACAGCAGGAGCCTGGAGGGGGAAACAGGAACAGAAATGGTCAAAAGTGATGAACAACTTGGCGCTCAGGAGGCAGAAGGTCAGGAGGAAGAGGGTCAGGAGGAAGAAGGTCAGGAGGCAGAAGGTCATGAGGCAGAGGGTCAGGAGGCAGAAGGTCAGGAGGCAGAGGGTCAGGAGGCAGAAGGTCATGAGGCAGAAGGTCATGAGGCAGAAGGTCATGAAGCAGAGGGTCAGGAGGCAGAAGGTCATGAGGTAGAAGGTCATGAGGCAGAGGGTCAGGAGGCAGAAGGTCATGAGGCAGAAGGTCATGAGGCAGAGGGTCAGGAGGCAGAAGGTCAGGAGGAAGAAGGTCATGAGGCAGAGGGTCAGGAGGCAGAAGGTCAGGAGGCAGAAGGTCATGAGGCAGAGGCTCAGGAGGCAGAAGGTCAGGAGGCAGAAGGTCATGAGGCAGAAGGTCATGAAGCAGAGGGTCAGGAGGCAGAAGGTCATGAGGTAGAAGGTCATGAGGCAGAGGGTCAGGAGGCAGAAGGTCAGGAGGCAGAAGGTCAGGAGGCAGAGGGTCAGGAGGCAGAAGGTCATGGGGCAGAAGGTCATGAAGCAGATGGTCAGGAGGCAGAAGGTCATGAGGCAGAAGGTCATGAGGCAGAGGGTCAGGAGGCAGAAGGTCATGAGGCAGAAGGTCAGGAGGCAGAAGGTCATGAGGCAGAGGGTCAGGAGGCAGAAGGTCAGGAGGCAGAAGGTCATGAAGCAGATGGTCATGAGGCAGAAGGTCAGGAGGCAGAAGGTCATGAGGCAGAGGCTCAGGAGGCAGAAGGTCATGAGGCAGAGGCTCAGGAGGCAGAAGGTCATGGGGCAGAAGGTCATGAAGCAGAGGGTCAGGAGGCAGAAGGTCATGAAGCAGAGGCTCAGGAGGCAGAAGGCCTCATGAGGCAGAGGCTCAGAAGGAGGGCTGACCAGGAAGGCAGTCTAAGTGGTGGTCACAGGGCTCGATAGCATCGGGGTCCGCCGTCACATTGCCGCTGCTCAGATTCTTACTGCGCTGCTTATCTGGACCAAGAAGAGAGAGAGGGAAGGGGAGACAGGAGAAAGTGGAAAAGAAGAAGAGAACAAGCCAGGGTGAGAGAGAAAGACGAGAAGGAGACAAGAGAGACAGGGAAGAAAGAGAAAAAGAACAAGAGAAGAAGAGAAAAACAAAATGAAAGAAAGATAATGAAAAGGGAGAGATGGAAGAAAGAAAAAGGAGGAGAGGAGAGAAAAAGAGGGTAAGAAAAAGAAAGAAAGAAAGAAAGAAAGAAAGATGAGAGGAAAGACGGAGAAAATTAAGAGGGTGAGATTGAGGAAATAGAAATAGAACAAGAAAGAAAGATAGAATGAATAGAGGAGAGAGAGAAACAACAGAGGGAGGAAGAAGGAAGAGGGAAAAAAGGAAGGGAGAGAGAAAAAGAGCAGGATGGGGAAATTGAAGAAGTATAAGAAACAGAATAAGCGTAGGAAAGACACCCAACAATATGTCTAAATAAAAGAGTGATGCACACAAAATATTGATCAAATATAAGGACCAGCTTTTTCACATGTATATTGGTGTGGATTACTCAGTGGGAGACCCCAAGCTACTGTCCCAAAGCTTCATTTATCGATTAAAAAAGGAGTCACCTTTCTTCTTAGATGATGGCCACGTATCTGCCGGTTTCATGTACTCGTAGTCAGTCCAGTCAAAGAGGGCCATGTCCAGTGTGGGCAGAACCTCCCCCTGGGCCTTTCCCCTGCCCGACTTCTGCAAGGCAAGACAGAGCATCTGACGAGTCACAGCTGACCTCTGAGCTCCACATTCAGGAAACGGCATCGCCACAAGTCCGCTTAACAGTGACAAACTCGACATCTGCTCCATGAAAAGAACGTCTCATAGAAAGGTAAGGGTTACCAGGGTGACAGATTCTCCCATAATTCTCAGGGAGGTGATATCTCCTGAACCTGAACGAGGCCCTGTGGGATTCACATCAAAGACAGGGGAAACCCCCCATCCCCCAAGGGAAGATGTTTATGGACCACAGGAGACAGACTTATTCAAATGAGGGTCAGGCGGGGTGACCCCGTGACCTTCACACATCAGTCTGCCTGTATACCCACTGAGACCTGGTGAGGCAGAACTTACAAACGCATGCCTGTTCAAGATGGCTGCCCAACCATGACCTCAATCGGACACAAACCTCCCATACGAGGATGCTAACCATTCCACCGCGCTGCCCACGTCCGTCATTAAAACCAATGCATAAGGAATAACTGTTTCTCAAGTCAGGGTCACCATGATCCAGAGCTTAACCCTAGGATGCACCGTGTAGAGATTTTGGACTGTGCGAGGAAACCAGTGAATGGAGAGAAAATCAACTATAAAAACCGCAAACTCTCGCAGACGGGGCGGACATGGACACACCCCCCCAAAGCTGAGTATGGTGCTGCGCTTGAACAAAACATAAATGTGTCCCTGAATACAAAATATCAAAACATCATTCCAGTTTTGTGCAATATTTACCCATTGTTCAACTCATCTTACTGATTTTGCAACACTATACTAAATGACATGAAAGATTGACACTTCGATAAAAAACACAACATGTTCCCCTTGGATGGATTGTGTAGATAGTTTTTTTTTGGAGTTTTAGCATTGATTTACAAAGACATCTGCAGATGTGTGACATAAAACCGTTTCTGGAGTCGTGGTATGCACTAAAAAAATCACTATATCACAAAGAAATTGTCCTTCATCATGCAAAATGACACCCTCAGGACCACCTGCCACAATTAAAAACCAGGCCAAACAGCAAAGCAAAGGCATTTTAGGGGTCAGCATCAACACAGAGATTCCTGATGCTCAACAAACTTCATTACTCTCCTGAGATTCTGCATACGTCAAGACGGCACGTAATGCATACGATCTTCTCCATTAGAAGCCTCATAATTCCGAAACCTGTCACACGTCCCTTCGGAAGCCTAATGAGGTCCAGTTGTTACTCAGCGGATGCTGCGGGGAGTGTCAGGATGGGGGCTGGGTAGAGAATAGGCCCGTCCTCCCTGCCATTCAAATCCAACGTGGAGGAACATCCTCGGTGCGAGAGTCTTTCAGTTTAAGTCAGATTCCCTTTTTCGCCAGCTGTCCTGGGGCATTTGAAACCTGCCAGCCAGATAAATAACCGTGCTTTTTATATAGCGTCCCCAGAGCCGTAGCTGTGACACCGTCAAACTGCTGTGTTACATGAAAAAGCTGTGGGGGGGGGTGTGTGGTCAAGGAATTCTCTCTCTGAACACGGTCCCTGCTTCATTAGGGAGGGGGGAAAGGAAGAGGGATGAGACTATGGGATATATAGGACAGAGACCCTCAGTTGTGTACACACTCACGCACACATACGAAAAAGACCTTCTTAAAAAGAGTTTTTTTGGTTTTTGTTTGTTTGTTTTATTTTTTATACCCAGGTTGTTAAAGGGGCAGGGACTAAGGGATCTGCTTTGGACTTCGAGTATCCAGGAGAGTGTGTAGGTTTACATAAAAAAGAGATAGAAATAACTGTAAAAATGGTCAGTATTTTGGGGGGTGAGGTACTAGGCCATGGAGACTGTGTCACTCCTACAAGACTGGGGGACATGTACATAGATCCCTGGAGGTACCTGCGGTTTGGTGGAGGCTGGATGCAGGGCGGGGGTTTGTTCGCTAGTCGCCGTGGTTACTGCGGAAGAGTCGGGGCGGATGGGAGCAGTGGTGGGAGGGGCCGTGGTGACGGGCAGAGCAGGAAACAGGCTCTGGGAGTGGTCTTCAAAAACCTCTATGTTCTTAAGCACGGTGCCCCCCTCGAGGTAAGGCACCCGGCCTGAGAAGCGAGGGGAGAAAGGAGACAGAAATGGAGAGACAGAGAAAGAATGGGAAGAAGAGGAGTGGGAGGGGCCAACGCTCTGGTGACCTTTAACCCAGCGTCTCACCTTTGGCCTGCCGGACCTTGTCCTTGCGGTTGCCGTGCTTCTTGTGCATTGCCTGTTGTCCATGGCGACGACCTTTCCGTGCACTTTCGCCTCCTGGTGGCTGGTTGCCCAGCTCCCGCTGTGACGCGCCGAAGCCCAGGAGGCCGGTCTCTCGCTTGCCCACAGGCCCTCGCCTCTCCCGTGGTCCCCCCTCCTTGCCCAGCCTCCGGTGAGTGGCATCGCGCTGTGGCCACCCCTCTGGGAGCAACGGGGCTTCACCGCTTTCTAGTGAGGCCAGAGATGCCCCCCGCCTGCTGCCTCGTGGCCCAGGGTCAGCACCATGTGCCGAAGCCAATGAGGTGAGGAGGATAGCCTGGTATAAGCACCAGAGCAGAGCTGCCATCTTTAACCGCAGTGCCACCTGCTGGCAAGAGGCGCACATGATTAATTGGGTGATAAATAATATGCCAGAAGAAGTGACCTTAAATTGAAAGTGCGTCCACTCTGGGCTTTAAAACACAGTCAACTGAGTAGTGATAGTACTACAGATGATATTTAAAGATTTACGGCTTTACCATTTAGTCCATCGGTAGCAGGTGATTAATACACTGGGTGCAGAGTTATTAAGCAAGTATGTATTTTACTTTTCTTCTCAAGACTAATATCTTCAGGCCAGAGGAATCTCCAGGTAAGAATGGACTGTTTAAAAGCAGAGCATGCTCACTGTTTAATCTGAGCACTATCGGTAAGGAGTAAAACAGGAAACCATGGATACACCCCTGTGCAGAATGACTAGGCATAATTATTATTACAATTAAAATATCCCAAAAAAGATCTTAGAGAGTGAAATTTAAGGAAACAGTGTAGTCCCTGGCAAAGGCATGCAAAAGAATCAAAACTGCCAAACATGATGACCGTGTAATCGAGTGTTTCGTGGCCAACAGCCAAAGAGGATGGAAGTACCACGTACAGAGATGTAAAAATAACTGTTAAACATAAAGATTAAATAGTCAAATTAAGGTCAAATTAAACGCGAGTCTTCCATAAACCCTTTGTGCCGCCATTTTTCGAAACTGTAATCTGAATGTAATCTCCAGAATTACTAGGTGCAGCGTGTCGCAGGGTCACAGACGCTCAAACGCAACCTCGACTCAACAAGGCACACAAGCCCGAACATGAAGAATGGGCACAGGCACAGCTAAAACTGAGTTTGCAAAGATATTGTCCACAGATGAGTGACTCTTGATGGCCTTGATGGAAAGGTGGTACAACAAGGTGGTAGAGGAGCGACAGTGTGAGCTGCAGTTACCAGTGATTCACTTACAGAACTTTTCCAACTTGCAGATGGTGTAAAAATTAATTCTTCTAGAAGACACATTCTGTAACACTGGCACAAGAAGAAGTCACCAGGTGTCAAAAAGTGACATGGTCCTTTCCGGTTATCAAAACACTGGCTGGCCAAAAATGGCTGGAAAGGTGATCTATAGATGATCCAACCTCCATCGTTGTTCAGCTTTATCCCCATTGATAACTACTGGGCCTTACAAAAGTGTGAGATTTACCAAGAAGGCAAGCAGTGCACCTCTCAGAGCAGCGTCTGGGAGGCAGTCCCAGGTGCCACAGCTAATACAGGATGGGATCACACCAAAAAGCTGACTGGTTCAATGGATAAGAGGCTCATGATGGTCATTCAAAAGACATGTAGCCATACTGGACATTTAGCTTGATAAAGTGGGCTGTGAACAAAGGCTGATATTTTGTTGTTTTTTTATATAGATTAACTGTTTTAATTGAAAATCTAACTAAAACTAAAAACAACTAGAACTTTTTATTGAATAATTAAAACTGCTTTTAAATCTACTTACTTTCCGATTACTGAATAATTCTGCACACTAATAATTGTTTTTCTTTTTTGTTTGTGACAGAGTGAGCATTTTCTCTCAAAATAAATTTACTTTGATCAAAAGGATTAATGATTCTTTTATCACTCTTGAAAATTACCACCATCACAAATAACACTTGCCTAACAATTATGTACCTGGTATATATGAAAAGCTCCACTAGCTAAATAGTAGTTCACCTAAATAATATAATTTTGCTTACAAGCCCAAAGATTCACAAATTATTGCTTTAAGCATAAACATAGAGCTGGCAAAAAATCCAGACTTGCCAATGTGGGAGGCCACTGCTGCCCACACCGGATCACACATACTAGAACTCCCCAATGTTCAACATTCTAAAACTTCATTCTAAGAGTATTTCAGGAGTCTATACACAACTACAAAATAAAAATAAAAGTATACCTATACTACAAGCAGTATACTATACCATCACTGTAGTATACACCAGTGTACTTTACTATATACAACCCTAAGAGTAACTTGTCAATAAATATCGATAAATGTGCGTGAGGAGCAGTGACCACATGGGGTATGCAGTCACACCCATCCCTCACTCTGTGTCCTCAGCAAAAGCAGGATTTCGGCTCCGTCCTCCTGTTGGGGAGATCCACTCTCCTGAGTTCTGAGACAGGGCTGGCTTGTGGTCGCTGTTATTAACTCAGAAACCCCCGACTGCAAGAGCTGAACTCCAGTCTGCTCAGCCCTCATGGAGGGGGGGGACATTTATTCGGCTTTGATAGCCTCACTGGTCGTTCAGCTAAAGTGCACTTAGCACAGCGTCTACGCCATCACTCACACCCAGAATTCTGGCCTTGTACTGTCCCCTAACGGCGCATTTACAGAAAGCGGGTGATGAAACATGCAACTCCATCGCCACTGGGACCATCAGTGGCCATAAAAGCCCAGCTTGTATAAGTTTTAGGCATAAGGGCGGGACGCCAAAAAGATGCCCACCAGGGGATTGTGGGAGATGCAGTTTTTATTTGTGCTCCCCAGCTAATGTGCATACATTAATTCAGCAGTAGACCTCAGGCGAGCATTCGCTTGCTGTGATTGGCCAGTCACCCTGGTCTGAGAGGCTGTTCCAAGACCCTGGGGGGGGGAGGCAGGAAATCGATAGAAAAATCACAGAGCGCTGAGACGCCACAGCCCAGTGGCAGTCAGCTCAATGGACTAACCCGCCGCATACGTCAGCACGTGTGCTGCAACCAGCCTTAATTTCAGGATGCCTGTGCCAATTTGCCCTGGCTTTGTACAAATCACAGCAACCAAACCACAACCCGGTGTCATCACACACTCCATGTCCTATGGATGGACCAGGGTCCGCTCAAGATCACCTCACACCTGATCACGGAAAAGATTATAACAACTAGCCTTCAACAAAAATGGCATGTTCTTTTATTATTTAAAAACACAATGGGAGATAGATAGATAGATAGATAGATAGATAGATAGATAGATAGATAGATAGATAGATAGATAGATAGATAGATAGATAGATAGATAGATAGATAGATAGATAGATAGATAGATAGATAGATAGATAGATAGATAGATAGACAGACCTATTTGAAGAGTAAGAATCACATAGCTGTAACCACATTAACCACAATAACTGTGGACGGAACGTCAGGGCTGGGATGATGGGACTGGGATGATTGCACTGGGACCATGGGAATATCCAAGTGCCACATAACCACCCCCCCCCGCATCTGCAACAGGTGGTAACCTTAGGTGAGAAATGAGGGCAGATCCTGTCCCACAGAGTGAAACAGCCTGACATCCTGGATCACTCTCTAACATGACCGGGGGCAGACAAATGAGGTGATGACAAATCCCCCCCCCCCCCCAAAAAAAGAAAAAAAAGCTGGGACATCAGCCTAGATGAGAATGAGAGAAGGAAGGCACAGCGGGGGGCACCGGGAATAAGGCACGGCACCCGACAAGTCGCTTTTCTGGGTTAGATCCAACGGAAACGGCAGTTCCATCAAAAAAGGAGAGAAACGGGCGCCGAGCAATTCTGCGACAAAACGTGTCACTCCAGGAAAGATGCAAAATGTAAGAATCTTCCATGAAAGAAAGGCTTGCTGGAGACTGGGAAAGGCGGCGCCGTGCTTTCTGGCGGAGAAGCCCTCAAGAGCCTTTGTAAAAACTGCAGGTGGATCTTCTGGGAGGGGGGCAGGATTTTAATGTCAGACAGATGACAGGGAGACAAAAAAATATGTGTTTTATCTTGTTTTTCGCTGCTCGGAGTTGATCTGGGCACACAGCATGTGGTTCCTCATCGCGTCAGATTTGTGGCGTGGGAGTTGGGCGGGGGGGGGCTGTAGGAGATAATGGAATTTTTCACGTGAATGAGTGGGATGAGACGAGTTGCAGGTTTGGTGGTGTGGGGGGGGGGGCATTCTGACAAGCAGCAGGAGACAGGGTCCATAGAGAGCTGCACTAGTAGGAACATGTTGGAGAAGTGAATAGCCAGCCATCGCTGAGGGGATGGGGGGGGATGGTTGGGAGGGGCAGCTGTGGTGGAGGAGGCGGGGCCTCACGGGAACTGGGCAGCAGAGAGGGCGTTAATGACTTTGCCACCCCACCCACTGAGCTAGGAGCTCCCAGGGACCATCTGGCCCTACGATTGCTAATAGCAACCGGCACGTTAGCGCCGGGTGTGATGTGCGGGTCATCCTCCAGTTTCTGAGGGACAAGGGGAACAGGGGAAGAAAAAGGAAAATCCTTTGAAAACACAAATCAAAGCACACCGGACTCCACGCCTTGCCGGCACAGAAAACCCAAATGGCGATGCAACTTGTCTGAAAACATCACTGACTGAGTGAGTAATTCCCCGCTTCCACCTAACGATCTGTCCAATTAGCGCTTCACAGACAGACTGGAGAATGCGTGTATATGTGCTCCCCCATGCCTGTGGGGCTGTAGCTCAGACCCACGAGGAACAAAAGGCCCAGCCGGCCACATTTCGACCGGCCCCGGATCCCTCCGCCACCTCATGCAGGCAGGAGCCGCCGTGGACGGCAGCAGAGGGCGATTTCACACTCGACGGGCCAGGCGCTGGGGGGGGGGGGGGGGGGGCGGCCTGCACGACTAATCCGACAAACCCGGCTGTGCTATTCATCACGGACCACGGCGAGACGAGGGCTCACTAATCTGGAGCAGCGGCAGGGCCTGAATGCTCCGCAGTGCCCAAACGCAGCCCCCAGTGCTGCTAGCGATGAACCTCTCCAAGGTGCACAAAACACAACTGCTGATGAATAGGAGAGAGGGCAGAGTCCTTAAACGACAGATTCATAAATGGGCTAATTTAAATATCACAATAGCGCCCGAGAGCGACATTAATGTAAAAGCACCACTTATATATCATTTGTATTATCTAATATCTTTATTAATATCTGTATCATTTATATTCATTTTCCGGTTTCAGATTGTTAAAGCTATTCACACTACAAAGGCTATATGCAGTACAGGAAATCCATCCATCTTGCATGGGAGGCCAGTCAGGTTGATTAATATTTTCCATTTCATCCCATTCAGGGTGTGTCCTGTATTTGTCGGGTGCTTCCTAACCATGACCTGCTCTAGGAAAAGTGGCCACCGATGACGGATTGATGGAATGACTCAGAGCCCAGTTAATGTTCGATTACAAGCTGGAGTTCGACGTAACAGACCCCCATTCTGGCCAGCACTGCCAAAGCCACCGTTTTCAGCCGGACTGCCAGGAAGCGAACTGCCAAAACACACAGGTCAGCATCTTCCACGTTGTCGAGCCTCTGCTGGACACAAAGTCGCTCAATTTAAACAGCCAGAGAGAATTCTCTGAAGGATCCCTGGTCAGTAATAATCACTGCAGGCCCCACAGAGGTCTGGCCAGATCTGCACAGATGCGTCTTGTTGCTGTTTTACTTTTTGACAGCTCTGGCCATAGTGTCTCCGTTCCTGAGGAGCATAGTACTAAGTGCCCGCAGTGAGATTAACAGCCCGGAGGGGACAATTTAATTTGCAGCACGGTGAGCAGAACATATAGGAACGTTGATTACATTACAGAGGAGATACAGATGCTTAATGTGACCACAACGGAAATATAAATGTCACTGTACTAGCATAAATCAAAATTATAGGCGTTAAATTGCAGGTGCACTTCTAAAACATATTTCATAAGATCGCATCCTTGAATATACGTCGTTCTTTGTGCAAATGGCCGTAGTTGGAAAAACAGATATGTGATAGAGCTGCTGCCTTTAGCGAAGTGCATCTGATCAGCCGATCAAACGAGAGCATGTGTCAAAATATGGAAATATCAGTCCGCTAGACACATCGACGGTCATGCGAAAATGTTTCAAAAACCATGGGTCCTTCAAAACAGATCCTTGTCAAAGTAGTCATGGAGGATCAGGGAGTAGCAGCTGAAGTGCTGACTTACGAGGAAAAAACATCAGCGTTTCGGAAAAGATGCCCTCGTCACTCGGAGTTTCGCGTAAACTTGAAAGACACTCGACGTATTTTCTCGTTTTCTTCTTTTCCGAAACCAGGCGTTTGTTACATCTTTGAAGGACCTGGCTGGACTCCACACGCAGTTATTAAGCGCTTTTAAAGAGTGCGCGACCTCATAGCACAGACACCCGCAACTGTACAGAAGACAAACGTCAAACGCAAAGCCACATGCATGATGTACCCCCACCCCCGCCTTTGACCAGGCGTGGCCGCAAGGCAGTCCCACACGCCTGCTGCGATGCTGGGGCATTGATCAGCCCAATGGATCCACTGACTCGTCAGCATCCTCCCTACAGCCGGGCTCTGTCCGCACAGGACGTTCATTTCCTGCGAGACTCTTCATAATGCGATATTTCACCCGCAATTTCAATGCACCAATTTATGCATAATTAATACATGGATGCGATGGATTTTTTTAATGTAAGACTTGTCCGCGACTGCGGAATATTTATCAGGAAAAAAAATGTGTCTTTTAACTTTCGATGCGAATTAACTCCTGTTAGGAAACATACACCTTTCCTCAACATTTCCCTATGCCGGGGGGGTCCTGTCAACTGCAGGCTGTGTGACGGATTCTACTAATGTCGCGTCTCCTAATTGGTTTTTACATTCAATTAACACATCATTGGTAATCATGATGGCGAGAGAGCTGTTACATGAAAGCGCTTAATTGCACGATATTTAGATCCTCCTACGCGCGCACACACATAACCTACACGAAAACCTTTTCAATAATCGTGAATTATTTCTTATGTTGTGCAGTTGAATTAAGTATATGCCAAGCATACAATCAGAGGTGTATTTTACCATAAGGTATGTAATTATCCATTAAAATGCATAATTAAAAACACGAGTAGGCTAATTAATAAAATCACAAAAAGGAACAAAGATTGACAATGACATTACGGGTAAACATAGGCTAATTGTTGCAATAAAAGTCTTTGCCTTAAGACTGTGTAGCTAATCATTACATTACTTCGAATACAAATTGGAGTTTCTTAATATGCATTATACCGTATGTTGCCTTTTCTTCAGTATGTGGTATTTTAGACCGATTAACACTTGCATTTCACCAATAAAAGAAGCTATTACAATATTGGCAGTTCTGCGGGTCTGCATTGGTTAGCTGTCCTGGGAAGTGGTACGAAAGCCCTAGTACTATCAAACTATAACTGGTTTTTGAACGTTATTTTTAGCAGCGTCTGAAGTATCCGTCTAGCATCCTTACCGAACTGTAATGCCGTAACCGTATACCCCAGTAGCATCACTTGCATTTGTAATAACGGGTTAGTAAATTAATATTTTGCTGGACACACCAAAATAAAATGCTTACATAAAACATACATAATTTACCATTTTACTAACCGGGTAGAATGATATATTATAACAAATGATAACATATATTCGAAATCTGGAGTCCAAAAGTCTGTTTTTATAAATATACGTATATTAGTGATATAATATAAAAAGTATAGTCTTGCAGTTCGAAGTATTTCATATCGAAATCATTTCTTCAACAAACAAAGTCATCAGCAAACGCCTTGCAGGCATAAGCTGCATCCAGCTGAACCACGTTATTACAGAAATAAATTACTTTATATTGAACTGTCACTTTCCATTCGCTCTAGAGGACAGTAGCTGGTAGTATTTTCGGAGTGTTACATATTTTTAATTAGTAAAGTTCGTGATCGGAGGCAGCATGACTGCATAGCGATTACTTAAGCAAACGGAGATAAACATTGTGTTCATATTAACTTTTACAAATAAATGAATTATCGTAACCCAAATAACCATAACGTCGCGGGGCACTGCAGAATAGCTGCTGGTGACTTAACACAAACCTTATCGACGCGACGACAGTGATCACGGCTATTGAAAAACGGGACGGTTGGAGCACAATAATAGGTATTAAAAAAGACTAGTTATCCTTACCAGACGACTTCCACCCGCTGCGGCCGGCGTTAACAGTGAAACCGGACTGGTCCTGGTTGTTATTTCTCAGTAGCGGAGTTAGAGAAACCCAGTCTGAGGGTTTAGGTGCGCTTGCTCTGAGCTGGACGAGAGACGTGTAGTTGCGCCGGCTGAGAGATGGTTTATTATAAGGAGTGGGCGCGCCTGGCGGTGGCGCGCCCTCGCAGGGGGACTGATGTCAGCGTGGATCCCCGCGGAGCTGGAGGAGGGGTGTAGGGGGGATGGAGTACCTGAGGTGAGTGGGAAAGGATCGGCACGTTGAACAAAAGACCCCGGCTCAGCGCACGCTTTGACAGGGGTTCGGGGGGTGTTTAATGAGGACCGATCTTTGGGAGACCCGCTGCGTATAGAGCGCACAATGGACTGAGCTGTACGCACATATTTCAATACGCAGACAGGGCACTCGATTGGCAATCACAGCCTTGGCACAAACACGGAATGTCTCCAAAAGTTAATTATGCCAAACACGTAATAAGTAGGCCTGCACTAAGGCTTTTGAAGTGGAAGCGTTAATTACTGCTCACTTCAACAGCAATGATATTGCGCACCTGATGCCGGCGCGTTTGTTTTGTATGTGCAAATGACGCTTACAATTTTACATAATGATGATCGATGGTCCGACGGATATGAACTCTTCTGGTCAAATTAAACTAGCCCAAAGTGCTGGTGATTAATGAACTACCACCATGACATTTTCACCTAAAGAATAAGCCAAAAAAACAAAAACAAAAAAAAAACTGGATGACAGCGCAAGGAAAATAACTCCGGAAAGTGTATGTGTCCAGTATGACTACCCCGGAACAATACGCACAATTTGCAGTTTTCCGTATATTGTGCACCATGCACCCTGTGGGTCAGCCTCCGCCCCATCTCCATCCAGCACCATTAAGGTTAACTAGGTTATCATTAGATCTACAATTTGTCATGTGTAACGTTTCCAGTCAACTTCAAACAGTTAAAAGTTAAAACGGACCCGCAGTCTAGAATTACAATGTCGAGATTAAGTGACTTTGCCGATATATGTAAAACGCAAATCTCTTTTGGATAAGCCGAAACAAACATCGATGGATAATTTATTATTTCTTTACCAGATCCCATGACATTAATTTTCTGAAAATAAATCATTATACGTAACATATAATTATTGTGGGCTATGAATATTTATTATACTCCGATTCGGATACCCATGCAGTTAGAAATACTGCACCTTAGATAAAACGCGCTCCTCATATAAGATACGTCATGTAAGATTTTCATTCCGAAAATCGTAAAAATTAGTGAAAACGATTTTAAAAATAATAATAACAGGCCTAGGCCTATACTGATTAAGAGATTCAGGGACATGGAGAAAATTAATAATAATGTGTGGGGAATATCAGTCGTAGATACTTTTATCTGGGCTCCTAAAATGTTAAGATGTGACCGACAGGGTGAGCCTCAAACTGAGATCTCGCGAGTCAGAAACCCGTCATGTCAGAATAAGACAACTTCATGATTACGTCCCCGGTATTCATTACTCAGATCATGATTAACACACAACCAAACAAAATAACTGTCTTATGAATCAGAGAACCAACAATGTTTTATTTTATTGCAATGAGTAATAAGTAAAAGTTTAATAAGAGAATTTCCCCCAACCAGCTGTGACTGTTTGATGGTGGTGCATTCTGTCTCGCTTCTCGTGTTATCTGAGGCAGAAGGACCTCAGAAATCTTGCAGTGATCTTCTCTCACTTCAGCCATCACTCCTGTGAAGTGAACATTTCTGAAGACAGATTCTTTAAAAATTGCATGCATTCTCTGAATGTGATACACTTGGCAGAGCCCATTATTTACTAACGCCCAAAGACCAGTGGATGGCGCTACAGAGCAAGCAGAGGGACTCCGAATTCCCAGCAACCTGACGGATGGTAGCCTAACCCTCCTCACCACAGATGGCTAATGTGGCACAGCAGGGTTTGAACCCAGATCAGCACTGAGAAACACACGTTGCCCATACAAGCCTGCCACCACAGATGTCCTGAAAACACAGGAGTTAATTCCCATAATGCATTTTCCATTAGCTAATTCCAAATGCGACACTGGTCACAGATATTCTAGGAGCTCTTTTGCTGCATCTCCAGTAAAACGTACACCATTTCCTGCAGGACAAATAAAGTGAAATGAGGTAAATTTGGGAAAATCACTTTTGATAAAATTATGACGCAGAAAGGCAAACAGCTGAACGGTGTGCTTTTAGCTATGCAGCGGTGTCGTTTTGTCGTTTGGGATGTGCAGCAGAGCTCCACCAGGATCCATATGATGGGAATTAATTATGCAGGACAGCATACAGCAAATGAGGATCAGGCCCCTTTAGGAAGCACAAGCGTAAAGCCGTTCAAAGCCGAATACAAAAAGTCGGAATTAAATAAAACACAGCTAAATAAATCACTCTGCCAAAACCACTGTGACTACAACAGTCCCTTCCAGGACCTGACCTTACACCCACCAAGATCCACCCAGCTGACCGTGTTTAAACCTGAGTGATGAGAGTATAATCAGCCTCTGTGGGGTTTTATATTTGGCTGGAAGTCAGCAATCAATTGCCATGGAAATCCGCTTCCTGCTGCTCTACCCCACGCAGGCTTACAGGTATCATGCGGCAGTGTTTCTCAAACCGATCCTCCGGGACCCCTTGACAGCCCAGGTTTTTGCTTCCTCCACGCTCCCGGGAGCAAAAATGTGGAATGTCTAGGGGTCCCTGAGGACCGGGTTGTGAAACACTGTCATACAGGAGGCACACTGGATCCAGTGGTCTAAAGGCTGATAGCTTGCTCCCAGAATGGACTGATTCCACGTACTGCTGGTCCTAGTTGGGTTTACACACAACATCTTCCAACTCATTGGGTCAACATTTCTTTATAATGTGTTAGTGAAGTCTCACTGTGAGGGCAGAGCTTGCTTGCCTTTTTTGTCTCCAGCATCCACTTTTATTTTGCCTGAGATGTGGCCTTTTTTCCTCACTCTGCCTCCATGTCAGATGGCACACGAATGTAAAAAAAATGCATATTTACAAAGCAGAGGCATCATTTTCACGAGTAGTTCCCTTCATGTTCACCCATTGGCTGAAAGACACTGGAGGATGTGAAAGATGCAGGCAGATAGTCGTTCCTCGTTGTTAAACATTGCAATTAGGCCATAAGTCGATGGTGCTGCAGAGGCAAGGAAACTACTGCCAGGAAACATTAAATTTCAGGTCACGAGTCACGGAGGTGTATTTAAATGCTTCAAGTCTCAGAAGAAGGAATCCAGCTGAGAGTTCCTTCAAGATACCGCCATTAATGTCACACTTTGCGCAACCGCCATCGAGGACGCTGCATGCAGGTCCCTGAAGAGGAACTGCTCTGGGTGGAAGGATCTGGGCCCTGTTCAAACTGAATGGATTGACCATGGATGATCCACTTCTCTTAAAAAGGATTGTTCCACAATCCTGAGACTGGGGGAGACTTGGTTGGGAATAGTATCGCTGAAATTTGAAAATAATATATATATTTTTGAATGATGAAATATAGTTCCCGTTAAACTCCACCGACAAGAGTAAGTAGTAGAAATAATTATTAAAAATGTTTTTTCAAGCCTTTCCTTTTTGTTTGTGACAAAGGAAAGTGTTTCAGGCAGTAGAAACCATGCAAAGGGGATTGTGGGTAATGTACAGCAGTGCCTCCAGCTGTGGGTAACAGGGAGGGGGGGGGATAAAAAGCAGGAGCTCAGTGGGACCAGGGATGGCCCCCTGCCAGGCTCAACACGTAATCAGCCCGGCGGCATCCCTGGCACCGCCACATGCCCTCCCCTGCGCCACGCTGCCCCCTGTCGAGCCGCTTTGATGCTGGAGTGGCGACCAGCAGGGGGGCAGAGCGTGGCTCTGCGTGGCATCCTGCCGGAGCACACCGGATTGCGCGATGCAGTTGCCTGGGGAGTCCGGTTTTCCCGTCGATACTCAGCCCACAGAGCCTTGCCACTTTCACAGCCCCTGTGCCAAGCTTCTGAAGAGCAGCCTACGCCTAGACCCCCCACTGTGCCCCGACCCAAAAACGCACAGCTACACAGAGGGCGGGGGGCAGCAGTGAAATGGAGAAAGCCGATCTGTGAGGGCTCATGTTCCTGCTGAGACTGAGGACAGGGGAGCCCAATAGATTGACATTATTGCCGAATTTTAATTGTCACTCCTTATAGCTGCCAGTTTACCGTTTAAAATCCACCCCTGTTACATGGTTGGACGTTTAAGTCTGTTTACCTGTTTCACTCATTTAATCCATCTTCTTATCTGTTAGAATGCAGGGTGAGATGTCTTTACAGTCAGTGTTTCTATCTCCAGCAGCAAGAAATCCACCCAGACAGGCCCATGCAGCTGGTCGTGTGCTTTGTCCGTAAAACTGATTCTGATTTACCGCATAACTGAATTAATCAAAGGTACGGCAGCAGATGTGACTTGGCAGCATTCTGGCTGCAGGTACATGTTGTCGTAATGAACGAGTCAATATTGTTTATCTGTCTTGCGAAATTATGACAAAACATAAAGACAAAACCAAAGGACATAACAGTGTGATAAATGACAGAAATTAGTTTGCTTAGTCATTCATATAAATAAGTGAATGTTACATTTATGTAGCGCTTTTCAAGACACCCAACCAATGAAGAGCCACTTCAGCCATCAGCTCTGTGTCGCCCCCCCACCTGGATGATGCAACAGCAGCCATTCTGCACCAGTACGCCCCCCACACAGTAGCTAAGGTGGTGAAGGGGCAGGAGAGAGTTCATCAATTAGATATAGGGGATAATTAGGGGGGCAGATCTGAAAAGGCTACAGTGGGCAGTTTAGCCAGGACGTCATGGTACCACCCCTACTCTTCCACACAGATGCCCAGACATCTTTTATGACCTGAGAGAGTCAGGACCTCAGGTTTATGTCTCATCTGAAGGACATTACTACCTTTACAGCACAGTGTCCCCATCACTGCACTGGGGCACTGGGATCCACACTGACCACAGGACGGGCTAAATCCGTTGGCCACACCAACATTTCTTCCAGCAGCATCCCAGCTTTCCTAGCCAAGTATTGGTCAGGCCCAAACCTGCTTAGCTTCAAATGAATTGCCTAGTGTGAACTGCAGGTGATATACCAAGCTACAGTTGACTCCTCTATAAAGCCAGGTGGCGTATCTCAGATACTTCAGATCCAACTGGTGTGAGAGTGATGGAAGAAGAGGGGAGAAGATGATAATCAGTACAAGAAAGTAGTGAAATGAATCTACGGTATAGCAGGAAGAGGGAGCAGAGATAAAAATGTCAATGTTGGTCGGAGATCCATCCAGGCCAACAAATATTTGAACGGACAAACCAAACTTCAGTTCAATGTTATCTGTATGGCGCATTTTCACATTGCATTGTCTCAAAGCGCTCTACATTATCCCTGCCCAAAGCCGCCAGTGAGCAAGACAGAAGCAACACTGGCAAGGAAAAACTCCCTAGAAGGAAGAAAACTTGGGAGGAACCAGACACAAAGGGGAGCCCATCCTCCAGAGGCCAGTAGAGGACGTCAAATAACAAAATCCTAATTTGTACAAACTTATACCTGGGAGGGGAGAATATGCATCGATTGACCACTGTCCCCATTGCTCTCCACGTGTCCTTCTCCGTACTTCAGTAAGAGGCAAACATCCACCATGATGCGAGCCTGCAGGACGCCCTATCTGCCACACCACACTCAGAACCTTAACGCTCTTCACGGGTGATCGCAGGGTGGTGAGCAGAAGTCCCTGAGGTCTTTCTGGTGGCTGATCCAGCTGGTCATCACACAGCCACACATATACGCTTACCTCCTACCGGATACCTCCTGTGGGACCTCCACAGACTTGCTGCTTCCATGTGAAGAGCTGTCTTCTGCCAGGACTACACAATTTCATGAAACTCAAAATCTTGCAAGGGACAGACTTTAAACCAGGGGTGGGGAACCCGTTCCATGGAGGCTCGGTGTGGGATTTTTGGATGGCCTCTCGATCAGCCAGTGACAGTGGGCCGCTAGGACTGGAGTTGAGAACCAATTTTAATTACTGGCTGATTGAGGTCATCCCAAAAACGCACACCCACACCGAGCCTCCATGGGACGGGTTCCCCGCCCCTGCCTTTAACAGACCTTCCAAACTCCAGTAGTTTAACTTAACACAATTTTTGCCCCCCCCCCCCAGCACTAATTTGGAACTGTCTGACAGTAAGTCCGGACTCTCAAACGCCATGCCATCTGCTTCAGACCCATTCCCTGGGGGGGCTCCGCTTTGAAACCTTATGCTCTATCCCAGTTTCTGTTTCAGCTAATTCTCCTGGGGCTCCTTCTCCAATTAGCCGTTAATTGGCCACAAACAGCTATTTGTGATGTAAAAAAAGAAATGAAGTCAAGATAAATCACGTTACAGCTTCCCCCGTCGTTAATGTGAAATCACAAGCTATTGAAATACAGTGAAACCTTTAAGGGGAAAAATAAAGACTAAGAACTTACAATAATTTGGTTAGACTCTTCAATATCCGCTGTAAGTGCTTAGGGGAGCCACTAGAGATTTTGGGGCTCATGATTAGGTCCCCGACGCAGATCAACCCAATTATCATGTTCCAAATTTTTTAGGGCCCGTCACCCCCCTGCCTGCCCCTCCCCCTCCCCATAGTGACCCTGTATGTACTGATGAATAGATAGTATTGATTCTCACTGACAATTCTATGTCAGTTACTCTCACCACTTTTCCGGACCTCTAGCTCCTAACCACCCGAGCTCTGCTGTAGGCCAGGTGGGGGCGCTGTTTGCACCTTGGAGGTCAGCCCAGCAACCTGGCAGCCGTCAGCTTTGCGAAGGGAGGTAAGAACATAAGAAATTCACAGATGGGAGGAGGCCATTCGGCCCATCAAGCTCGTCTGGGGAGAACTTAACTAACAACCCAGAGTTACTAAAATCTAAATTAGCTGTGATTTAAAGGAACCCAGGGTTTTAGCTTGCACTACACTAACAGGCAGACTATTCCATACTCTAACTACACGCTGTGTAAAGAAGTGCTTTCTCAAATTCAGTTTAAAATGTTCACCCACTAATTTCCACCTATAGCCACGAGTTCTAGTATTTAAGCTAATATTAAAGTAGTCATTTGGCTGAGCAGCATCGAGACCTGTTAGAGTCTTATACACCTGGATCATGTCCCCCCTTAATCTCCTTTGAGCGAGACTGAAGCAACGATTCAGCTCAGCTAACCTCTACCTCATAAGACATTCCTCTAAGACCAGGAATCGGCCATTCTTAGACGCAATGCCACAGACATGCTCACAGACAAGCTGTACAACGTATACAGCATTTTCTGCCTGATCGCCGGACGACGAGGTGCCACAGACACACGGCGGAGCCGTAATTCACCACCATCCCACTGTCCGTTAGGGTCGGTTTTCTCTGGAGGAGCAGAAAAGTAACAGGAGACTGTTTGCATGCATCTGCTCTCTGCAGCCTCTCACACCAAGGGCACCGTCAGGTTATCCATCCTAATGTGGGTGAGTAACAACGTAAGAGCAATTTCTGTCATTTTTCAAAAGTTAGATAAAAAAAAACTGAGCATGAAAGTGTTCGGCTCATTTATCTCAGTCGGTAAGGCATTTAAAGCCAGAGGAGACCAGCTAAGGTTACATACATTGACTATTACGGGGGGGTGGGGGTGTCTGTCTTAATACCGACGCCGTCGTGGAAGCAAAGTTACTGTCGTCGTCATTCGAGTGAGACTTGGACCTAACAGGAAACTATTCAGCGATAAATAGTGTTGAAATCTTAGTTCTAACAAAGGTACTGATTTTGTCACATGAAGCCAAGCTTGCGCTTGGGAAAGCCCACGCTTGAAATATTAAAGTGATATTTCTCCAAGATTATGTGCGTGACTAATAGTAGTGTTTGTATTTACTTGCTACACCAGAGTAACACTTCTTGTACTTTTACATCATCCCCCCACAGCATTCATTTATCACAATATTAAGACGAATTTCATGTCAATAAAAAAAGCATGTAAAAACGTGTCGCTCCACCTCACAATGCATATTATGTAATTCGGATCACCAAGATGCCAATTTCTACCAATGACTTAAAGCTTTATATTTTAGATAGAAAAGTATCGTGAGTGAGTGCTACTCCTTAGAGGCGGATTGTGATTTTTCCTGGTAACATCTACTTTAGTTTTACATTAAGCTATGAAAGTATATCAGTGTTTCCCCAGTGGCACCCTGCCCCCCCCTTGAAGGTCAAGTAAATTTTATTTCATTTTATTTTCTATATAGCGCTACATCACAACAGGAGTTAAGGTTACCTTTCATATAGGTCTATACATTGTCCTTTTATTAAAACTAAATAGCCGTATGTTATTTATCTTATTGCACATCAAATATGCAATATGCAAATATGGCACGTCAACCACCTGAAAAGCAGACAAAAATATCTGCGTTTTTAAAGGCCCCTAGGGCGGTGAACATGGCGACTCGCTCTCCTGCGAGTATCAGTTGGAGTAGCTCTCCTACTCCGGGTCCAAGAACCATCATAAAAAAATATGTTCTGATGTTTAGTTCGGTTGTTATATTGACTTCTGTCATTAAAAGAAACACATGAACACCATGAATCCTGTGGGTGTCCATCTGCCCCCCCCCAAGCTCTAGGTACAGGAGAAGTATTGTCTTTACCTGGTTTAACCAACTGCGTACCACAACTACACAAGTCACTTTCAAGGCAGATTAACCTTGAAATATATCGCACATACACTAGATCAGAGGTGTCCAATCTTATCCGCAAAGGGCTGGTGTGTTTGCAGGTTTTTGGGGTAACCTTTAGGTCAGCTGTTCAAACCCAGGTGTGAGGACTCTTCAGCCAATCAGTCCTCTAATTAGTAATCTAATTAGGGAGTTGCAGCAAAAACCCACATACACACACCAGCCCTTACTGGGTGAGATTGGCCACCCCTGCACTAGATGGAAAAATTCGAGTGATGCTGCTAATTACACTGAAATTCCTCGGAAGTCGTGACTGACAAAAGAAGCATGATGAATGAAGGCGACTGACATGACATTTCGGTTATATTACATTTTCACATCGTCTCCCTGTGTCACACGGGTTCCCCACAGTCCAAAGACCTGCACTTAGTCTAAATCAGACTCTTTAAACAGCCCACAGAATAACACTGTGAATGTTTGCATGCAACCTGTGATGGACTGGCAACCCATCCAGCCTACCCCCCAGCATAAGCGGTTAGAAGATGAGATCACAAAATAATCAACTTAACAGTATTTAGATTTTACTTTATTAAACAAAAATCATATACAAGTCAGGTTCATGTTCTCATTCTGAACAATCCCTGCAAGGCAGTGGGAACATTACATAACCTCAGCTACTGAGGATCAGGAACATGGATCCGCCGCGTTTATCCCTGTATACTTCAAATAACGAGACCCAATCAATGCAAATGTTCGTTCAGACTTAAATGAAATATAGATACGGTATTTATCGCCTGAATGCATTTCAAATGATGTCAGAATTCATTTCTCCGTAAGTCTCTCACGACTAAGTGGATCCTGTAATATACACACTATATACAAACACACAATATAAAACAGTTATAAAAGTCGTCGGTAAAAGCAGGCAAAGCTCTGGACAAAAAAAGGACTATAGCACCAACTTTGGTCAAGATTAGCGTTTTTTCCTTAATGCCTGCCATGGCACATTAAAAAAAAAAAAAAACTCGACAGCCTTTTGCTTGTTGTGACGCACATGCGTAAAACACGCTTACGCGTCCGCGTTTACAAGTGCCGTACTGATCCGATCAGGAAAAAATGCTAGTTATCCTCGTTGCTGCTTTTTCCCAATGCAAATGTATCAACAAAATCCATCCCATCTCCTTGCTGTTGCTTGTAAATAAGCACGTGGACTTGAATTAACTAAACTGTAAGGTGCAGCGCTGTGTTGCAACGGGCGTGCGCACAAGTGAACAGTTTGGTTAAAAAAATAATAATAAAAAAAAAAATCCAAAGATGATACTCACCCGCACGTGACAATGCAAGCCTAACACTTTACTAGTCAATGGGACAGTACGGGTAAGGCGATGCTGTGCGGTACAATCCCGTTCTCGCCCTCGCATCCAATAAAACACGCATACAAGAGACCGGCTGCGGGAGCAAGGCAAAGATGTGTAGTACTGTACTGCCCCCTAGTGGACACAAACGGAGCAAAAATGCCAGAAGCAGGAGATGAAAAAGGACCTAACTTAGTCTTGAAACAAATCACAGGAAATCTTAAATATTAAGTCTCTTAACTGTGGCATCTGTAAAACAATATCCTACATACAATCCTGTTAAGTCGGGCTTGATTTCAAGCATGGACTTTTTCCAAGCTGATTAAAAAAAACACAGAATGTCACGTCAAAATAAAATATTCTTACACACGATGGACGTTTGATGGGCGTACACTCCAAGAGGAAATACTTCTCGCTTTGGCTTCAAGTTCAAACTTTTTTTATGGGGGAAAGGGGTGTAACATTCCTTTAAACAATATTACATGTCATTATCCATTTCAGGTAATTAAAAAATAAATACTGAGAAAACAGGCACGCCATCTGAAATCAACTTTGCAAGTTAACCACTACAGTCTCAAGGCACATTAATCAGTAAAAAAAAAAAAAAAAAAAAAAGATATTAAATCATTTAAAGAACACTGATGGTCGGCCTGTCAGGGAGCAACAAGATTACGCGATGAGAACAATGGAGAAATATCCCATCAAGTGATCGCTACCAAAGTAAAAAACAGCTTCATTTAACGGCACTAACATCAGCAGCTTCAGGGAAGAAACCATATTCCAAGCAAATGAACAGGCTGGTAGTTATCCTTGCCAATTAAAAAAATATATGGTTTTTATTATTGTTGTTTTCCTGTTGCCAGGTTCGGGTAGCAAACTTCCGGCAAAACATCCAAACTACAAGTCATACATACAGTTAAAGGTATTCAAGCAAAAAATCAAGAAATGTCATAAATTATCAAATCGTTTAAACATTGCTCCATATCAATTAACAAAAAAGTAAAGCTTTCGGAATCATGACAGCACTCCGGTTGCCATGGCAGACGCCCCCCAGCCCCACATTTTGCGGGCTCAGTTGAGACCCCAATGGCCACTCAGGACACTAGTGGCACATTTACATCACCTGCCCAATAGGGGGCACCATCTCCCACAGCGACGAGACACGAAAACTTAATACATAATGGGGTCACAATATTCCATCAAATACCTTTTATGTAGCCCTACAAAATAAATCAGAAAAAATAAGTATGAATGCATAACAAAAGTGGACATTTTCAACACAGCATACATTCCCACAGCAGACACTGACTGCGTCCCCGCACCCCCTAGCCCCCTACTACTCTACCGTCTTAGCCCTGGGCTTTGGGGTGGGATCTCATACTTGAAGACCACACTGAAGATCTTGCCACCAAGCCTCTCAGCCAGCCAGGAGTTCTTAATGACAGCCAGCTTGAGGCTCTCGCAGCTCAGCGCAGCGTAGTAGTTGGTGTGGATGGCTCGGCCCATACCCTCAATCACCACGAGGTCTGTGTGTCGCTCTCGTACCACCACTGCCAGAGCCTTGTCCAGTCGGCTGCCGTAACGAGGGAGGAGCATTATACAGCAGTCAGCATTCTGGCACCACCAACAGAGCGATTCCAGCTTTAAGTCCACCCTCCCCAGCAGAACTGACTGACCACCAGCATCGTCCGGACACATATCAGGCACTGGGCCAGAGGACCAGCGTTACGGAATGTCTACTTCAAAGCCACTTATGATCCATCGATCTACTAAGCTAGCATCCAATATTCTGCTCTAGTCTCTAACCTTAGAAATCACGGAACACAGTACCAATTAAAACATTTTAGTTCACACAGTCGACAGAAATTTCAGATATTTCAAACTACAGTGCTCACACAACAACCTGGGACACTTGCAGAATTCAGGACAAATACTGCAAATTTATTGGATTTTATAATAAAAATCATTACTTCATTTGTGTTTACAAAAAATATATACATTGCATTACAAAGAACCGGAGGTTTTAAGTCGTAATAAACTGAAACCAATATTATAGTTCGAAAGGAGCTGTTCTGAGTTAAGTTCCTTGACGAGCATCGCTGGATGCTTTTTAATTAGTGATACCTTTGAAATGACATAAAAGACCAAACATTTGGTTAATGGGACTACAGTTACAATTGCGAGAGAATGATAGAACAGAACTGAATGAGCCAGACAAAAAAAAACACTTAAAAGAAAATGTGGGTGTGGGACATATGTGCAGATATGTTAAATATTGCTTGTCAAAGGACTTATGAAGCCAGTCAATTTGCATTTTTATAGAATTAAACAAGACCTTCCAGGAGCACTGAATGTAATATTGAATAAGTCTGAGTTCTGGATGTACTTCATTTCGACACTATAAATCCGGCATTATTCCATGGAAGCACTTACCTCAGATCTAAACACGGTGAGCTAGAACCACTCTGAACGAGCGTCAATCTGTCTTCCTTAATCGCAGCCCTAAGGAAAAGATGGCTGGTTCACTATAAATGAAGCAGAACACTTCACAGAATGAAGCATGTGATTACAGCCTATCGCCAGAACCTAGATAAATTCTGGTAGGCAGGAGTGTGCTAAAATTGTACGCTATTAAGAGAGCCCCCTCTTGTGGCCAAGAGAGAGAAGTCAGACATGCCTCTGATGATGCACAGTACACAGCAGTATTTAAATGTTGTGCATTAACAGAGGCTGAATACCCACTGAATGACCGAATCCATCGCAGCGATCCTTTCCGTCAGTATCTGCAATTCACTGTTGGTCACATCATTCAACGCCGGCCCCGAGTTGCTAGCCAGCACAACCTGCGGGGGGTAGACAAAGAGGTTGACAAGATCTGCGGCAAAAGCAGAAGGCAGCTCGCACGAGATGTGCTCACAGCAGATGTCACGGGCGAGGAGGCGGCTCGGCGCGCGACTGCAGAACTCCCAGCCGCCCGCGGCGCTGGGCCAGATTTACGGCGCGAGGACCAAGACGGTGCCCTTACCTCAGTGCCGCGGCAGAGGAGCTCTCTAACAAATGGGAACACTCCCAGAATGATGTCTATTCCACTATTATCTACGAAAAACAAGGCACATTTGTGAGGGGGACCCTGCAAGAGAAAGCCAGTATACACAGTATTCAATCACTGATCGAGGAGGATGTCATGTACACAGAGAACAACATACACTGCAGAGGCAACTATTTCATTAAACAGCAACATCTACAAGAGGCTATCGATTACAGCCCATAATGCTAAACATTCCACAATTATACAAAAGAAAAAACACCAACAAATTCTCATAAGACTATATTCGAATTTTCAGAACACCAGATGTGGAGAGTTCAGATCCAGGAAGTAAAAATCCAGGCCAAGATTTTGTTTCAACCAACCGGCTGACTGCTGACTTCTTACGAGTATAAATAGAGAATATAGAGTCAGAGTACTCAGCCGGTTGGTTGAAACAAAATCTTGGCCTGGATTTTTACTTTCTGGATCTGATCTCTCCACATCTGCATAAGACTATAATCGAATAGCACCTACGAGCTCACCTTTAATCTAGCAATCCATTGGTCGTAGCAATCGACGAGCCAAGGCCGCTCTGTGGAGAGGGAGAGCAGATCAGCACATTAGAAGCAGGTGAGCTAAGTAGGGTCAGTGGATATTAAGGATACTTAAAAAGAGGTGGTGAATCGGTCTGATGCCTAATCATCACCCCAATCATATTTGTATGCATAAATGACAATAAGATGCTCCCCAAGATCAGGGATGCATCCTTTCTGTTCTGGCCAAACCATCAAGTTCTTACTGCTAGAGTACAGGCTCTGAGAGGTACTTCAATTGATTCACTGCGGACTATCATGAACTAGATGGTTCTGTGCTTTGCAATACTTGACCCCCGTGGATGATAATTAAATACCCACCCCTGCAGATTGCGGTGATATAATATATTTACTCTCACGTCAGTTTACACACACTGCCACTGGCGCTCAGTATCACTCGTGGGAGTGCCTAACCTCCTCTACAATCTGATTGGCTCTCTCTCAACCAATCACGTCTCCGTCTGCCCTCAGAACATTTTTATATAACAAACTGCCATGAGATTTGGCATCAAGGTGCAATGATCAGCTGAGTGTTTGGACCTTATCATGCACTTACTTCACCAACAATAAAGACTAATATCTGCAATTCTACGGATAAAGGTCTAATGCGTCTTTTCGTTACCTTGCAACTGATGTTTAGCCTCTTCGAATCCAAATTCAGGATTAGATTCAAGGACACTGCAAGACAAGATTATATATTTTAAATGGAACTTCAATTTGCATTCGACAGTGTTTTAGCATATAAGGGAGCTAGAATTGATGGGCCAATGGGAATACAGAAAATCACTGGCCATCTTAGCTAGGACCTACTGGCCAATAGCAAAGCAGCAACTCACTGGTCACACCAGCATACCCCTTACTCTTCCCTGTCAAACCGGCAGACCTGGACTACTTACTCGGAAACGGCCTTGGCGCCCCAATCAAAAACATTCCCTGCCAGAAGACCCTTGACCAGAGCAAACTGCCGCTGTTCCCAGGTCAGCTTTTCCAGAGACCTCACCACCTTCTGGAAGTACCTTAAGGCCAAATCATTCTCCTTCTGTTTGATCTGGAAAGAGCGAGAGATATGAACCTTGATGGAACGAGAGTTTCCAGGTGGAAAACAGACCAATCAAAGAATAGCAGCTAAACCGAGGTGCTTCACAGTCAAGTGGTGAAAGGAATGGATCACGGCACTCAAAACGAGCCTTAAGTGCAGTGAATTAGTTTACTTCTTTGGATACTTAAGGAGGCCGGATACTTCGAATGAAACTGACGGCATCACCGTCATCTAGGCCATATGTTGTAGCGTGACGCGTAATCACCATGGCGATGACCATTTCGGCACACCAACTGTGTAGGGTCCCAGAGGCAAACTTTTGTTTTTTTGTTTGTTCTGACCCCACCCACTCTCCCCAATTGACTGACATAAATGTGATACCACGGGATTGGTCAGCAGGACTAATTATGCAGTTCCCAGCATGCTCTGCACCACACCATACACATACACAGTGTAAATATGTCTACGCACGTGTTTTTGCAGCAAGTAGTAAATGTCGTAACTATGTAATGATTGCTGTGAAATGCATGCGTTTTCTTAATGTGGAACAGTGAATGTCATGTAAACTCTTAGTTTCCTTCTCTGTGTCACTGCTCCCCTTTATCAAAATGACTCACACAGTCGCCACAAAAATTATTTGCACTCTGTATGTGGATCTGCTGTATCGAAAACATTATGCGCCCTCTAGAGGTTGTGGCATGATAAAGTGAGCAAGGAGACAATGTTGTTTTAAACATATGACAGACTGTTCTCCCTGGCGTGTTCGATATCTTTTTGTCCGGACGTCGTGTCACGAATGCGGCCCCCTTTAAGGGCGGGCTGAATTGACCTGAAACGACAAGCCTCCCAGAAAGTCTAGGAAAAGCGAAATCTTACGAGGTGACCAAGGAGATAGAGAACAAAACAGAAAGCAACGTATCAGGGAGAGAAAGACTTGTTTCCAACCTTAGAGTACGGATCAGGGAAGTTGAACTCGTTGAGACAGTGTTCTCGCGTGTCTAAGAGACTTCTGACAGTGAGGGAGCCATAAGCACTAGCAGGGGAGGTAAGAGAAGGCGCGCTACGTTAGCAGAGAGGAAAAAAAACACACTGACACATCAGAAAACTATCACAGGAACCGTCCTTTGACTTTGCCTGGATGCGAACTGCAGTGAAAATGCAAGACGGTTTCAGTGGAAGGAAAAGAAGGGTGAAAAACAAGGCGATGAATATCTACATAAGCCTCCAGAGGCCTGACAGGGACAGAGACACCAAGGAAAGACCGATCTGGAGGAAGGGTCATCGAAAGGACTGAGCTTAAGAGACGGGAAGTACGGAGTACCTACAACGGCTGGTGCCGAAGGGTCTGAAGCTTATGGAGATACTTCTGGCGGAATTTCTCCGCCCGCTCCACAGCCTGGGGGAGGTCAGGCTGGCTAGCCACCGCCCGATTCACCACCTGGGGGAGGGGGGGCATGCCAAAGAATCAGAGCGTCAAGCATCACAATCCCCCTACAGGACACTTTCTCATTAGGTGAATAAGACAACAGCACTGAAATGGTGGCACAGTTACCGCCACAACTGGCTCTGTAAAGCACATTTCAGTCCTCGATTCCAGCATCAGAGGCCTAAATAAACAGCGTCCTGTAGGAATGACTGATAGTCTACAAAAATCTGAAGCTTTGCATTAAGCCAGTCAAAAGCGGCAGTTCCAGTTACCCCATCCAGTGCCTCCTCAAAGCAGTAGAGCCAATACTGGCGGGCAAGTGCGTCCTCTGTCAGGTCCACTGTGTCAGGGATGTAAGAGGAGGGGTCTTGGAGTAAAGGGAGGTTCACCAGCTGTCTCTCCAGCCTGTCCATCTCCAGCATATCAAACTGGGAGGGGAGCAAGTAGAGAGCACTGATCACAGCACTGCAGACAGAGCACATGACCAAGCCACTGCAGTCATGCCAGTGTGGAGGACTAAGCGCAACCACTATAACCTCCAGCTCACAAAGCCAACAACCACTCATACCAACATGGCAGCCGATTTCAGGACCCTGACAACACGGAGCTACGTTAAGAAAGTACCTCCGTGGCTTTACCTACAGCTACGCAGTAGTCAGTCACAGTCACCTAGACCAAAACAGCGGCCAAACGCCCCAACACGGACAGGGAACTCATGCCACTGCGTGAGATGATTCTACACTCAGACTCTCCACAATGACTCACATTGCGATTCTTTAGAAAATCAAGCAGAACGCAAACTTTCTCAAAAGGTCTAAGGGCATACCCTTCCGTAGAGATCTAGACTGCACAGACCATTCCGTACCAAACCTCACAGCTGATTTCTCACCCTGCCAATACACTTTCCTGAACTCTTTCTCAAGATCTTCGAGCCACAAGGTCAGCTTGAGTACCGGCTAAACGGTAGAAGCGTAAGACTCCCAGCCAGCCGTGGCCAGTGAACACGCACAGCCACCACTACATCTTTGCTGTCCAGATTGGGGACGACAGAGCACAAGAAACGCGAAGACGTAGCGGAGCGCTGCAGGATGATGGGTGGCTAGAAGCAGAGAATCGATAAGCACAGGGGCAAGTGCTGCAGGGGCCACCCCGCCCCCCCTCAGATATTCAGCTACCTACTAACAAATGATGGAGCAGACGAGTGACACAGGTACAGTCACTTCAGGTCACCAGGGCTATTTGTTTCAGTTTCTAGTTTTCTTTCTCATCAAAAGAGCTACATTTCCCCCCCCGCTGCTTTGAACACATGCATTTTGTAAAAACTAAAGGGACACCCCATCTCTAATAAGCATCTTATCCTGAGCCTCAAACCCAATGTTTTGGGGTCAGAGTTAGACATTCCAAGTCCAGAAAGTAAAAATCCAGACCAAGGTTTTGTTTCAACCAACCAGCTGAGTACTTTGTATTTTACTCTGACACTTTATCCTCAACTGGTTGGTTGAAACAAAGTCTTGGTCCGGATTTTATTTTTCTGGATCTGAAATACCCACCTCTGCTCATGGTCCTGTTCATATGATGAATCAGGCAGCGCGGCGTCTGTTGCGACAGACGTTAAAGAACACATGCGTTAAATGCTTTACGTGATGATGCACAAACGACAGAAGTAACCGAGAGGTTTCCAGTTGTCTGCCAGTAGGGAGCTGAGTATCTGCAGACGTGTGTGTGTGGAGGCATCTGCAAGAAGGGTGCTACACGGCTTTAAACACAGCTGCCGTTTCTCAGGCTCCTGAAGCGTGAGGAGATGCATTTTCTCAAGCGTCAAACATGGCAAACATGGTAGTGGGAGTGGAGGGGTGGTACTTACGGAGAACTGAAGGGGAAGGTTAAAGAAACAGAGGAAGAACATGGAAGATATGGAAAAGAAGCAAAAAAAAAAAAAAATAGACGTATTATGGACAGATACATACACCGTTTAGCTTGGTTTTAAAAGATAATTGCGAATTCTACACCAATGCTGTTAAATGTAATTTAAGCAAATAATAAAAATACTAACAGAAGATGGGCATGTAGAGTGAAAGGCTCCCCCTGCTGGTGACAATGAGGAAGGACTCACCGTTCCGCTACGCACCCGCTGCATGGGGTTCAAGTCGGGGGAAACACTCATCAGGCCGGAGCTCCCTGCATAGTTCTCCCCCCAGCTGTACTGGTTCGGGTCTGCAGGGGACCAGGGCACACAGCCATCACACACGCAAACCAGCTCTACGCGGAACAGCTTGAGTGGAACCCACTGCATGAGCAATCCAGAACCAGTTGAAAAAGGAACAAAGATCTCAAAAAAAGCTGTGATCCACTTAAAATATGCTGGATTTAATCATAGTGAAAACCTTTCCGGCTGAACTGACCAGTTACTGTTTAACTAGCAAGCGTAGCACATTAAACCACAGAAAACATTCTAATAAAGGAATAACTTTAAATACCAAGTAATATCGAAAATTCCTGTAAAAGTCTTAATCGATGTCTTTCTACCAGTACATTTCCTGGAAGTTCTACATATTCATTCAAGCCAATCAGAATTTAACTGGGTTGGGAAAAGGCTATATTTTCACATTTCGCTAACTATCTCCGTGGAGATGAAGTAGCGGTCGGGAAAGGAGGGGGGAATAAAGAGACACAGATCCTTACTGTCTTCCTCCGCCCCTTTGAGGAAGGCCCCAATGGCTCCCAGGTAGCCCTCGTGTCTCAGAAAGAGAGCCTGCACCTCCCCCTGGAAAGCGACACCCAACCACCCGTGAGGGACACCTTACATGCTGTCCGACATACACGAAATCCACCTGAACAATGACGTTGTGCACAGCGTACAGCCAGACAAAACCATGCACAAGCTGCCGAATTTAACCTCGATCCTACAAGGTTCTGCAAATAAAATCTGAAAGCCGAGCCTCCGCACAGCGGCTGGACTGGCATGCGGAACCGGTGCACGGTACTTACACCTCGGTACTTCATTTCCGTGTCTAACAATGAAACCGGAAACCTTCCTCATGGCGCCTAATTAAACCGTCAAACTAGATATTGATTTGCTGGTGAAAACCGCAGAGCATCCGGCTCCAATACATAAGAAGTCTGGTTTGAAGCTGAAAATAAACGTCAGAGAAGGACGGCACGTCACCTTAGTGAAGAAGTTGATGCTGTAGGTGATGGTGTGCATGGTGACGGGGTGGCCGCGGATGAAAAAGCCGCCAAAGTAAACCCGGGTCAGGCTGTGCAGCCGCGCGTACAGGCAGGCCAGCTGCCCGATGTCGTTGCTGATCATGTGCAGGAGACTCTTCGCCATGTCCTCCTTGGAAAACTCTGGAACGAGCGGCGAGCTTTTCCACACAACTATCTCGTAATCTAGGAGCCTCAGTACTTAAGCTGGTGGCGACGGCTCTAGGCCCACGATCAGAACCAGCTCTCGGGGCAGGGGATGCGAAAGGGGCACGTGGAGAATGATGGATCTTGGCTGATGAAGACAGACAGCCATCTGGAGGAGCAATTAGCGCTTCCAGCTCCTGCCACCTCAGGCTTGCAGTTCAACCCTAAGTAGTATGGCCTAAATCTCACTGATAACTTTGAAACACTGCATGAGGTCAACAACACATGCAGCTAAATCCAGTGTCGCTGGGACACTGATGGCTGAGAGCCAACGTTACGGTTTTTCCAAAAATAACACCATGGAGTAGACAAGGTCTCTCGTAGCAGGTAAAAGGTGCTTCTCTGCCTGCCGTAACAAAACTGCACTGACATTAAGGACATTTGTCATGAACGTGCTTCTTACCTTTGTCAGTTGTAGCAGATTTACCAAAACTGCTAGCGATGAGATCCCCCGTCAAGCCCAGGGAACCGTAAGCCCCCCCGTATATGTCCTTCACAAGCATGTCAACACTTGTGTGCTGCCCCCTGGAGGCCAGCTGAAGCAGTTCATCAAAACGCTGAAAGTAGGACAAAGAGGAAAGATAACTTGCTTGGGTATGACGACACCTGCACGGCAAAGCAATGGGATCAGGACACGTTCTGATACAGTCAAGCTTCCTATATTTAACAGAGTTACTTTGGGGACTACATAACTTGTCAATTCTCCACAGGTTTTGAGTTTACTTTTCATGTATGTGGGATAAAAATGTCACTCAGATAAAAATAGGATGTTTACTCGTGGGTTTCACATACATGAATACACTAAAACAATTTGCATTTATATTTAATTAACAGTGGGTACTGATAAAATTCATAAGGCCTAGAAAAATGCCCACATAGAAAAGGAGTAAAGACCTGCATAAAATCAGTTGACTGATACACAGCCATATAAAATGCCGCAATCACTGTGAGCCCTCAAACACATACCTTTGTCTTGGTAAGCAGAGCACCCAGACCCCAGAAAGTACCACCTCCAATTGAACTTCCACCAATCCGCTCAAACTTGTCCTCAGACTCAACCTTGGTCAAAAAAACATTTTTTGTTTTTGTTTTTACAGAGCAGCTGGAGAGGAAAGCGAAGGGGTGAGCTGAGCCATGCGGTTCTCAGACATTACCTTGACTATGGAAACGCCAGATCCAATGTTGATAAGCAAATAGGGGAAGATGTCCGGATGCGTGTTCTGGAAGCGGAACTCGGAGTCCGCATGCTTGGCGTACACAAAGGCCTCGTGGGGGATGTTCTTCAAAACAAAGTTACAGCCCTTGATAAGACAGGACATCTCATCTTCCTTGTCCACTCTGGGTCAGGGACAGACATATAGGGGGGGGGGGTTAGCTGTGGTGCAGTTTGCTCAGTTTGCTCCAGTGGGGTTGGATAACATTCTTTGAGGGCATTTTCTGCTAGTTCAACTTTTCTCCAACCACAGAACAATACAAACATTAATAAAAGCAAAAACACACCAAATACGGGCATTTTAAGATTTGTGGTTGAGAATATCGGAATCTCTGCTGAGAATGCGACCTGCAGGACTAAATGCTCTGCATAGGGGGTTAGAAGAATAAGACGCTGAATCCTGGAAAAGCACTTCTTCCTCACACACCATTAACCCCCCCACCACCCACCCACCCACCCATACAGCTCTAAGACGCTCACTTCAGCCTCAGCTTCTTCTCGATGAGCTCCTTAAACTTGTAAGCACCCCCGCCCGTGGCCTTGATGACCTTGGTCTCAGTGTTGACCAGGTGGTCTTTGATGAAGTCCAGGCAGGTCTCGATGTATGCATTCTCAAACTTGATGAAGTGAAGGCGGGCAGTGATTTCCTCCTGCACAGAGATCTCATATAGGGGATCCCCGTCCACCTCCTGTAGGGGAAGGGGGAGGTGGCGTCAAAGGATCTGCATGCAGGAGATCCGTATTCTATTGGTGGCTTTTTGTTTTGCTTATTATCTGTTAAGGAGTCAAGTTTAAGGTGGACTGTGTGTGGCTGGGTGGGTGGGCAGGCAGGCAGGCAGGCAGGGAGGGAGGAAGATCATCCCAAAAAACAAACCTCAACCCAGAATTGCAATAACCACAAAAGGCTGAGAACTGAAGAGAAAACAGGTCTGAGAACAAGCCGTGGTGCAAGACCCCTAATTTTCAAAGTGAGCCATAAGAACAGCATGGATTAGTGACTTTCCATCAAGAGTAAAATTATGTTTTACATTTACATGTTATTTGTTTACCAGATGCTTTTATCTAAAGCGAAATACAAATGGAAAAAGCGGAGTCAGTCAGTCAGCCCCTGGAGCCACTGGGAATGAAGGGCCTAGCTCACTGGCCCAATGGCTAAATCACTCTACCAACCACAGGAGTTGAACCAACAACTTTCTGATCACAGGTACAGAGTCCTAACCTACTGCACTACAAACAGCCCATGTAAGGCAGATACCAAAAGATGTCGTTTTTTTCTGATATCATTAACACTGGCTAATAAACATTTTTGGATGGAAAAAAGACCCTACAGCAAATCTGTACTGTTGCTTGCCACTGAATGACTAATATTTGACAGTTAAATCTCTTGGTGTAAGAGGAAATAATAATTTACAGTAACCACTGAAAACTCCATAGAAGAAGAAAAATCATGAGAGGTAACTTACTTTTGCAGTGTGGTCGAAGGATCGCACTTTGGCGACTTTGTGCTGGACTGTGGAGTAATAGGCAAGCTTTGTCAAAGACCCACCTGTTGAGACAGCAACCTTCATTAGCATAGCGACACCAACCTTATCACGGTTAAAAAATTAGATTCTAAAGAGAGGACAGAGAGGACACCATAGACGATTCATGCCACAACCATTTTAACACTTTTATTTTTACTATCATTAAGCTTAGTTCATAGTTTGTCGAAAAACTTACTGCATGTAGGACATTTCGGCACATATCACTCACAACAGGCCAAGGTTTGTAGATAAGCTGCCACCTTCTGGTGTTAAATTTATTGGGAGATAAACTACAGGTTTTGCAAAGTGCCTACATTTCAAAGGCGATCCGACTCTTGCTGGGCTGCACGTCCTTGTGTAGAACTTAAATATATTACGCGACACGCAATTAGAGTACTCGAATAACGTACTATACGACGTAAATAACATTTACAACGTAATATTTACGTTAACATTTCTTATGATTCCAGTCTGCCCTTCGACTTAAATTTGTTAAAAGGGAAACGCAATATTGCATTTAGATTTTATTTATTGTATTTAGATCTTGCATTACATTCGGGATGGTCAGCGACACGAGTTAACGTGTAACTTTTTTGGGTACGATTTTCGAAAGCAAACAAAAACCTATTAATCAAAATACAGGCCTAACCGTAATGCTTCGTATAATATAACACCTAAAACGCCATTCGGTGCCATTATAACAATTATGTAGGTAATAAAAGCACTAAATTATATTAAATGTATACAACACCGTATTAGAAAGGTTTATGTCGTACAGTATGGCAAAGCATGATACTACGGTGCAAAGTAAAAACAAACCGGACGCCGAATAAATAAATAGGTATGAAATCGGCACCGTTCGTTTTGCTTCAGTGCCGGAAACATTCCTGCAGATTTCGGAAGGGACACGTTTGAAGCTGACAGCTTAGCCATTTTTAAACTAATCATATAAAAACGATGTGATTGCTTCTTTGGGGCATGACATCGGGTCCTTGCTTCGACCGAACCCCCCCTCTGCACAGTACGAACAACAGCTACAAGTGGGTAAGATCACAACACGCAGAAGGCAGAGGAGCGCAAGTCCTCCCGCAGGCTGGTACCTATATCTATTGCGAACCTCTTGGCATTTTCCAGGTTGCGAAAGATCTCGTCGGGTGGGAGGGTAATGCTTTTGTCCATGCTGTGGCGACCGCTCCCAGCCTGGCTGCAATCCGCCATGTTGAGCGACTCGGAAAGTGAGGGGGGGCGATTTTGCGGAGTGACGTCCGGGAAACCAAGTTCCTGCGCAGTGAGACCCGCGCGGACTGCACGGCACGTGCACCTGTTCGCCCCCTACCTGACGAGTAAAACGATTACAAAGGGCTGCGCTTTAGAAATGGATACGAAAAGTACAGTTAACATTGAAAGGACCATAAAGCATTATTATAGGAATATAAAGCAAAAATGCTCTTATTTTGCTGTTATTTTCCCCATCGCACTGTTATAAAGTGTGTTTGTGTGTCGGCCTTGCGTCCATAGCTTGCAGGATATGATCCGCATCCCCACGACCTTGCATAAGACACGCATCGTGCATGTATGGAAGATGGATGGATGGATGGATGGATGAAATGGTAGGGCTGCTGCATGATTAGCTGCCTGCGAGCAACTTACATCTTGCGGCGGCTATCTGTTTATGTTACTGCCATCAAATGCAATGCGGAACAGAATTCGTGCGTAAACACCCTAACATCAGTTTAATGCTGGTTTAACTTAATGTCAAACTCAGTCCGATTCTTTGTATTTTTTAATCAATGTTTGCACTCAACCTTGTACGTTATACTTGTACAGTGTCACTCATGTGTGTATATTTCAGATTTTATTTCTTGTATAGTGAAATTTATTGTTTGTACAGTGTCATTTATTGTCTGTGTACTAGGGAGTCTAGCAGCCGGAACTAAATTTCTTGTGTGCCCCAGCACACTTGGCGAATAAAGCTGATTCTGATATTTACTACTAGTTATTCTGTAAGATATTCACAGTTTACCTCTAAACAGTGTTTACACGTTTCGTATCTTATCTTAAGGAATACCGGATTAAACGGACTGGGAAAGAATCCGGTGTCTCAGTTCCCAAGGAGATCAGTCCTAATAGCAGACATTATCAAAACGACGGGCTGCTAAACGGAATGGGAGTATTAGACGGAAGACTGACTTCCCCATACTGACAGAGGAGGAGACGGAGCGTGTCTGCAGAAATATCCCGTCAATAAAAATCCCTAGCTGCGGTATCCGGAAAGCTTTTACAGTTTCCGACTTTCACACGTGTGACGATTTTCCCACGTAAAAGGGATGCTGGTTTCACGTGTCTCTTTACCACCCGGTGTGTCACACGTGCTTCGGGTAACACTTCTGGTATTATTAAAGCGTCTTTTTCTGTTATTTATTGTACCTGCATGAAATCTCACTTATTGGCTCTTGGTGGCGTAAATTCTCTCAGAATTTTACCCCCATATGCTGAAACCGCTTATAAATACAACAACCCATACAGTCTCCTTACTTATCGGACTTAGACGTCGTAAGACAATCAGCGCCAGCCGAAATGCCTCGGACAGCTCTTCAGAAACGCAGTACGGCATTGGATTTCTGTACACGAGAAAAGAGTAAGAAAATATGTTCCAATATATTTATCTATTGTACAGCTGTGTTTCATTTCTAACCCTAATCTGTGTATAGTCTAATAATTCTCGTCTTTTTTTCTAGCAGCGCAAGCCAATTGTAGAGAATATTCGCAGAGATCGTATCAATGCCAGCAGCGACAAACTGAAAACATTATTATGCCAACAAATGAAAGAAAAGAAGCCCAGCTTGAAGCTGGAAAAGGCTGACATCTTGGAGGTGACCGTTCATTTCCTGAAAGAGAAAGTCAAGTGCAGCTCCAGTCCAGGCTGCAAGAAGGGCTTCAGCAATTGTCTACAGGAGACCTTCAGCTACCTGCCTCTACACGTCCCTCAGCAACCATCTGAGCAAGTGGCCATTAGGAGTTTCACTACAGACCAAGGGACGACCTTCCAGAAAAGAGCAGCAACCACGATCAAATCAAGTTCTGCTGCAGGTTCATCACTGTCACACCAGCAGTGTCAGGGATCTCTGTGGAGGCCGTGGCAGATGAATGGACAGTCTGCCATGGAAGACCTTCTCTAATCAGGGAGCTTCCTGCTTCTATAAGGACATTCTTAGTGAACTCAGGTTTGATTTTATTTCAGGTATTTCACTCTGCAGTGTCAGGTGTGTCTCTGACATGAAGTTAATTCCCTCTGTAACTTCTGCACCTACTGAACTTAGTGTAATTTTATTTTGTATATTATCGATATTTTAACTATATATTTTGTAGAAATTGCCTTATGAAAAAGGTTTTTATTTTACCTATATATATATATATATATATATATATATATACATACACACAGTGCTCAGCATAAATGAGTACACCCCCTTTGAAAAGTACGAATGTAATCAGTAGCTCAATGAACAAAAGAATACTTCCAAAATTT